>NC_080788.1:85909806-86241306 GCF_028018385.1 Neofelis nebulosa
TATATATTTACCTGATCAATATGAAGTAATCCACAATGCATTATATTGTAGAAATGTGTTAGAAAATCTCTATTTGGAGAAACATCTTGTCTTCTTTTCATTGTATTACAAATAAGTTTGTAAGCGTGTAATTTACCTTGTTTATATTTATCAGTCAACATGGTTGCCTACAATTTAAAGATGTTGATTTTAATACTCAAATACTGTTAAAGTGATACAGCAAGCGATATATTTGCTTTCATTTATTTTTATGTTGGCCCAATTTCTTAATGAATTGAAATATCAGGATTACTGAAACTATTGTTATCATTAAAATGATACAACATAGGTTATGAATAACCACACACTGTTTCATTTAGGAAAATGCACCAAATGTATCAAATGACACTTAAAAAAATTAAAACTTCAAAAGTAGGGGTGCCTGGGTGGCTCAGCTGGTTAAACATCTGACTCTTGGTTTTGGCTCAGGGCATGATCTCATGGTTTGTGAGATCGAACCCCACATTGGGCTCTGTGCTGATAGCATGGGGTCTGCTTGGGATTCTCTCTCTCTCCCTCTCTCTTCCTCTGTCTCTGCCCCTCCCCTGCTCACTCTTTCTCTCTCAAAATAAATAAACTTAAAAACTAAAACAATGAAAGTACACAGCATATTCTTTGATACAAATTCGAGATTTATACTTCACTTAAATACAATTAAAACATAATTTTCTATATTCACTTTTGTTTTATTAAATAAAAATGATGCACCAGTATAATAATTATGCTATGCCCGTTTTCCTCTCTACATAACCCGTAATGAATGACAAGTCACAAACCAAGTGTTTGAGAAAACTATACAAAAGTTAAAGAATTAAATGTTTAAAACAGATTACATATGTATTTATTAAATGAAACTTTTAAATTATAGATTTTTATATATTAAGCTTACCTTGAAAAGCCAAGGTGTAAGAATTCTCAGTGGAGGAATCAAAACTGGTGGTGAAGGGGAGGTCAGGTTATCAGTTGAAATGCCAAGATTATCTCTAATCTGTAATTTTCAAATAAAATGCAACAAATCTATGAAAACTGTTCTTCCAGTTTGTTTTAGCTTAAACCTGAGTTCAAGTCCAATTTCTATCACTAACTATATATTTAAACATGGTTCAGTGACTTTACCCTGCCAGGAACTAGTTTATAGTAAGGAGGTGGGGGGGGCGGGGGGGGGGAGGGGCAATGTGGTCTAAGGCTTCCACGAATTCTTAAACTTTTCTTTTTTTCTTTTTTTTACCTTAGCTAGATTTTGCCAAAGCTCACAGAGGTAATCAAAAACTTGGGCATGTATTTCAGGATCCATAATAGCGTTGACATCTCCCAAAATGCCTAGCATTCTTCGCCACATTACAGTAGCAACATCAGCATGCCATCCTGTGAGTGTACCCCCTGCCATCACACTACAACATTCAGATGGAAATTCACTGATTTCTATAAAATAAACCAATACGTTGGTGTTAGTAATTTTTCTAAAGAATCACAAAAACAAGAAAGACTCAAATTAACAATCTTAAATATCTATAAAAGCAAATTTAAAAAATGTCAATAGGCACTAGTGTTATTTTTTCCTAATAAGATCAAAACCTCACCAGTTTGTGATTCCATATTATGGCAATAATTACTTATTCAATGGAACTTGTACTAGGATTTATCTAAGGAGGAAATGATGCTGATAGAGAAGTATATGGTTGACATAAAGATCATATGTGTAAGTACATACTCTCTCTTTATCAAATGACTACTTCAGGTTGTATCATCAAATTAATAGAAGATCGCAGCTGAAAGCAGATCTTGTAGGAAGTCTTCATAAGCCTATTTCTTTGTACTTAAAACTTCCAAACAAATGTATTTCTATATTTCAAAACTAAATCAGGCTTAGCATTAAAAGGGATATTACTGTTATTATGTGATGTCACACAAATTATTTAATAACCTAATGCTATACTTCTCACTATGAAATAGATGGTTTAGCTAAATATCATTATAGGTCTCCTCCAACTTAAAAAACACCCATTATTCTATTCAGTGTATATAACAGAAAAGGCGAAATCATTACTAAGATTATTCCTACTTGATAATATCTCAATGTACTCATAATTTACAAGTTCATTCTTAATATATGCACATCCTTTATGCCTAATGTTTAACTTTTTTTCTCTTTCTACATAAAGTATACAATGATTGTATTATAAAAAAGTTACTAGTCTTTCATAATAATAAAAAATAACCATCTGGTGTAAGCTCATTGAAATAAAAGAAAAAAAAACACTGTAGTTTTAGCCATCACCGTTAACATCTCCCTACTCTATGGAACCTTCACAATATGGTGAAAAATCAACTGATTTGTCTCTAACTTATCCCTCTCAAAAACAAAATTTTAAATAATGGCAAAGCCAGCAACAATGTGTGATCCTCCTTTGAATCCTGAATTGGGCTGGTAGTGGTGTGGTGTAGCTATAAAAGATATTCCTACTGAAACAACTGGGGAAATTTGACTTTGGATTACAAACTGCAGTAATGGGGGCACCTGTGTGGTTCAGTCAGTTAAGCATCCAACTTCAGCTCAGGTCATGATCTCACCATTCCTGAGTGTGAGCCCCACATTGGGACTCTGTGCTGACAGCTCAGAGCCTGAAGACTATTTCAGATTCTTGTCTCCCTCTCTTTCTCTACCTCTCCCCCACTCATGTTCTCTCTCTTTCTCTCCCTCCGTCTCTCTCAAAAATAAACAAACATTAAAAAAAAATTGCAGTGATGTTTCAATGTTAAATATGCTGAATGTGACCATTACAATGTGGTTATACAGGAAACACTAAAGTGTTTAGGTGTAAAGGGTCTAAAATTTGCAATTCACTACTAAATAGCTCAAGAAAGATAAACAGAAAGAAAGAAAGAAAGAAAGAAAGAAAGAAAGAAAGAAAGAAAGAAAGAAAGACAGACGAAATAAGACAGAAAGACAGACAGAAAGGCAAGAAGGCAGGAAGGAAAGAAGAAAGAAAGGAGGAAAGAAAGAAAGAAAAGTGGCACGCCTGGGTGGCTCAGTCAGTTAAGCTTCCAACTCTTGATTTCTGCTCAGGTCATGATATCAGAGTCATGATATCAACCAAGCCATGCATCTGGCTCTGCTCTGGGTGTGGAGGCTGCTTGGGATTTTCTCTCTCCTTTTCCCTCTGATCCTCCCCAACTTACGTGGAAATAAAAGGGGGGGGGGGGATGGCAGGGTTGTTTTTGTGCACGTGTGTATGTAGATACAGAGATAAGGTGGCAAAATATTAACAACTGGTGAATTCATCTAAAGGCTTAATGTGTATTCATTTTACTAGTCTTGTAACTTTTCTCTAAGTTAGAAATTTTTTCCCACTGTTGGGGAAAGAAACTAAAAGCAAGGATGAACTAAAAACTGCAGGCCAAAAGGAGGAAAGAAAAGGCCAAAATAATCCAGAAATCAGACCATAAGGGTTATGTAATTGCAAGATAAATGCATATTATGAGAATGAGTACCTTAAAACTATAAGGCCAGAAGTTATAGAGAGTAAATGTACTGCAGCACCAATGAAAACTGGCATTTTATATTATTCATTGTTTTGGGCATAATTGCAAAATGACGTTTTATCCTGATCCTTGTTACATTATTTAAGACTCAGCAGAAATAACTTTTATTAAAACTTGCAGTTTCTAAGGTTTCCTAGTCACTTTTAACATTTACTTAAAAATACTTCCTGCTTTAGGAAATGGCATAATATCAAATGATAATTTAACACACAAAAATAATGCAATCACTAATGCCAGGACTGTAGTCAACTATAATAATACAACAAATATTAGACTATAAATATTTTTAAGAGCAAGAAAAAATGTTAAGTAACAAATTTCCAAAAGACTCACAAAAGTTCAGAAGACTTATAATAATACTCTATCTAATCAAAAGTTTAAGATGTCTAAATTAAGATCTCCTAACACTAATGCCCTGAAAGGAAAAATGGCAAATATCTAATTTTCAAATATTGCCTAGGTCATCTGGCGTCTGAAGAACAGAATGGTGGAGCTTCTCATCAAGCTGCAGATCTTTCTGTTCCATGTGATCTATATTCAGTGTGGAAGGAGAAGGCGTCTGTGACCTGGATCCCAGAGCTGAATGGACTGGAGAAGCACTTTCTGAACCTGTAAATATAATTTCATAAACTTACCATAAAGAGAATATTCAATACTCTCTACCTAAGATGTAATGCTTAAAATCCCAATAAGATACAACTGAGAAGCATCAAAGGCCAAAGAGGTAAAGAAAATCATAATACTGTACACGATTTTGTATCTAGGGGTCTCATTTGATTTCTTCCAGGGTACTAGAATGGAATCAGAACTGGGTACATCAGTTAATAGAAGCCATCTGTGAAAGTGATAATGTCCATTCCTGATGCAGCTAGAGAAACTCTAGTACCCACTGCTACTCTATTTCACTTACTTCAGACCTGGGGCTATTCCTGAGAAGAACTTGCTCTGCATGGCTCTATATGCTACTATCATTGCTAGCCTGGTTTATGGTGGTCCCTGATGGTCCCCAGTCGTCAATCTCCCTCTTACTCCTATTCCTTCCTCCCAGTCCATTCTTCATAAGGCGGCAAAAAGATCTAAAAATTAATCAGATGTTACTTACTTACTTAAAATATTCTATGGCTCTTTACTGGCCATAGCATAAGCCCAAACTTATTAGTGGGTTTTCCAGTCGTTCTTCAACTTTCTGATCACTCCATAATTCCCCTGTTACTTTTAAGTTCTAGCCACAGAGCTAGCCTTTTCCACATGTTTTTCTTTTGCATGGAGCCATAATCCTGTTCTTATAGGTCTGGTTAACTTCTTTTTATTTTTCAGGTCTTACTTTAGACACTTCTTCCTGAGAAGCCTACCCACTGTTGACCTACCCAGTGTGAATAAGGAGTCTCTGCCATATGCACTTGTACTTCCCCATTATACCACTTATAACACTGACTTGAAACACACTGTTTAGTTTTAAATATCTTCACTAATGCAGAAACTCTGTAAAAACAGGGACTGTATCTACATTATATACTGAACTATTGCCAGTGCCTAGTGTAGTGTCTGGTACATAGCAGAAACTCATGTTAATTTAAATTATGTATAGCATAAATTAATACTTATTTAACACTTTGTGGTAGTTGTAGTGAGGTGATGCTACTACCAAGCAAGCCGCTAAAATATCAGGACCTTTCAACAGAAAATTAATAAAGAAAGATCAGCCTTAAATGACAGATTAGACTAGATGGACTTAACTCATATGTTCAGAACATTCCATCCACAGGAGCAGAATACCTATTCTTCTCAAGTGTACATGGAACATTCTCCAGGATAGATCACATGTTAAGTCTTACAAGTCTTACTAAATTCAACAAGACTGAAATCATTTCAGACCACAACAATATGAAACTAGAAATCAACTACCAGAAGAAAACTAGAAAAACTACAAATACAGAGATTAAATATGTTTCCAAATACCGACAAAGTGAGTGAAAAATTAAAGGAAAAATTAAAAAATACATAGAAGCAAATGAAAACAGAAATATGACATACCAATATCTATGGAATGCAGCAAAAATGGTTCTAAGAGGGAAGGTCATAGCAATATAGGTCTACCTCAAGGAAAGAGAAATCTCAAGTAAACAATTTAATTTCATACCTAGGCAAACTAGAGGAAAAAAAAGGACAAAAACCAAAGTTAGTAGAAGAGAAGAAATAATAAAGATCAGAACAGAAATAAATGAAATAGAGACTAAAAAGACAATAAAAGAGATCAATGAAACTAAGAGCTGGTTCTCTGAAAAGATAAAAATGACCTAAACACATAAGAAAAACAAGATAGAACTCAAAGTCAGAAAAGAAAGAAAACACATTACAACCAATACCACAGAAATACAACCTAGAGGAAATGGATGAATTCCTAGAAATTTATAATCTTCCAAGACTGAATCATGAAGAAACAGAAATCTGAATGGACCAATCACTAGTGAGGGGATTGAATCCAAAATCAAAAATCTCCCAATGAACAAAAGTCCAGGACCACACAGCTTCATTCATGAATTCTCCCATTGAAAGAATACTTAACACCCATCCCTCTTAAACTCTTCCATGTATTGAAGAGGAAAAAACTTTCAAACTCATTTTACAAGGCCAGTTTTATCCTCATACCACAACCAAACAAGGACATCACAAAAAAAAGAAAATTATAGGGGCGTCTGGGTGGCTCAGTCAGTTAAGCGACTGACTTCGGCTCAGGTCATGATCTCACGGTTTTTGAGTTCGAGCCCCGCATTAGGCTCTGTGCTAACAACTCAGAGCCTGGAGCCTGCTTCTGATTCTGTGTCTTCCTCTCTCTCCGCCCCTCCCTCTGCTTGCAGTCTGCCCCCCTGTCTCTCAAAAATAAATAAACATTAAAAAAAAAAAAAGAAAGAAAATTATAGGCCAATATCCCTAATAAACCCAGATGCAAAAATCCTCAACAAAATATCAATAAACTGAGTTAAAACAACACATAAAAACAATCATACACCATGATCAAGTGAGATTTATTCCAGGGAGACAAACATGGTTCAATATCCATAAATTGACCAATGTGATACACATTAACAAAAGATAAAAATTATATGATTATTCCCAAAGCAATCTACATATTCAATGCAATCCCTATCAAAGTAATACCAGCATTCTTCACAGAGCTGGAACAAATAATGCTACAATTTGTATGGAACCAGAAAAGACCCCAAATAGCCAAAGCAATCTTGAAAAACCAAAGCTGGAGGCCTCAAAATCCCAGACTTCAAGCTATACTACAAAGCTGTAATCATCAAGACAGTATGGTACTGGCACAAGAACAGACACTCAGATCAATGGAACAGAATAGAGAACCCAGAAATGGACCCACAAACACATGGCCAACTCATCTTTGACAAAGCAGGAAAGAATATCCAATGGAATAAAGACAGTGTCTTCAGCAAGTGGTGCTGAGAAAACTGGACAGCGACATGCAGAAGAATGGATCTGGACCAGTTTCCTACACCATACACAGAAATAAACTCAAAATGGATGAAAGACCTAAATGTAAGACAGGATGTAAGCCATCAAAATGTAAGCCATCAAAATCCTAGAGGAGAAAGCAGGCAAAAACCTCCTTAATCCTGGCCGCAGCAACTTCTTACTCAACACATCTTCGGAGGCAAGGGAAACTAAAGCAAAAATGAACTACTGGGACATCAAAATAAAAAGCTTCTGCACAGTGAAGGAAACAATCAGCAAAACTAAAAGGCAACCGGAAGAATGGGAGAAGATATTTGCAAATGACATATCAGATAAAGGGTCAGTATCCAAAATCTATACAGAACTTATCAAACTCAACACCCAAAAAACAAATAATCCAGTGAAGACATGGGCAAAAGACATGAATAGACACTTCTCCAAGAAGACATCCAGATGGCCAACCGACACGTGAAAAAATGCTCAACATCACTCATCATCAGGGAAATACAAATCAAAACCACAATGAGATACCACCTTATACCCCTCAGAATGGCTAACATTAACAACTCAGGCAACAACAGATTTTGGCAAGGATGCAGAGAAAGAGGATCTCTTTTGCATTGTTGGTGGGAATGCAAGCTGGTGTTACTCTGGAAAACAGTATGGAGGTTCCTCAAAAAACTAAAAATAGAACTACTCTATGATTGCACTACTAGGCATTTATCCACAGGATACAGGTGTGCTGTTTTGAAGGGACACATGCACCCCCATGTTTATAGCAGTACTATCAACAATAGCCAAAGTATGGAAAGAGCCCAAATATCCATCAATAGATGAATGGATAAAGAAGATGTGGTATATATACACAATGGAGTATTACTCGGCAATCAAAAAGAATGAAATCTTGCCATTTGCCACTATGTGAATGGAACTGGAGGGTATTATGCTAAGTGAAACTAGTCAGTCAGAGAAAGACAAATATCATATGACTTCACTCCTATGAGGACTTTAAGAGACAAAACAGATGAACATAAGGGAAGGGAAACAAAAATAATATAAAAACAGGGAGGGGGGCAAAACAGAAGAGACTCAAATATGGAGAACAAACTGAGGGTTACTGGAGGGACTGTGGGAGGGGATATGGGCTAAATGGGTAAGGGGCATTAAGGAATCTACTCCTGAAATCACTGTTTCACTATATGCTAACTAATTTGGATGTAAATTAAAAAAAAAAAAAATTAAATTAAAAAAAATTATATGATTATTTCAGTAGATAAAGTATCTGAACAAACTTCAACACCCATTGATGATAAAAACCTTTCAACAAACTAGGTATAAAGGGAAGGTACCTCAATATGATAATAAAGGTCATATATGACAAACGAGCATCATATTCCATGGTGAAAACGTGAAAGCTTTTCCTCTAAGATCAGGAACAAGACAAAGATGCCTTTGTCTTTTATTCAACAAAGTATTGGAAGTCCTAGCCAGAGCAATTAGGTAAAAAGGAAAAAAAAATAACTGGCACACAAACTGGAAAGGAAGAATTAAAACTGTCACTCCATGCAGATTGCATATACGAAACCCTTAAGATTCTACCGAAAAACTGTTAGAATAAATGAATACAGAAAATGGCAGAATACAAAATATGTTTTTTAAAAAAAATCTGTGTTTCTATACACTAATAATGAACCATTAAAAACAGAAATAAATGGGTGCCTGGGTGGCTCGGTCGGTTAAGTGTCCGACTTGGGCTCAGGTCATGATCTCACAGTTGGCAAGTTCAAGCCTGCGTCAGGCTTGTGCTGACGGTTCAGAGCCTGGAGCCTGCTTCGGATTCTGTTGTCTCCCTTTCTCTGCCCCTCCCCGGCCACGCTCTGTTTCTCTCTCTCTCTCTCTCTCTCTCTCTCAAAAATGAATAAACATTAAAAAAAAAAAACTCATTTATAATCACATCAAAAAATACCTAGGAATACATTTAACCAAGGAGGTAAAAGACTTATATACTGAAAACTATAAAACACAAATGAAAGAAACGGAAGAAGACACAAATAAATGGAAAGATATTCCATGCTCACAGATATTAATGAATTAATATCATTAAAACGTCTATATCACCCAATGCAATGTACAGATTCAATGCAATCGCTACCAAAATACCAATAGCATTTGTTAGTGAACTAGAACAAATAATTCTAAAATTCTAAAGACTGAATAGCCAAAACAATCTTGAGAAAGAACAAAGCTGGAGATATCCTGCTCCCTGTTTCATACTATACTACAAAGATGTAGTAATTCAAACAGTGTGGTATTGGCATAAAAAATCAAGATTAAGAGAACAGAGAGCCTAGAAATAACCCATACATATATGGTCAATTAATTTATAACAAAGTAGGGTAAAATATACAATGGGGAAAGGATAGTCTCTTTAATAAATGGTGTTGTGAAAACCGGACAGCCATGTGTAAACAAATGAAACTGCACCACTATCTTGTATCATATACAAAAATCAACTCGAAATGGATTAAAGGCTTGATCATATGGCCTGAAACCATAAAACTCTTAGAAGAAAACACAGGCATCAAGCTTCCTGACATTGGTCTTAGCAATGGTTTTTAGATGCCTCCTCAGGCAACGGAAACAAAAGCAAAAATAAACAAGTGGGACTATATCAAACTAAAAAGCCTCTAAACACTGAAGAAACCCATCAGCAAAACAAAAAGGGAACATACTGAATTGGAGAAGATATTTGCAAATCATGTATCTGAAAAGGGTCTAATAACCAAAATATATAAAGAACTCATATAACTCAATAAAAAACAATCTGATTAAAAATGGTCAGAGGATCTGAACAGATATATTTCAAGACACATGAAAAGATGCTCAACATCACTAAATATCAAGGAAGTAAATCAAAACCACAATGAGATATTACCTTACACCTGTCAAAATGATTATTATCAGAAAGAGAAGAAAATAACAAGTGTTGGCAAGGATGTGGAGAGAAGGAAACCCATGCGCATTGTTGGTGGGAACGTAAACTGGTGCAGCCGCTCTGGAAAACAGGGTGGAGGGTCCTCAAAAAATTAAAAATAGATCTACCCTATGACCCAGCAATAGCACTGCTAGGAATTTACCTAAGGGATACAGGAACGCTGATGCATAGAAGCACGTGTACCCCAATGTTTATAGCAGCACTTTCAACAATAGCCAAATTATGGAAAGAGCCTAGAAGTCCATCAACTGATGAATGGATAAAGAAATTGTGGTTTATATACACAATGGAGTACTACGTGGCAATGAGAAAGAATGAAATATGGCCTTTTGTAGCAACGTGGATGGAACTGGAGAATGTTATGCTAAGTGAAATAAGTCATAGAGAGAAAGACAGATACCATATGTTTTCACTCTTATGTGATCCTGAGAAACTTAACAGAAGACCATGGGGGAGGGGAAGGGAAAAAAAAAAAAAAGTTTAGAGAGGGAGGGAGCCAAAACATAAGAGACTCTTAAAAACTGAGAACTGAGGGTTGATGGGGGGTGGGAGGGAGGGGAGGGTGGGTGATGGGTATTGAGGAGGGCACCTGTTGGGATGAGCACTGGGTGTTGTATAGAAACCAATTTGTGGGGCGCCTGGGTGGCTCAGTCGGTTAAGCGTCCGACTTCGGCTCAGGTTGTGATCTCACGGTCCGTGAGTTCGAGCCCCGCGTCGGGCTCTGTGCTGACAGCTCAGAGCCTGGAGCCTGTTTCAGATTCTGTGTCTCCCTCCCTCTGACCCTCCCCCGTTCATGCTCTGTCTCTCTCTGTCTCAAAAAATAAATAAACATTAAAAAAAAATTTAAGAAACCAATTCGACAATATATTACATATTAAAAAAAAATTAAAAATAGAGCTACCCTATGATCTAGCGATTCTACTACTGGATATCTATCTAAAGAAAACAAAAATACTAATTCAAAGAGATATTTGCTCCCCTATGCTCACTGCAGCGTTATTTACAATAGCCAAGGTATGGAAGCAACTTAAGTGTCCATTGATGGATGAACTGGATGAAGAACATGTGACTTATACATACAAAAGAATACTACCTAACCACAAAAAAAGAATGAAATCTTGCCATTTGCGACAACGTGGCTGGACCTTGAGGGGATTTTGCTAAGTGAAATAAGTTAGACGGAAAAAGACAAATACCATATGATTACATTTTTATGTGGAATCTAAAAAACAAAACAAACAGAACAAAATCCAGACTCATAGATACAGAGGACTGACTGGTAGCTGCCATGCCAAAGGAGAGGGGGGCATGGAAGAGGAAGGAAATTATCAAGTAAAAACTTCTAGTTATAAAATAAGTAAACAGTCATGGGGAAGTGAGGTACAGAATGGGGAATATAGTCAATAACACTGTATTAACTTTTGTCAAATCACTGTATGTTGTACACCTGAAACTAATATAATATTGTATGCAATCATGCCTCAATTAAAAAATATGTATTTGGTCTTTTTATTTAAGCTTCTTTCTAGCAATGAAATATCAATATTCTGGACTCAATAATTCTAAAACTCTGTCCCTGTTACCTCCTTTTATACAGTAAAGCAAAAACCAAGTAAATAAATTATGTATTTGTATTATTTTAATTCCACAAATGTGTCATTCCACACTGTTTATACAAATGTTTAAATATAACACAAGAAATGCCTTAAAAAGAATGTATAATGCTAAGAATCCCTTACTGAATGATAATCATGATTTCATTTAGGCTCAATTATGATACACAGTAGGTAGTCAATTTCCTTTCCTTCATTTGAGATTTGGAGTAAATTCATATGGCACAAAATCGTATGTTAAAAGGTAGCTACAGAAATGTAAAAATTCTATACTTTAGTACAAACACAAACTATTGAGGGCATAATGAAAACAACCTCCTTAATACTCATCAAATATTTTATAAGTACACGACAAAAAAATCATCAGGGGCGCCTGAGTGGCTCAGTTGGTTAAGCGTCCGACTTCAGCTAAGGTCATGATCTTGTGGTTCATAAGTTCGAGCCCTGCGTTGAGTTCTGTGCTGACAGCTCGGAACCTGGAGCCTGGTTCAACTCTCTGTCTCCCTCTCTTTCAGCCCCTCCCCAGCGCATGCGCCTGCCCTCCCTCCCTCCCTGCCTTTCTCTCTCTCAAAACTAAAAAAAAAAAAAGGGGGGGGGGCGCCTGAGTGGCTCAGTTGGTTGAATGTCCAACTTCAGCTCAGGTCACAGTCTCACCATTCCCAAGTTCAAGCTCCACATCAGGCTCTGTGCTGACAGCTCAGAGCCTGGAGCTTATTTCAGATTCTATGTCTCCCTCTCTCTCTCTGCTCCTCCCCTGCTCACGTTCTGTCTTTCTCTCTCAAAAATAAACATTTTGAAAAATAAAAAATAAACATTTAAAAAATCATCAGCCTTAGTCAAGTGCTTTGTAATACAAATCTATTTCTCTTACTTCCATGTATTATTTTCATCCATAAAAATCTGATTCATTTTTTAGAATTAAAACTTAAGTAATTTTTTATTAAGATTACCTATTAGTGAATCATTACTGTCTTTAACTTTATTAGTAACAATCTAGAACACCTGACTTAAAGGTGTTCTCCTCTTAAAGAATGTGTTTTTAAAATATAAGTATTGCTATATTAATATTTATCCATTAAATTTTTATCTCCTATATTAAGTTTCTGCTATAATTTCTGAAAATATTACAGGAAAATAAAAGATTTCATGACTATTAACATCCCTTTGATAGAACACAGCTATTCTTAAAAAGTTAACTGTGAGAATATATGCAAAATATACTTGAGAAAATAATCAAAGTGTGTTGAATAGTTTGTATATTGATTATATGCTGTTGTACTCTTTGCTGAATTTTATCTTTTAATTAGAACTTGATCCATGAACTGCTTTAGTTTCTTAAACACCCTTACACTATTACAAGTGGCACTAATCAAGAACAGAATTCCTTATAAAACTTCTAGTAGAGTCCTAGAAATGGTCACCATGTGTAGTAAATATAGGTTATATACATGTTAAAAATTCTTTGAAGTTCAATTATCCAAAACTCACATTGAGGCAAAAGGCCTAAAACAAGTTCTCTTTATATATTAAGTTTTTAGAATTGTTGTGGGGAACTCCAGTTTTGATGACTAAAGATAAATAAAAAAGAAAAAGTGAGGTCAGACTTCTTTAACATACTGTAGTCTTTTGAAAACATCACAGTCTGATTAATAGTCTGAGGGCTTTAAGAAAACTATAAGAAACCCATGTAGTTTACTGGAGAGCATGATGTTTAACTCCTCCTTCAAAATAGATGGTCCCCAGATTAAGGGACACGTATTGGTGGGATTCTTTTGAGTCACAGACTGGGAGGGTTGTACAGTGGATCTCTAAATCAGTTAAAAAACTTCTCAGCCATTTTATTATTTCTACTTTGAAAGTCCATTCTTTTCAAAGTTCATTAACTCTTTACACTGTCCAAATATCTAGAGTTTTGATAGTATTAAAATTTGTGTGACTGTAGAAAATAAACTTCCACATTTAGTTTTTTAAGTCACCCATTTTAACTGTACAGTTATATTAATTTGGCAATTGTATGCAGTCCATAATCAATAACACAATTGAAACAAAGAAATGTCCATCAGCACGAAAAGCTTTCTTGTGCCCAATTGCAGTTGATCCCCTGCTGACTCCCACCCCCCCCCCAAGTAATTACTGACCTTTATCACTATAGTTTTGTCTTCTCTAGAATGTCCTATACATGGAATAATAAAGTACGATATATAGTCTTTTGTATTTGACTTCTTTCATCTAGCATGTTTTTGAGAATCAGCTATGGTTTCACATATGTTAATCTTTTTTTTTTTTTTTTTCTGAGTCCTATTCCAATGAATATTCAGTGAATGACTACAATTTGATTATCCATTCACTAGTTGCTGGACGCTTGAGCTGTTTTGAATTTTTAGCTACTGTGAATAATGCTGTCATGAAGTTCCAAATACAGCTGCCAGAGGTAAATACCTAGTAATAGTCATGAGGTAAATGCATGTTTACTTCTAAAAGACACTGGCATATTTTGGCAGAGAAACCTTACCATTTTGCATTCCCATGAGTGACATGATACTCCCAGTTGTTCTACATCCTCTTCAATATTTGGTATTATCAGTGTTTTTAACTTCAGTTGTTTAATTATATGTATAGTGGTATCTCGTGGTTTTTATTTACATTCTCTACTAGTAATGTTGAACATCTTATTTTAAAAACAACTACAATAACAGGTGTTTACTATAAAATAAGAATTTTCCCTAGTATTTCTCTCTGAGTCATTTAAATTCTGTAATAATGGGACTATGATCTAACTCAGTTGGCTCCTGTCCTCCACTCAGTCTCTATTCTTTAATGGGGCAGGTTACAGTTCTTAGTAATCCTGATAGGAAGTGGAAAAGAAGGGGTAAGATGGGAAAACAAAGGATGGGTTTCTGCCCATCAAGGATTCCACTGGTCAAACTTCATGTTTGATGTGGCTGAGGAACCGTGCCTGACAAATTCAGACAAGCAGAAATCAGTATTTAGTCTTGCAAGTTCCAATGAACCACAGGATACAATATTGATACCTAAACTGGAATCACCCATCAAAAGGCATCAAACTACAGTGAGAACCAGAATGAATTTGGATCACAGAATGGAACCACTGAACTATGAGCTAGAAACTGCTCAGGATCCCTCTGGTCACTGCACTAACCTTGCAATAATGTGACCCTGCATTTCATGAGTAAATTTCTTGGATTCTACTCATCATATATTTAACTGCATTTTAAAAATTGCTGAAAAGAATAATTTACTGTTGTATGAACATAGAATATTGGTATATTAGTAAGTAGGCCCTTCTACTAGGCAGTATTCCTTACAGTTTCTATAACAAATACTTTGCCAAAGAAATCTATAAAAATCTAGGCTAACTCTGAAAGATGATGAAAAAGAGATAGTACTTCTCAACTACTTTTGGTTATCATTTAAACATCACCGCAGGAAATGCAGTGATGCAAACACATATAACATTTTGTATATAATACTGGGAGTTCAGCTAATTCCCCAAAACTTATCCATGTAGACTCCAGGTCAAGAAACTCTTACATTAATGTGTTTTTTCCTCCACTTTTCTATAAAGATGAATGAAAAAAAAAATAGTACTTAAACAGTAATAATACTTAAAACCTATCAAATAAAATCCTAAACATATTCTTTGGTGGCTTAAAAAAATATATTTAAGGAAGACATTCCCTTGAGTAAGTTTACCAGTAACCGTTGCAACTTCAGCGGAGAAAGCTTGTTGATTAAGACTGCTTGTTTCAGAATCCAACTGAAGTGTGGTTAGACTAGCCACTTCTTGCTCTTCAGCACTTTGGTGATGGCCAGAACCTGAGTCCACATCAGCAGAGGATGCAATCCCAGCATCAGCTCCAAAGCCAAAATCTACAGGAAGAAGAAATGCTAGTACATAGACGTCTCAACCATGAAACAAAAATATTTACAAAAGACACAGCTACTTCAGCAAAATGATTAAACATTAACATTCCCCTAAATCTATTCTATTTACATACCACTCAGGCAAGTGCAAATAATTTTAAGAGTTGGAAGTTTATAATTAGAGATAAATTGTGGGGTGCTTGGGTGGCCCAGTTAGTTAAGTGTGTGACTTCAGCTTAAGTCATGATCTTGCAGTTCATGAATTTGAGTCCCACGTCAGGCTCTGTGCTGACAACTCAGAGCCTGGAACCCGCTTCGGATTCTATGTCTCCCTCTCTCTCTCTCTGCCCCTCCCCTACTCATGCTCTATTTCTGTCTCTCAAAAAATGTATAAACATTAAATAAATTTTTTAAAGGTTCTCATAGCTTATTACTAACAGTAATGATTAAACATGCATATGATGTATCATCACTATTATCTATGTTTTTTGATAGCTGGTAATACGCTTTTCAACTACAGATATATGTAATAAAAATGACACACATACAGTAAAAACCATTTTTCTCTAAGTCATATATTCCAGTCTGAGATAAGAGTAATATATGAGGGCAGGAAACATGTTTATCCAATGCATCTCCCAGCTCTTCGTTAATGTGGTTCCCAAAGTTTTCATGTTTCTTTTGTTTGTTTTTAGTTTATTTTGAGACAGAGAACGAGTGTAAGCAGGGATGGGGGGGGAGAGGGAGAGAGAGAGAGAGAGAGAGAGAGAGAGAGACAGACAGACAGAGAATATCCCAAGCAGGCTACACATTATCAGCGTGGAGACCAATGTGGGGCTCAAACCCACGAACTGTGAGATCCTGACCTGAGCTGAAACCAAGAGTCAGATGCTTTACTGACTGAGCCACCCAGGCGCCCCCACGTTCTTTTTTTAAATATCGGTACTCTTCACTGCCAAGTGTATATAGCTAGCTATGTAGTAGTGATACAGCACCAAATAATACCACTGCTGTCATTTTAATATGAAGTGATTATTCAAGAAAAGGTCTGAGTAATTTAACATTGAACATAATTGTATTGAACATACTGAAGCACTGAACATAACTAGACAGTGGTTTGCAAAGAATGAAATAGTGCCAACTCATAACCATGACTGTCCTTTATTCTAATATCAAGTCAATTTTAATTTTTTTTCCTTTGTACATGTTTGGTCTTAGAATACCATTTGTTTTATGAAAGGACAGTGGTTTTTTGTTTTTTAAGTGTCTTTAATTTAGTTTGGTGAAATAAAGTGGTCCCAACTTGAAGTGATTCCCTAAAACTTCCTTTGGAATTTCACTGAAAAATGAAATCAAAATACATGGGAACCCCATATAAATAACAGAGAGGAAGGTGATGGTTATATAATCCATAAGTCTCAAACAGAAAACAATCAACAAAAAACCATATTGCTCAAACAGAAAAAGATACTTGCTGTCAAATTTTCGGCCATCGTATTGGAAAGCGCTGAAAGAATCCGAATGACTATCTGAGCTGATAAGATCACTGCTCCCTGCACTGGCAGGAGAAGTCCATTCTGAGGGCACACCTGGGTCATCAATAGGGCGCATTTGGTTTTGCTTGTTTAGAACATCAGGAAGGTCTTTGGGAATTTCAAGACTGCCTGGACTACTTCCCCTTCTTGTCATAGTCTAAAAATTCAAGAAACATTTTACCATTAAAATTTCTTCTTGTCATTAAACATCTGAAATACTGAATTGCCAAGACAATCATCACAATAAATGTTGAGGTTTAGGGCCTGAGTTAGGAGGGTGAAAACACACTAACTAAATAATCTATGTAATTGTATGGAGCCATAACCTGAACTACTGTTGGTTTATCTAAAGTAGAGACCCAGTTATTATATGGTACTGGGCCTGAGACTCTTAAGCCTCAAAAGGATCTATAGATTCAAGTTAAGACCGTAGAAAGAGCAAAGCATTCAATTCAAAAAAGCAGCAGCAAATAGAGATAGTGGAGGGAGGAAAAAATGATGGCAAAGAGGTTATTCTATAATGATTATATATAATGATTTAAAAAAATTTTTCCCATTCAAGGAAAAAAATGAAACTGAAAATCCAAAAGGGAAACGTAATGGAGCTACAGACATTCACTAAAGATTGAAATCCAAATGGAATAGGACCATTTAAATAAAGCAATTCCACATGTATTTCTTTCCTTAATAATTAAGTATTATTAGGGGTAAAAATTGGTTCTATTTTCATTTTGCCATAATTCTAATACTCAAAACAAAGATAACTTTATTTATTTTTTTTTTAACGTTTTTTTTTTTTTAATTTATTTTTGGGACAGAGAGAGACAGAGCACGAACGGGGGAGGGGCAGAGATAGAGGGAGACACAGAATCGGAAACAGGCTCCAGGCTCCAAGCCATCAGCCCAGAGCCCGACGCGGGGCTCGAACTCACAGACCGCGAGATCGTGACCTGGCTGAAGTCGGACGCTTAACCGACTGCGCCACCCAGGCGCCCCATAAACAAAGATAACTTTAAAATCTACTCTGAAGTTATCTGTAATTATTAAGCAATCAATACTTATGCTATCAACTTATGGGAGTTGGGCCAGAAGACCTCTTTCTTGCTAAGGGTTGGCAGTGGGAAGGAAGAGAACCTATGAGCAAACATGAAAAGCAAAGGGAAGACAAGGAAGGTAGGGGCTTATTCCTAAATAGGTAAACAAATAGGTATTCTAATCTTTTACCCTGGTCAAAACTATAAGCCTATTTGTTTTAGATCTTTGAATAAAAAATACTACAAAAATATAAATTTTAGAGGAAGGTTGTTTGAATGAAAATTTACACACACACAAAAGTATGTATCTTTTAATTTCTCTACTCTCCTCGCTAAAACCAAATAAATAAAATAAAACAACACTTACTGAGGCATTACCACTTCGAAGTCGTTCTGCTATAAACTCATCCATCAGATCAGGAACATTAGCATTGCTGCTGCCAATATCACTATTAAGAGGGGGCAGTTTTGGGCTCATGTCCTCTTTATTGACTAAAAATAAATAAATAACTATATATAGTGAGAAAAGACTTAACTGCATTTCCTAAATTTGAAACAAACAAAAATAACTCAAAACAAATTACCTATGCCATATCAGTTATTTGCCAAACATGCATTTATGAATAATTTCTCTCCTTTTAGATTTAATTTTAAGAATTAGTAAATTGATATTTACTTTATTTAACTAAGCAGATGTTAGTCAATCTTCAGTATGACCTTAAACAGCAAGAAAGCTGATAGATAAGCACTAGTTGGAGTTAGGTTAATATTGCCTATAAAGAAACTGGTATATTTATCTGTCTTCCTGCCTCTATGCTGCTTCTTAGGGCCTTAATAATTTAGAATTCCATTCTTCCCCAAGGAGTATTTGCAAGAAATCTATCCCTTCAATCTATGCACATCGCAGTAGGATAGAAATGCATTTAAGCTTAGATAAATAATCTATAATTGTGACATAGTGTCATTTCAGTTCACTACAAAATCTAATTTCATTGTTTTAAGAAAAAAGGTTTATTTTCACAAAGGTTTATCTATATAAAAAAAACCCCACAAAAGTTATTTTGATTTTTTTAATGACTACATTAACAAGAAAGTTTTAAACTTGGGAAACAAACTTATAGAAAAAATGATATTTATTTCACATTATGCTGTTGAAAAGTTAATTTCTCTGCAATTAAAAGAAAATCAGCATTGCTTACATTCCTAATAAACTAAAAAGCATTTCAGGTTAAGAAAATACACTGGTCAAAAGTTCATTGTGAAATACCATTATCTTTATATTACTGGCCAGGCTTTGCTAAGCTGTCAAATACTGCCCTCAAGTGGCATTAATGGCTCAATGCAAGATGCATTATACAGCATTCTGTTAATCATGCTAACAAAACCATGTTAAACAAACAAAATCAAAACCTACCTTACTGCTGAAAGTTAATTTTCTATATTTGTAAAGTTATTTTAATTTGAATCAAGATAAGAGAAGACAGTTACCATAATCTTGCTTTCTGTAATCTGTCCATAGAGGTTCCATATTAAAATCATGATTGGCTATCATGAAACCTTTATGCACATCTAAAATCTCAGAAAAAAGAAAAGTACTGGTAAGTGTTTTAAGGACTTGCATTCTATACAAATGAATGCAAAACTAAGAAGCCTGCAGCTTGTTTTCAAATGGCTTAAAGGTAACTAAATCCACTTTGAAATTTAAGAAATAATTTCTCCTTCAATGATAACTAAAAAATGTTAGTGCTGGTTGTACGACCTTGATTTCCATTATGTTATGTAATATCAAAATAATACTCTTCCAAGAAAAAAGATAAAACCAAGTATATCAATCATAAAAGTAAATGAACTCAATCAGCTATAGCTGGTGCCCTTTTAAATATAAACTATAGGGGGCCAGGGAAGAAAGTATTCCAACTACTTAGTAAACTTAATTTCATCTCATGTAGTGCATACTCAGGAAAAGATTTGATTTAGATAGCCTCTGAAAGGTCGGTCATTAAAATTTTCCTATTTTCTTCCTCTTTCCTATCTTGTTCAGCAGCAAAGAGGTTTAACTAAATGCCTTATAAGGGAAATTAGTAATTTAAATAAACATTTTATGCTGGGAAAAATACAGCTGGGAAAAGGCGCATGCATAACCAAACAGAGAGAAAGCAGTGACCATCCCAAAGCTTTTTGATTGCTTATAGCTTGCTTCAGTTGCATTAAGCCAAACTGGTGCTGTCTTTCTCCTTTTGCGCTCTGCACACTGTTAGTGCTCACCTGCAGCTTTCCTTCCAAAATAGCCCATTACATGACTGTACAGATCCCTCAGTGGAGCCTCTGGTGGCATTCTGTTCTGCCTCTGTGGGGAAACATTTGCCTTCGGCTTCGAAAGAGCATGTACAACAGTTTTATAAACGCCACCCAGGGAGCCCTGCTGTAGTCCTGCCTCATGACTTGATGACCTAAGAGTACTACGACTACCTAACTGATTACTTGCAATTCCTTCTTTTTGTAATATAGTGGTGGGAATCTCTGTAGATTCCTTACTTGTTTTGCTACTTACTGATGCTGTACCAACTGAATCTAGAGGCCTGTACACACCAGGCTTCACTATCTCTGTAAAACTATTTGAGCTGGCATGGGGGTTGCTGGTGCTGCTGTTGCTGCTACTACTACTACTACTACTACTACTACTACTACTATTACTACTAAAACCACCAAGCTTCCGTAGTCTCATCTTCCATGGAGCCTCTTTGTTTTCCAGAGGATTATAAAACTGAACTGACTCAGTAGATGGTCTAAAAGTAACATGAACAGTATTTCGTTTTTTAGTAGTAATTTTCATGATTTTGGCTCTAGGAGTTACTGTTTCAGACAAGCTCCTTTTAGTTGGAGAAAGCTTGCTAGTGTTTGTAACATGAGGCAGTCTGTGGTTAACAGGTGTTTTTAGTGTAGTTTTCTTGGCATGCATAACATGTGGGACAGTGATTTTTTCATTAATTTGCACACCCTTAACCTTTTCAGCTAGTGTTGTATCTACACAGGCATCTAATTCTGTGGCTGTTTGTCTATACAGGTGTTTCCTCATTTCTTTATCACAAGGGCTACCTGAACTAGGTTCTGATGACTGTTTATCACTGTTTAGTTCCTTAGCTTTTTCATAAGTTTTTGTTCTCATAAAACTGTCTAACTGGTTAGGTGCAATACTACTCATGAAGACAGCTGAGTTTGGTTCTTTTTGAAACTGAATGTTTTCAGGAGTCCCAACAAAAGAGGTGATATTTTCTGATTTACTTTCCTGGTCTATGTATTCTAATTTATCTAAGGATGACTGTTCATCCCTATTTACTCCAACAATCAATTCCTGAGAAGCTACATCTTTACCTAACTCATTTCTACTATGATTTTCCTGGTTTTCCTTAAAATATTCTTTCAGGGAGGAAAGAAGATCGTCATCTCCTTCAAGGTCAATGTACTGGATTTGTTCAAAAGCTGAATCTGCAAGTTCTACCGGATCTATTAAGTGACAAAGATGATCATATATGCTATCACCAACTTCCAGAGAAGACTCTCTACTATGAGTATCAGTGATGTGGCTTTCAGTGGATCTAGTTATTGAAGAAGCCTCTGTGGAACTCTGCAAGCTTGGCGCATGACGGGATGAACTGTCAATGACAGGAACTGCACCTTTGGCTCGTTCAACAGTGAATGGTTCCAAGATGTCAGAAGTGCTGCTACTTCGAGGCAATGGCTGTTCCTCATTCAAAGCACCAAAAACTTCATTTCCAGTGTCTTCACTTTGTGAAAAATGTCTGACTCTAGTTGGGCGGGGAAGTATTTGAGCATCATCAATATCTGTAAAAAAGAAAAATTATGAACAGTAGAAACTATATGAACATGAAAAATATAGGATTAATTTCAACCATACCCTAAGCATATGCTTAAAATAAAAAAAATTCTGAGGTTTTTTTTTTTGTAAGCTCAATGAAATAAAATCTATTAAAAGTAGAAATCTGTTTTTAAATAACGATGGGCACAAGCCAATAAAGCATGTAGTGTCAATGAATTAGAAAACTATCAGAATACATTTTAAAATGTTAACATGCATAGTAACAGTGAGGTGATGAAACATTTGGAAGTGCAGTTAAAGATAGAGCTGTGCCAATACATAAAGCAATTTAAACTTACTATTCAATTTTTCCTACTTAAGTTCTAAGCAGAAAAAAGTAACTCTTAACAAAGAAAGCTGATCTAAGTATCCCATTGCAGAATCTTATAGGGTCTCATAAATTCTCATTTCTTCCTTGCCAGGCAAGAGGCATTATCTTTTCTTCAAATCTTGCCTATTTGATCACATATTGCAAATGGGAATCTCCACCCTCTTCCACAAGTTCTCTGTGCTAGGAAACAGTTCTACTGAGGTGTTTTGCTTTATTTTTTTTATAGCATTAAAATTTATTCATCCTATCAAATAAAATACATGGTTAAAAAATTAGTTGTATTCTTCATTCTCACAAACACCACTTAATCTTCTAGCAAGAAACCTTCTTTGCCTATCATTGGCACTTTCCATTAAACAAGCATTAAACCTTAAAAACTGTATCTATGTCTTCTTACATCTCTAAGAATCATAGATTTTAGAGTCAAAATGGACATTACAGATTATCTAATTCTCTTACTGAAGAAACAGAGGCCCAAAGAGGTGAAGCCATAAAGTATGAGAAGCCAGATTACTGTTCCATATCACTGCATTGTTTTCGCTGCTAAGTATATGGTAAATCCTCAAAAATATTTTTAAAATTGAAAATCACAATATGAAATACTATTAAAGTGTACAGATATATGCAAATTAGAAATTTTAGAATGAAAATACAGTGCCTAGAAATCCACTCTGGCCTTTACATTACCAAGAAATAACTAAAAATTTTGTTTTTGCAAGGCAGCAAAATATTATGAAAAAAGGACAAAGAGTCAAAAAGTCAGATGTTGTTACTCATTAGGCTTGTAATGCAAAGGCTAAAAGTAACAGGACCATAACTGAAAATGAGAAGATTTACATTCAGAGCAAAACAGTGACTTCCCTAAGATCACATACTAACTTACTGACTGTGCTGGGTCTAGAACTTAGGTTTTCTTACTCCAGACTCTGAAAACCAGTGTTCTCATTTATAAAATGGGGATAGCAATTCAAAATATTCTTGGGATTCATGTTATGAATAAAAGGAGGCTGGGGGCATATAGGTGGCTCAGTCAGTTAAACATCTGCCTCTTGATTTTAGCTCAGGTCATGATTGGATGGTTCATGAGATCGAGGCCCACATCAGGCTCTGTGCTGACAATGTGGATCCTACTTGGGATTCTCTCTCTCTGCCCCTCCCCTGCTAGTGCTTTGTGTCTCTCTCAAAATAAATAAATAAACTTAAAAAAAAACGAGGCTGGTCCTTCTATTTTACCCATATAGCCCTTTTTTGTACAAAGTCCAAAAGAAGCTACTTTATACACAGATTCAGATCAAAAGAAGTTTGTATTATGACAAGATTCCACTATATTCCTGAAGATACACATTTAGATTCTAAGCACAGGTCAAACACACAATACCTCTAGAAGTTAAGACAGATTTTATTTTATCATTAAGTTGAGGAAAATATAATATTCTAAAAACGACACTGTATTTCTTCATACACGCCATTTAGTAATTCTTTTAAATGAAAAAAGTGAAACAACTCCTCAGAAACCAAACATTTATGCATTTATACCCATTATTTACTATGGCAGAAGATAACGAATGCTTATTTGTGTGTCTCAACGAATGTAAGTATCTTGGTTTTATTTTATCTCCCATAATAGATCATAAGAACCTCTGCCTAGAGGACAGAGATTATATTTAACACGTACTCCAAGTTCCTTTCCACAAAATATCCTAATAGGACTTAGCAAAGGATAAAGACTATCTTCATTTTCTATAAAAATTCTTAAGAATTTTATAGTTATTTTATCAGCCCCAATGCAAAATTAAAATCTTAAAACCTTTTTAAATACCAATGTTATGATCCTAGCAAATACATGAACCTCAGAAAAAAAGCAGAATATTAGTTTAAAATTTTAAGTTCCTTTACTGGTATTTCATAATTTTTCTACTCTAAACAAGCCATTAAAGATTACTGTGAAGTTCTCTTTTTAAGAATTTCTTGGGGCGCCTGGGTGGCGCAGTTGGTTAAGCGTCCGACTTCAGCCAGGTCACGATCTCGCGGTCCGTGAGTTCGAGCCCCGCGTCAGGCTCTGGGCTGATGGCTCGGAGCCTGGAGCCTGTTTCCGATTCTGTGTCTCCCTCTCTCTCTGCCCCTCCCCTGTTCATGCTCTGTCTCTCTCTGTCCCAAAAATAAATAAAAAACGTTGAAAAAAAAAAAAAAAAAAAAAAAAAAGAATTTCTTCCCCAACCCAGTCCTCACCTTGCAAAACAAATTTAGCCATTATTTCAGTCTGTTTTTTTCCTAATTTTTTTAATCACATATTAATACCTAAAATTCTTATGCAAGTTTAAGAGGGCAAGAGCTTAAAAAAAAAAAGAAACAATATTTTTCTATCAGCAATGTACTGTTAGAGAATTTAAATAAAAACCAGTATTTAAGTTTTTAAATATAGTTCTTACATAGGCATATAAGAATACTAACTGCATAACATCAAAAAAGAAAATAATTGTTGACAGGAAATCAATGTCAGCAATTAAATTAAGCATAATTAATTCTAGCAGACCTTAAATTTAAAGAAATGCCTGTATACGTGTATTCTGTTAAGGAGAAAAATACTAAATGACAGCTAAACCATATAGTCTTTTCTACAAGCTAGGCATTGTTACAAGCATCTAACATATATTAACTCACTTAATCCTGACAACACCACCGTGATATAAGTGTTGTTATCCCCATTTTATAGATGAAGAAACTATTTAAGTGTAGCCTGAGGCTACACAACTAGCAAGTGGAGAGCTGGGATCTGAAGGCAAAACTTAGTCCACATTCTAAATATCCTGAATAACATGTCACATATTCATGAGGTAATTCATTAATTTTTTTTAAGATGGCAAAAATTAATGTATTAAAAAATTATGAAGTGGCATAATGATTTATCTGTCTAAAGATAAGAATTTTAGAAATAAAAAATCAGTCAAATATAAACATTAGTAAATTATACAGAAGAAAACAACTAAAAAACTTTGTAATGGTTTGCTGAAAATAACAGTGGCATCAGGTTTAAATGAAAATGGTCTTCAAAAAAATTATGCTGCTTGTATTTTACCTTGAAAAATAGCAGCCTCTAAATTATTTGAATCTAAAATAATACTAAAGTACTAAATGAGCAAAACAAAAGTTTTTTAACAAATCAAAAAACCTTTTGAACATGTATAAAATGCTTCCTATAGAGCCTACAAAGTATTAGAAACGCCCAGTTTCAACTCTGGATTTCCTTAATAATGTTTAGTATGAAAGTGTTGGAAATTATTTGTGGATTAAATAGTTTGTTTTTCTGGTGGCGCCTGGGTGGCTCAATTGGTTAAGCGTCCAACTTCAGCTCAGGTCATGATCTCATGGTTTGTGAGTCTGAGTCCTGGGTCAGGCTCTGCACTGACAGCTTGGAGCTTGGAGCTTGGAGCTTGGAGCCTGGAGCCTGCTTTGGATTGATTCTGTGTCTCCCTCTCTAGCTCTGCCCCTCCTCCACTCACACTCTGTCTCTCTCTCTCTCTCTCTCAAAAATAAATAAACATTTAAAAAAATTAAAAAAAAAAAACAAATAATGAAGCACTGTTAAATTTTAGCAGCCTGTGTAACATGACCTAGACAGACTAGAGTTCTAATAGCAAAATGTATGACAAACAAGTTAGCAATTTTAAGAACTCATTCAAAGAAAGGTTTGTAAACTTAATTTCCGGTGAGAATCCCACATTACTTAATTAGAAAATAATAAGAAACAGTTGCAAAAGTATGAAGAAAGTCAGGTGCCCACGTGCTTATGTTTTTTAAATTCCTTCTTTCATTAAAGTATTATTTTTGGCAATAAAAGTTAATTTGCTTAAGAACAATTACTGAGATTTCTGGCTTCTCTCTAATCCATTTATCAGGAAAATGGAGACTGTTCAGCCTAAGTTACCAAATGCTTAAAAGTAAGTGCTTAAAAGTAAGTTACACTTAAAACTTAGTGTAAGAATAAAGGACAGGGAGAGCATGCTTGCCTAGACACCTCTATTACTTGTAGAGCTTTAAAAAAAAAAAAAAAGTGGGGCGCCTGGGTGGCGCAGTCGGTTAAGCGTCCGACTTCAGCCAGGTCACGATCTCGCGGTCCGTGAGTTCGAGCCCCGCGTCGAGCTCTGGGCTGACGGCTCGGAGCCTGGAGCCTGTTTCCGATTCTGTGTCTCCCTCTCTCTCTGCCCCTCCCCCGTTCATGCTCTGTCTCTCTCTGTCCCAAAAATAAATTAAAAACGTTGAAAAAAAAAAAAAATTAAAAAAAAAAAAAAAAAGTGCTTGTACAACCTCCAAAATATTCTATCAAAACCTGAGGCAGATGCCTGGGAAAAAATATTATTTCAATTGTTACACATGAGTCTGTCATTAAGAACTAATGAGAATGATATACAGCAAATGCCTTTGAACTAGTCCCCAGAGCTTAAGAAGAACTCTTCAAGGATATTCAGCTATACAACTAGTTTAGTTTATATAAAGCTGTACCATATAGCATCACACAACAGTGTAGGGAAAATGGACACCTAAACAAGAATACTGGAGGAGAAAAAAGGGCTGGATGGAGATAGGGTACTTTGAAAATTGATGGTCCATTTAAAAAAATCTTAGTGTTAAAAATAAGAGGAATTAAACAGACTTTCCTTTTATCCTCATAAGTATTCAAGAGTATCAGGTAAATATTTTTCTGGAGAACTCTACTTCTAACCAAGAACTAGAGTGACTGTATGTATTTTCATTGTTTTTTTGGTGAAGCCAGTTACAGAAACCTCAACTCCTGACCTTAAATGATGTGCTCAGGAAATATTTTGAGTTCATTAAGCCTGTTCATATGAGGGAGAGATATAAAACTACGAAAAACCTTTTTTCCTGGGGCGCCTGGGTGGCTAAGTCAGCTAAGAGTCCGACTTTTGGTTTCTGCTCAGCTCATGATCTCATGGTTCAGGAGTTTGAGCCCCGCATCCAGCTCACACTGCCAGTGTGGAGCCTGCTTGGGATTCTCCTCTGTCTGCCCCTTCCCCACTCTCCCTCAAATAAATAAACTTAAAACAAAACCAAACCTTTTTTCCTACGTAATTCACTTTCCTTACTAATTTTCTCTGAACATTAAGCTATTCTTTTTTTAATGAAAAAAAATTTTTTTTTATTTGAGAGAGAGCAAGCATGTGCAAGTTGAGAAGAGGGGCAGTGAGAGAGAGAGAAAGAATCTCCAGCAGGTTCCACACTCAGCACGAAGCCTGAGACAGGGCCTCATCCCATCACCCAGGGATCATGACCTGAGCCGAAATTAAGAGTCAGATGGTCAAGTGACCAAGCCACCTAGGTGCCCCTGTACATTAAACTGTTCCACAGTAAAATTTACTCAAAACCTTGTAACATAAGTTACAAACATAAGTAAATAGTTTGCTTGAGAATCTAAGACTGGCAATTTTCTTTTTAAAATTTAGGACTATTTTTTTAAAATCTCTTCATTCTGAACCTCTTTTTCTTTTCCCTATCTGTCCCCATCACTGTCCCACCTCCTTACTGCCTCAGTGCAACCTAACACCCGAAGAAGCAAATGCTTAGGCCTTCAATTTGCCTCCAACAATCAGAGGCAATGAAGAAAAAAATCCAACAATTCAGAATTCTACTATATAAGTTTATATAAGAATAATCCTGTCCAATTTTCACAGCTAATTTTTAAATTTATAAGGTTAGTTCAATGCTTCCAAATTTGTTCTCTCTGGAACCTTAATGCTATAGAACCTGAATATGTGTACCTGGAAAAGTTCTCCATGCTTACATAAGTTTGAGAAATAAACACGTGCGTATGCGTGTGCGTGCGCGCGTGCGTGCGTGTCTGTGTCTCTTTTTAAAAAAACTGACTTCTGGGGGCCTTTAATATATTGATATACACTATAAATCTTTAATCCATTGGATACTTATTAACATCTCCTGGATAGGGATGTAAATTTATACAACCAATATGGAATATGCTGAATTCACAAGTTACTTATCAGTTTTTGCTGCTACTTTCCATGTTCTTTGTATCTTTTAAGTCTTTTTTTTTTTTTTTTTTTTTTTTAAACGTCTTTTATTTATTTTTTGGGGACAGAGAGAGACAGAGCATGAACGGGGGAGGCGCAGAGAGAGAGGGAGACACAGAATCGGAAACAGGCTCCAGGCTCCGAGCCATCAGCCCAGAGCCCGACGCGGGGCTCGAACTCACGGACCGCGAGATCGTGACCTGGCTGAAGTCGGACGCTTAACCGACTGCGCCACCCAGGCGCCCCGTATCTTTTAAGTCTTAAAAGAAAAAGGATTTTTATTCAAAATAACTAAGTCTAATTACGCTTTTATATTTTATATGTACACATGCACAAAAAACTGGAGGTATCTGTATTTTAAGTTATCAGTAAATAAGCACTCAGAAGATTATGTATATTTTCATATACTTTTCTACATAATCCATATTTTCTGAAATTAACATTATTTTGATAATCAAAGATAAAGTCTGTTTTTGATTTAGTGACTGGTGTCTCACCATTATCTAACTCTTTAAATCTAACACAGAATGCATGTTACCCCAAATGGGGGAAATGAAAGCAACAACAAATAAAACCTCAATTTAGAAAATTCCTTTCAAACATTCTTCATAGAACACCTCCCCCATTAAGCCATTAAAATTATTAACCTCTTTCTGAATTACATAAATGTGAAGGATTCTGAAATAGGAACTTATCCCAGTTAAGGCATTACCTCACAGAATTTTAAAAGGAACAATCTCACCTTTAAACTTTTAAAAAAGATTTCAGCACTTAACATGCATATTTGCCAAAATATTAGACATATTACAGAATATGTCTAAGTATTTATCAATCAAGGCATCCTAAACCAGAAAACACAAACATATCACATCCAATAATTGAATATTTTATTTTCTCATTTTTAGAAAAGTAAAATAATAAGGTTTTTTTTTTCATTTACAATATTTTCAAAGAACACCAACCACAAGAGTGTCTGTGTACCTACATATATTTAACCCTCAATATGTACCCCCTTGGTTTGGGTGAAATCTGATCTTAATGAGGTTACAGATGATGGAAAGGACTTCACCGGAAATATCATTATTAATAAAAATGCACTTTCCGTTGCATAAGCTTTCAATCCATTAGGAAGTGAAAGGATGCAGAGATGCGTTGTTTAAAAGACAAAAAAAAATCAACCTCACCAAATGAGGCAATGTCAGGGACACACTCATAAGAGTGATAAGGAAGTACCCAAGAAAGGGGTGCCTGGGTGGCTTAGTCAGTTAAGTGTCCAACTTTGGCTCAGGTCATGACTTCTTAGTTCCTGTGTTCAAACCTTGTATCAGGCTCTGTGCTGACAGTTCAGAGCCTGTAGCCTGCTTCGGATTCTGTCTACCTCTACCTCTCCCCCACTCCCACTCTCTCTCTCAAAAAGGAATAAACATTAAAAAAACTAATGTACCCAAGAATGTACAAGTAATTTTCTTTGAACTAGCACATTTTGCATAGTAATTATTCGACACATTTGCTTCTAAGAACAACACTGTATGATTTTACTCACACAAAATTCTTTTTAAAAAAACTAATCTACGGTGATAGAAATCAAAAGTGATTGTGTGGGGAGGAGGGATACTGACTTCAAAGTGTCACTAGAGAATTTGAGGGGTAATGGAAATGTTCTATATTTTGTTTGGGATGATGGTTAATAGGAGTGTGTAGATTCTCAAAACTCATTGAACTGAACCCAGAATCTGTACATTTTATTACATGGTAATTAAACCTTATTAAAGAGCAGACCATCTTATCCTCGTACTGGGCATCAAGGACCTGAGGCAGAACTGGAAAAATGACCAAATGTTGAGGTTCCTTGAAAACTGGAGCTTTACATAATGATTTATTTGGTTTAAAAATGAGTTCTTAGAATCCTAAATACTATTATACTCTAATATAAATACAAAGATTTATTCCAAAGCAACTCTTAAGATTATATACTTTTCTCATTTATTGATTCCCCTTGCTTACTTCCATTACTACAGATGATGGAGATGCATTACTCAAGATTTACCATATCATTAGTCAAAACAATGGGAAATTAAAAGCCAAGGCTCTGATTGTTATCTTCCAAGTCATCTTTAGTCAGACATAATGACATAAATATACATTACTACTCCTTTTACCACCTGAGAAGAAACCACTCAAAGGTAAACAAAAAAATTTACAACCCAAAATATTGGACATTGGCACAGCACTAAACTTAGCACTTCCAGAATGAACTGCAAGGACAGCATTAGAATTCAAATAACTCAAAATGTTGATTTCTCAACCACTTTCCCAATTTCCCACACCTCCCCCAAAGAAATTAACTTTGAAGAGTTTATTTGATTAAGCAAAATTTGAAAGCAGGATTAAAAAGTGAAAAGGGTGGTGCAGAAATTAGCAGAGGTGGCACTACCTGAAAGCTCATCAGAAAGGGGAGTGAGAACAATATCAGGCAAGAAGGGTTTGGAAGTATGGATCAGAACAGGAGCACTTTTAGCACTGCGTATATAGGCCGATGGCAGAGCACATTCACCAATGGATCGGCTTCTCATGGCTTTAAAAAAGGAAAAGAAAGAAGTGGGGAAGGAAAAAAGAAGAGTGACTATAATGAAAGGCTTGTGTCACAGAAAAAGCAGCAACAGAGAAAACTAAAAGATACAAAGGAAGGAAATTTTAAATTAAAACATTTCAGCACGGCAAATACTGGCAAGCTGTAAGAAAAGAAATCAGAGAACACATGACATTTCGAATGTAAAGTTTTTGGTGTAAAGCAGGAAAATGTTTCTTTATTATTAGCAGTTACAATGATATAGCATTAAAAATCAGCAGACACTTTAAATTAGCACTATGTTCTCAAAACCAAGGGTTGGAAAGTTCATTTAATGGAAACACTGAAAAGAATCCAACATCATTAGTTCAAAGAAATTTTGGTACTATATTTGGGCATTTCTTAGAGCCATTCTGAGACATTCTTCTTAATGAAGCTGAATTCTAAAAACAAATAATTTCTAATTTCATACTCTTCCCTAACAAAGTTTTGAAGTCACTCATTTTTAGAACATTTTATAATCTAAAGGATTGAATCTCATGGTTACTGTTAAATCTTGGTAGGAGAAGAATGCTTACTCCAATCAGTATCTCCTATTTATATTAAAGTGTAACAGCATAATTTAAAATTTTTAAGTAGAAATATATACAGAAAACTGAATTTGCGATCTGGATGAAAAATCAAGTTACTGAGAAAAATAAACAAGTTTGTGGTAATTCAAAATCTTAAGCATACAATGTAACTTTATAAAGTTCTTAAAGATAAACTTAAAAACTGGATTACTTTTCAAAAATTACATTTGTAGTTGTATTTGGTAGTCTCTAAGGAGTCACCAGTTCATAAAATTAAAGGCAGATTTTAGCAGACTTAAAAATAAATTAACAATCAAGTTTATACTTTCCAAACATGTTTTTAACTTAACTTTTAGTTTAGGGATTCTTAAATGACGTTATATATACTGTTACGTATGAATAGAGGACTTAAAAGAAACAATACTGCATAATATCCAGTATAATAGTGATGGTAAAAAAAAATGTGAACATTAATATCATTTCAAAATCTTAGGTTTCCTGCTTACTGGAAACTCTTGGTTCCCTGACGCCTAAATTCCTTAGTCTATCACACAAGGCCTATGTGACCTTATACTAACTATACTAACCACTGAAACTGCATCTCCTCTCTCTATTCTCATATGTTGCTGCCACAGAGATTTTTATAATGTTCCCTGAAATGTTCATGCTCTTTCACAACAGCATGGCTTTGTGAGTTCATAATATCCTCGGTCTTCTCTTCCTCCTGAAACTCCTTACTCAAAATGTCATCTCACCTGTGAAGCTTTTCAGACTCTCCCATGTGATTAACTTACAAGCAATATGGCAATGAACAAAATAATTAAAAATCCCTGCTTTTGCAAACCTTACAATCTATTTTTAGTGGATTATATGTTTTTTATGTCAGCCCCCCAACTTTTCAAACACACAACTATATCCTCTTATCTTTATAATCCTAGTGCTTGGCATATATGAGCTCAACAAAGCTTTACTGAATGAATACTCTATTTGGGGAGTCCAGCATAATTATGTAAAAAACAACAGTTTCGGTTGTGAACATATGGAGGAGAAAATCAAAGAAAGTATTCACAGAAAACTAAATATATGTCATAGCTTATAACTATACATTTTTCAAAAACTTTATTAATGTTGGCAAATAAAGATTCTTTAAGAGAAGCTTTTAGGTAAATTTATGTGCAGCAAAACATGGAGGATTGGATTATATTAGTGGCAACAATCTGCCTTTGGTGTATGGTTTGTCAAGTAATATGTTAAAGATAACTGTATTTTGGGGTGCCTGGATGGCTCAGTCTGTTGAGTGTCCAACTTCCCCTCCGGTCGTGATCTCACAGTTTGTGAATTCAAGCCCTGCGTCAGGCTCTCTGCTTTTAGTGTGGAACTTGCTTTAGATTTCTGTCCCCCTCTCTTCTGCACCTCCCCTGTTCTCTTTCTCTCAAAAATAAATAAACATTAAAAAAAAAAAAAAGTAACTATTTTAGAATTGAACTCACATACAAAATGTCAGAATCTCGTCTTATGTGTTTTCCTACTAGTTTCTTCTCCTTAAGAAAATGACACAATTTTACAATCTAACGTGAAACACAGCTATGCGGACTTCAAGATCATCATTCATTCAATCTTACTAGAGCAAAGACACAAACATATAGGCAAAATATGTAGTGGTTATTAACACAAAAGATTAAAATACCATCTACAATTATAATCAGATGTGACTTTTAGAGATACTTATTTTAAAATTACATTGATTCTTTTAAAACTAATTTGATTCAATTTTCAATTCTACAGAAGAATTACAAGTTTTCTTCTATTTTTTTCTCCCTTGAGTTACATAATTCCTTGGAGATTACAACTCCTCCTGTTCCTTCTTTCCTATCACCAACTTGAAGAGCCTGAGCATTTCCCTCGGAACTTTCTACAAACACAGTGGTTCAAGTATGTTATGATTCTGAATGAATTCTACACAAATGTACCCCTCTATTTTTCATTATACTGTAGGTCTTTATACATACTTAAAATTTTGCCTAGTGCCTCACAACCGTGTAACCTGCACTATAGAAAGTTATTTACAATGAATTAGCTACTGGGATTTTGAGGGATTTACTAATCTAAAGCTTAAGTCAGAAATCTCTATTAAGCCACTGAAATTCCAACTGCCACATACATTCCTAAGCCACATGCATGAGTGATTTTAAATCTGTAATATGTGTTTTATGTAGATGAAAGGGCAGTATGAAAAATATAACATCAAAAAGTAAAAACAAATTTTCACACATATAAGCTGTCAATTTTTGAAGGCTTCTTATCTTTACCCCTCTCAAAAAGGTGAATAAAAAAGAAAAATAGACACACTCCACATAAATTCATCTTGGATCATAAAATATACACATTATGTCAAAAACTGTGACCTTCACTAGAGAATTCCCATGCAGCATACAAAATTCATGAACAGCAAACGTAACACATCACTAAAAGCACACAAACACAAAACAAATAGGAGGAAGGCAAATCTGGCCTTTTCTCATTTCTAAAATGTAACACATATTTCTCCATTTTTATAATTAAATAAAATTCACATCATACATACATGTCTGTCCACTGGCAGAAATACGTTTATAAGTGCCCAAACTTAGGCGCAATATTATAATAAACATAAACCAAGAGGAAAATCTGAAAACAGAAACAGTGATATATTTGTTCCAACAGTCGAATACCAGCTCCTAAATCATAACTATAAACACATTATTACTTCTCACGAATGTATTCTAAAGTAAGTCCTAAATTCACTGCATCCTTTAATGTGTTGGCATAAGCAAAACCTTAGATAGGAGTAGTGATGAGAGACTTACTAAAATGTATACACTCTCTCAGAAATTTAATTTTTAACTGTGTACATTCACTATGAACATAAAAAAAAATTTTAAGAAAATATATATCCAAACACTATCCTAAATTAATCTGCTGCCCTTTTCAGTATTCTCCAACTTTACGCAGGCACCTTTCTTAACAAAATTCTTAATGCTTTAACTTTTTATTTGATAGGTTTGTCAATGAACAGGCCAGATAAGGTTGTTCTGACATAGGTACCAGAAAGTATTCATAGTCAGGCATGAATTTAAGAGGAGTATTTTACTCATTATATGCTCTTTAAAGATTAGAAATATGCCAACATGTTAATAATTATCTCATTGATGCTTCTTAAAAATTTTTTTACATTTTAAATTTTACATTCCACACTAAGCATAAATTACTACTATAATCAGAAAAATTATATAAGGAACTTTGAAAAAAATACAAGCTTTAAGTAAAACAGTAAAATTTTAAACTTAAAAGAACAATTCTGTCCTAAACAATACACAAATATTTTCATTAAATGTGACATTAATATAAAATGAAGACAGACATTTCAGATGTAACCAATATCTTCCTAAGAATCTCAAAGTGATTCTATACCAAACTTTAAATATTCTATCAATTTTAATTCATCAATATCCTTTTTCCTTGTATCATTTTTTTCCTTCTTGCTTGACACAGACAATTAATATAATTCTATACTTATTTTATAGGCAGAAAACAATTGTGAAAATATAATTCTTTTGAAGGATTTAAAATTAACCATGATTTTTAATTATTTTAACTTTCTTTAAAATTAAGTGTTTTTCACTGATTACCATCAAATATAGATACATTTCTACAAAAAATGCTCCTGCCATAAAAATCATAAATTGTAAAGCCTAAGGTAACTTCAAGCTATTTTGTTTCAGGCATATAAGGTATTATCATTCCCATTACACAGATGAAGTAAATAAAGCCTAGAAAGTTCAGTAAATTGTTTAAAATTATCTAGCTATTCAGTGATGAAGGAGAGTGAAAGAGATTAGGACAAAGCCTGCTAGCCTGCTTATTTTTCATTTCGGCACTCTTTCTATTACAATTCAGACCAAGTTATAAGTCTCTGAGAGCAAAAGGAGTAAGATGGTAGCTAGGTCCAGAATATACTGAGTGATCCTACATCCATGGGAAATTCTTCCCATCATTGCTCCTTTGCTGCTATTTCCAAGATTACAAACTTTCTTCCATGTCTGTTAAGAGCAGCAAGGAACTTAGCAATAGACTCCAACTTGGTCTCAGGTATCTGCAATTAGAGAGCATAAATTCCTAGTTGAAAGTTTTTTTAAGCCAATCTAATTATATAATTGTAGCACTGAAAGGCTACAGTGAAAATTAGCTACCCTAATTCTCCATGTTTGTGAATATCTTCACTTATAAGAAAGTATACCAGTTAATGCATTAGTTCTGTAAAGTGAAGCACAGTTTTACTTCTTCAATTCTGCAAAATAACAGTTTAAGATTATAGATACCTACAGTAAAATAAACTACATAAAAATGATGATGTAAAATAGATCTTAACAGCATAAAGGGATAACACAGCATGTCATCAGACTCTAAGTAGTACTGAAAAAAAGGTTTTGCTACAGAAGTTTTTTCTTTAACAACAAAAGTTAACTGGTAAGAAAACTACATATTTACATACATTGTTACTAAGGACTATAAACATATCGCCCTATACAAGTCTCATTATTTTAAAGAGTACATACCAACAGTTTTTTGCCGTACTATACTCCTTGCCTTTTCAGTTCCTGGGGACCCAGTAGTTGTTGCACTTCTCTGTCTCATTGGGGCTTGGCCAGGCTGATCACGACTCCATCCTCTAGAAAATGACTTGTCAACTGAAACTTTCTGAAATTCATGTCCAACTCCTAGAAATGTAGATTTTCAATCTAAGTATACGGTCACCTGATCAATAATCTCTTCAAATTATGTGGGCTACCTTGTCTCAGATCTCAGGTTTACTCACATTGTATTATAAAGTATCAAGTTAAATGCTCGTGTGCTGTTAAGGCTTTTTTGAACTTCATCTTACTTCACATTCCAAAACTGATACAGAATTCTACAAATACACCATCAAAAATAAACTATTATTAAATCCTCTGCCATCCACTTGGCTCCATTAAAAAAGAAACATTTGGACAAGCAAAAAAGGTTAAGAGATGAGCTAACCAAAAGCCATCCTGTGGTCGAATAAATCTCTTCTCTGCCAATAATAGTCCCTTGGGACATAAATAGCCCAGGAAAAAGTAGTTTGGTCACATAATTAACTACCATGGGCTACTGTTAAGTATGAAATGTGACTCAGATATAATCTCTAGCTACCGACTAATTATTAAGAATGAAAAATACTAATACATCAAGGATTATAAAAACACATATTAACAATATAATCACTATGTCCTGTCCCCCTCCCCCTTTGTAATACTCACTAGATACATAATCTACATTTAGGGAATGTTTGCTTTCGGTTAAAACTAAGAAAATGCTTTCAAAACAATTTTCCAAATAATTCTTTTTAAATAGAGTAATATGAAATCACCTAAATTCTAACAAAAAAAAAAAAAACCCCATATAATAAAAAGGGAGAGTATTTTGGTTAATTATTAAAAATAAAATATTTAAGATTCTAAATTATTTAAATTTTAGCTAGACATGTACAGAACACTTTATTTCTCATCAAAATTAGTAATGATTTTAAGTTTCTTCAAGAAAAATTACAAGGCACTTACATGTTTTATTGTTGAAAAGTTTTAAACTTCTGGGTAAATGCAAGAGGGAATAGTTCAGAGAAAACATGACTTTTTTATCCTCACCCATCTCCCTGGCTTCACCCATCTTCCCAGACCAAATTATTTAAGCAAATTTACGTGGAACATCTCTGTGGACAACTCTTACCTTTCCCTTTGTGCTTTTTTTGCTTCTGTTCACTCAGCTTATCCAATGGTAAATCACTGAGATCCAAACTATATAAATTTCTAGCTAAAACTTTAGTTAGTGTTTCCATAGTCAGTGACCACTCAGTGGCTAACTCCTCCCAATAGGTCAATGATGATAATACTGAGAGTAAGTCATCCCATAGTTCTCGAGAGATGTACACATTTAGATTTGCTTTGATCCAGGCAACGATAAGAGTCTATAAAGACAAATAATAACCATGAAATATGTTCAAGTTCAGATATTCAATTATAAAAATATTACCCAAAACAAGCAGAATTTTAAACCACATAATACCCATGATGCTTTCTTGGTACATAATACTTGTAAAAGTAATCCATGCAACCATTAGTATCTACTATTAATTTCTTTTCAACAATGGCCAACTCCCAACATTCTAAGCAATGTGGGCAAGTTATCAAAACTGAAAAGAAATATCCCTAAAGTTGTAACTATCCTTCATGCTGTATTGCATTAATGTTAAATAAAATAAATGCTGCTTAAAAAGAGTCTCCACACTACTAAGTGTTGAAATTATTGACTAGTTAATGGTTACTGAGCTAAATTAACCAAAACCTACAGTCTCAAATTGAAGATGAAAATCAGTATATAACTTGAATATTCCAAAAAAAATAAGTTATTAGAGATATACTTAATGAAATTTCCTGAAAAATTGTATGTAAACTGAAGAATTAAATTAAGTTTAATTCTGAAGACACCAGAAGAATTAAAGGTGTTCTATAATAAATCCAGTCATAGAATAAAAAAATTATTAGTTAAAGGGCAGAAATTTCTGATCAGTCATTACTCCTAAGATTATATGGATTTCTACTAAAGACAGAACCTCCTACTGAAACAAGTCATGAAGATTTTTTGAAAGCTTCACTCTATATTTTATACTAAAAATTTCACATGTTTATACTTTAAATATAAGCTGAAAATGAGCAGAGCTTATAGTAGAGAAAATAACCAGTGATTCTCCATTCTAAATTTAAACATTCACACCACAATAAACTTATTCCACATAGCAAGCTAAAATTGCCTTCCTATAGCTCTCAAAATTAGTTTAGTTCTAACAACTGAGAAATCTTTTTAAAAAGGGCTAATGAAGGGGATGCCTGAGTGACTCAGTAGGTTAAAGCATCCAACTTTCAGCTCAGGTCATGATCTCATGGTTCGTGGATTCATGAGTTCTGGCCCCACATCAGGCTCTCTGCTGTCAGTGCAGAACCTGCTTCATATCCTCTATCTCCCTCTCCTTCTGTCCCTCCCCCACTCGCTCTATCCCACTCTCTCACAAAAATAAACAAACACTAAAAAAGGGCGAGGGGTAATGAAGTTAAGAAGAGTTTAGATAATAAATATAACTGGTTTCAAAAGATTATTCACTACCAGCATAAAATTTTAGGCAAATGAGCACATTTAAAAATAGTAATAATTTGAAAGACTATACTTATGGACAAGAATTAGATCTGAGATAGCTTTTATCTATGATATTAAGAACCATTTTATCCATGTATTTGTAGTTAATGTGTCATCTTAAGAATATATTATTTTGCTATTTTCCAAAGAATCCATGATACATTTAAAGTCAGTACTCTATCCTCAGGTTGGAAAACACAGTAATTCTTATTTAATCAAACTACCACTGATACTTAAGATAAAGACTTGAATAAAGTCTTATAGAAGCAGCACGATAAGAAAGAATTTTTATTATCAACTACTTTTTCACTACTACAAACAACATAAAACAAAGTTTTGCTTTTCTAACAATGCCATTGATTTGGAAACTCATAAAGCAAACAATCAGGCCATTACTCATGAAGCTCTCTGGCAGCTTTTTGCAAGCATGTAAATATGCCACACAAGAGAGAAAGTTCAGTATCATCAGCCTGTTTCAATGCTTTTTCACAGACTTGGTATTTCCTTCACTCTGATACTAGGTTGTGAGTGTCTATGTACGGCAAATAGCCTTTTCAGCTAAGCACTTTTAATTTAGTTCTACAAAAGATCCTTTAATGTGAAATGATCTTTAAGTTATCCCAAGGAACAAGTACAGGGCTCAATGAATCTTATAAAAATACATATCTGTCCATCTATTTATCTATTTATTTATTTATTTTTATTGCCTGGAAAAGTGGTCCTGCAAGTCGACCTGCCAAGGTCATATTTTTTTTCCCCTGGAACTGTAGAAAAGCTTGTGATGGCATCTTCAGTACAGACTCCGTGACTCTGAGCAACACAAGCAGCATCTGTTCCCTTAAAGTAAAAAAATTAATTAATGTTTCCTTCTTGAATATGTTTGTTTTTGGTTAACGAATAACTTTAAAACTAATATTTATTATAAAATGTATTATCTTTCCATAACTCAAATATCAAATATCTTTCAAATTTTTAGAATTCTTTAAATGTTAAAACTAAAAATTCCATTTTATAAACTATACCAGCCATTTTAAAACCATTTTTCATTCATAAAACCCTCCCATCAAATAAAAATGTATGCAAAGCTGATGAATTGGAGGTGAGAATGTGGAGACTGCTCCCATCCCCCAACCCCTGAAAATGAAGTAATGACTGACTTTAGGGAGCTGTCTGAAGAACACTCTAGCTATACAATTTGGTTCTACCTTGATGCCTATTCATCTACTTCATCTTTATAATATGGAGAACAAGTACACATCTACAAGTGTACCAGGAGCAATGTCTAACTACGAGACATTTTAGGATCAATAGATCATAGTGATCCTGACAAGTAATCAAGGACCATCCTTTTTAATTTGGCCATTTTTTAACCCTTTATTCTCCTTGTGTACTCCAAGTCAAGCCTATCCTAATATTTTCTCTACCTTGCCTCTTTCTCCTAGATGCTTATTATTAAGACCATAAAACTACCTTATTTGCACCTGATAATTTGGAAACTGATTCAACCACATGTGAAATGGGTATTTCAGTTTGGGTACACAGCCAGGCTAACAGTCCAATTCCCTATCACAGCCTCCTCTTTGGTTTGTTTGCAAGCCCATTCCAGGCATAGCAATATGTGGGACAGTCCATGTGAGAAATGTGGCAGAGGCAGCAAGAGATCACAGATCTAGATTCGTAATTTTTTGGGGAAGGGAGGGCAGATTAAGATAGAAAAGTATCACTCAGTGAAAAATATCCTAAATTTATTAACAAATAAATATATGCATTCATTCATAAGATAGAAATCAAAGTTGCCACATTTGTAATCTTAGGCTTCTAGCTTAGCTGTATGAAATGAAAAGCTATTTGAAATCAACTACATATGCAATAAAGTATACATTTTCCAAATAAATCTTACATGATTTGTGGTCAAATCAACACTCACTCATCTATAACCTTTTACTTTGAAATATAATAATGATTTTAATTCATAAAATCTTGTAAATTCAATGTAAATATGTGAGTAATCTCTCATAATACTATCACTTCTAGGGAACTTATACAAAATTTTTTTTAATTCTAAAATCGTGTTCCATATAGCAGTTCTCTCACTTTAACCTGGCTCAACAGCACTGATATACAGTACATTAAAAAAAAAAAAGGAAAGGGGGCAGGAGACTAACAAAAGAATGGTCCAAAATAGTACAGTTACTGATTAATCATAACCTAGGCTCAGATGTCATAAGGACCGCAATTCAAATCTCAGCTATGTGAACAAAATTGTGTGCCTAAGAATCACCATGTAAAACAGATTATCTACCTCAGAGTTGCTACAAGCATTAAGAAAATGCATGTATAGTGCTTAAAGATACCTGGCATAGAAAAGTGTTCCAATTAAGTTAATAACAAACTACTTCCAGATGTAACTATATCAACGTTGCTAATAAAGAATTTTTTCAAAATAAAGTCATTTTTCCACATGCAGCAAAACATATATTAAGCATGCTCTTTCACTAAGTACTCCCACTTTTTAAGAATAAGTCAAAGGAGAAAAATGATGTATGTATAAGGATGATCACTGTCTTGTCTCCACCCAAAAACAAAATGAAATAACTACATATCCATCAAAAGATGACTGGTTAAGAAAATTATGGTACATGCAAACAGCATAATACTATATTATGACTATGTATATGGTTTGGTGAACCAAATATTCATCAAAGGGCAAAACAATGACTACCTCTAGAGAGTGAGCTTTGGGGAAACTTTAATTTTCTTTTTACAACTTTTCTTCATTTGATTTTTACAATGAACATGTATCATTTTTGCAAAAACTGAAGAGCTGCTCTTTTCCCCAAAAGGCCTATTTTTCCATTCAATTAAACAAATATTTATAGAGTACAAGTAATATATAAAATTCTATGCTCACAAACATAGGAAATATAAAAACAAAGACAACCAAGATATACTTTTTAGGGCCTCTCAATTCAGAGATAAACAGACAATTTATACAAGTAATTTAGGAATTAAGACAATTTTGACAAGAACTGTAACAGGTATAAACACAGAATGAAAAGAAGTGAAGTGAGGGGAAAGAATGTAAGTAAGGATATGTGGAAAAAGGAAGGTGAAATCTAAGCACAGTTATTACAACAGAAAAACATGGCAAGAATTAGGTATTCTTAAAAAAGGTTCAAGAATGTGTGCAGGAGAAGAGCAATTTGGTAAAGCTGGGAACTGGATTCCATTCTGCAGGGTGGAGTTTAGACTTAAAAGAGAGACAGAAAAGTAGGCAGGGATCTCACTGTACATGGCCTTGAATGTCAGGTTGAGGAATAAAGCATTCTTACATTTAATCATTTCCGTATACTTTCATTCACACATGCATAATTTCATTTATTCATGAATGTATTCATTCGGGAGAGTAGGGTGGGGGTGTCCACTTTAAAATATAATCCAAGAAGGTTGACCAAAAATGTCTGAGATAAAGTGGAGACTATTGTCATCCTAATTATTACATTAAATATTTCTCCATTCATTAATAGAAGCCTCTACAATACTGTGACAAGCTCTACTCACAGACACTATCCCTCTAAAAATTATATTCATATACACAATCAAAAAAAAATAAAGGATAAATATTTTTTACCAAGTTTTTTTGTCCATTGATACTTGCACAACCATGAACCGATAAATGTTAAGAATGCGTTTACACATATCTGTGTGCTCATCCAGAAGGTTTTTAATTTCATTTGCAGGTTCAAGAAGAAATATGTTTGATGAGTTTATAATAAACACCTAAGACAAAAGAAATAATTAGCTATTCATTATAAAATTAATAGCAAATTTCATATTCAGAGAAAAAAATAAATTTAGATGCTGATTACTGGGTGATCTAGACTATAGGTTAATTCTAACCCTATTTCTACCCCAGCTTGACATTTGAAACTTAAACTCATTAAACAATTGTTTTTATGTTTATCTAGACAAATAAAAAATCACTACTAGGCACCCAAGAAAAAGAAACCAAGTGAAAAAAATTAACCAAGTGAAAAACAGCATTTTTAAAAACTGAGAGCTTTAATATAATAACTCTACTGCTGTCATAAAATGAACCAATAAAAGAAAAACTGTTTCGAATAAAAGATGATACGTAAATCAAGAACAATTTTCACAATACCATCTATCCTTTCTTTTCATGTTTATAGGCTAAGTGTGTTTATCTGCTTTGGTAATAACAAACTGCATGAATAGATCATATACTATAGTACTACTAATGAGGATCCATTAATATACATCTTTAATTTATTGTAAAGAAATAAAAAGTTTGTTATAATCAAATCATTTATTGTATTTTGTTATTGAAGACAAAGTTATTATAATGGTTGACAGGTGTGTACAAAGGCTCTTGAGGACACTTTGGAAGCACAGAACATTATATCTATTGTGAACCTTGGACATTTAGATCTTCTATACCCATAATTCTGATTTAAATCTCCTGGATGAACTACATAATAAAACATAGTTGTGAGAAAAGAATATTAAGCTAACTTTAAAATAGCGAAGATGGGGCACCTGAGTGGCTCAGTCAGTTAAGCGGCCAACTCTGGCTCGGGTCATGATCTCACGGCTTATGATTTTGAGCCCCGCATCAGGCTCTGCGCTGTTAACTCAGAGCCTACAGCCTGCTTCGGATTCTGTGTCTCCCTCTCTCCTCCCCTGCTCATGCTCTGTCTCTGTCTCTCAAAAAAATGAATAAATGAATAAATGTTTTAATAAATTAAAAAAAATAGTGAATAGATGACTCTGTAAGTCTACCAACACTGACCAAGTAGGCACAAATAAAAATTAGACATAAAATAAGGACATAACAATATATCCAGTAGAGAATTTTAACATGATAGTTTCAATGGATAACTTTATTTGAATAAAACTGAAAAAATTTTAAATGTATTTTTTTTGTAGACAAACATAAATTGCTAAAACTAACTCAAGAAGAAATAAAAAAGATGCATACATCAATAATCATGAAAAGACCTGGTTATCAAAGCCTCCTTGATTCATCCCTGAACACCAGGCCTAGACACCTTTACTGGCAAAGTTTTGCCTAGCATGGAAGATGATTCCTATTTTAATTTTTTTTTTTTTAACGTTTATTTATTTTTGAGACAGAGAGAGACAGAGCATGAACGGGGGAGGGGCAGAGAGAGAGGGAGACACAGAATCGGAAGCAGGCTCCAGGCTCTGAGTCATCAGCCCAGAGCTCGACGCGGGGCTCGAACTCACGGACCGCGAGATCGTGACCTGAGCCAAAGTCGGATGCTCAACCGACTGAGCCACCCAGGCGCCCCGATGATTCCTATTTTAAACAAACTGTTTCAGAGACAAAAAAAAAAAGGAGAACTACCCAATTAATTTTTATAAAACTATAATCCTGCTCTCAAAAAAAGACATGAACTATATAAGAAAAGGAAGTAAGAGACCAATATCACTTGTGCTCAAATAGACAAAAGTACTGAGAAGATAGTGGCAATTCAAATTGATCAAAGTATCATACATATTTTATGACCAAGTAGTATTTACCCCAGAAATTTAAGAATACCTTGACATTAGAAAAGTCTATTAACAAAGAATACCCTATAAACAGACTAAAATGGAAAAAAGGATGATCATCACAACGTATGCAGAAAAAGCATCTAGCACTTACTATTTAAAAAAAAAGAAACAGCAAACTAAGAAAAAAGGTAAAATTCCTTAATCTGAAAAAGAGCACATATCAAGAACTATAACAAATGATATAACAGCAATTAAACCTAAGAAGTACTGGCAAAAGCCAAGAATAAGACCAAAGTACTCGCTATCACCTCATTACCCCTGGAGGACCCAGTAAAGTGTAAAAGGAAAGCTGGAAGGGGGCAGGGAGAGGATACAAAGGAATATAAATATGAATGAATTGTAAAAGGAAAGATAAAACAACTATGAGCAATTTGGGAGAAAAGCAGTCCAGACAAAAGAAAAAGCAAGTTTAAAGGACCTGAGGTGAAAGCCTACCTCGCATATTTAAGGAACAGCAAGGACTATAGACATAGAGTGGAGTGAAGAAGTGGGGAAGCAACTGGGTAATGATGTTGAGAAACAGAACCAGAGCATGTGAGAACTTCTTACACTCAACAGTGGTAAAAGAATGTTTTTCTTCTCAAACTGTGCAGACCAATCCTATTGTAAAATACAATATAAATGAACTAACAGGAAAAAGGAAATGAAAAAACACATATAAAAATATAAACACAAACTTCAACAAAATCAAGAGATATATTAAATGACTTAAGTTACTAAATTCTTACTCTCAATTTTTTAATTATCTTATAGTCTATGGGCCACATTCTGAGGAGCCTTGATGTAAAGCCTTATAGACCATTAGAAATACTTTTGCTTTTATGCTTAGTGATAATGCAAAACCAGTGGACAGGTTTGAGTACAAAAATGACATGATCTGGGGCGCCTGGGTGGCGCAGTCGGTTAAGCGTCCGACTTCAGCCAGGTCACGATCTCGCGGTCTGTGAGTTCGAGCCCCGCGTCAGGCTCTGGGCTGATGGCTCGGAGCCTGGAGCCTGTTTCCGATTCTGTGTCTCCCTCTCTCTCTGCCCCTCCCCCGTTCATGCTCTGTCTCTCTCTGTCCCAAAAGTAAATTAAAAAAAAAAAAAGTTGAAAAAAAAAAAAATGACATGATCTGACTTAACAGCATCCCTCTGGCGACTGTGTTGAGAACATACTGGCATGATGGGTGGGCAAGAGCAAAAGCAAGGATACTGATTAGGAGTTTACTGCAATAACTCAGATGAAAAATTATGGAGGCTTGGACACAAGAGGTAGCGTGAGTGTTGAACAGCTAATAGATAGGAGTATTCTGCATACATTCTTAAGATGGCCAGGATTTGGTATCAAATTAGACGTAGGATATAAAAGAGACACAGGAGACAAGGTGGCTTGAACAACTGAAAAACGTGCTATAAACGAAACAAAGAAAACTGCAGGAACAGCATGTTTGCTGAGCAAGGTGAGAAGCCAAATTTTAGATGCATCAAGTTTGAGATGTCTATTAGATAGCTAAGTGAAGATGCTACCTTGGCATTTGAATAATTGAGTTCAAGGCTCTTAGAGTTCAGACAAGAGGTCTCAGACTAGAAACAAAACTGTAGAAGTTGCAGTAAATAGCATTTAAAGCCAGAAGAATGGATGAGATCAAACAGGAGAATAGAAAGATCCAAGAACTGATTCTTGGGCACTTCAACATGAATAGTCAGGGAGATATGAAAAAATCAGTAAAGGGGCACCTGGGTGGCTCGGTCGGTTAAGCGTCTGACTTCAGCTCAGGTCATGATCTCACAGCTCATGAGTTTGAGCCACACAGCTCTTTGCTTACAGCTCAGAGCCTGGAGCCTGCTTTGGATTCTGTGTCTCCCTCTCTCTCGCTCTCTCCGCCCCTACCCAGCTCATGCTCTGCACTCTCTCTCTCTCTCTCTCTAAAATAAATAAACATTAAAAAAAAATTTTTTTTAAAACCAGTAAAAAATTCTGAAAAGTGACCACTGAGTTGGGAGAAATACAGGAGGGATGCTACTCTGAAGGCCAAGTGAAGTTTTAATAGGGAGGGAATGGTATTCTGTCAAATGCTCCTGACAAGTCCAGTAAGATTAGGATTGAAAAATGTACATCTAGGGGCGGCTGGGTGGCTCAGTCAGTTGAGCATCCAACTTCGGCTCAGGTCATGATCTCACGGTTGATGAGTTCGAGCCCCACATCGGGCTCTGTGCTGATAGCTCAGGGCCTGGAGCCTGCTTCAGATCTGTGTCTCCCTCTCTCTGTGCTCCTCCCCTGCTCACACTCTCTCTCTCTCTCAAAAATAAATAAATATTAAAAAAATAAATTAAAATAAATAAAAAGAAAAATGTACATCTGATTTAACAATGTGGAGGTCACATGTGGCCTTGACAAGAACAGTCTGATTTAAAAAATGAATGACTACAATGAACTCCTACAAATCAATATGAAAAAGACAACCCAACAGAATAAGGGAAAAAGCATACAAATAGGCAATTCATAAGAAAATGCTCAATTTCAACGGTGATGAAATTAAATGAAAACAAGGAAACACAAACTTAAAAAAATAACATTTCACATATATGAGGCAGCAAAATTAAAATCTAACTATATAGTGGGGAAGATACAAGGAAATGAGAACTCGCAAACACTACCAAAGAAAACGTAAATTATTATAATCACATTGGAGGACAATTCGGTAGTAACAGTAAAGTAAGGCTGATAATGTACAACTTCTCCAACCTGGTAGCTCCACTTCTGAGTATATAACCTAGAGAAATTCTCCCAGAGAGTACAAAAAAACCAACAACCCACAACCATATGTAAGAATGCTCCATGCAGCACTATCTGATAGTGAGAAATTGGAAACAACTTAAAAAGCATCAACAGAAAAATGAGTTAAGTAAAATGTGAAATAACCATAAATTGCAATACCAGAAAGTAGCTAAAATGAATGAACTACAGCTATGTATCAACAACACATCTCAAAAACACGTGTAATACAAAAAGAAAGTACCAGATGACAGCACACCATGACACAATTTATATAAACTTTAAAGCTGTAATACATATAAATTAGGAAGCAAAAGTTAAGGAAAAAACAAAATTAATATGTCCTAAGGATAACTGATAAACATGGGTACTGATTTTATTAAAAAATTATACTGTACACTGAAATACTTAAACATATATTTGAAATATTTAATGATTATTTTATTGTATTTTTAAAAAACAACCAAGAAGTGAACCACCTGCAAGACTGCCTGGGTACCAGCTCGTATGTTTTGTTCTGTGGCTTCTTCGGAGGCATTATGAAGAACATCTTGGTAGGTGCCATTTTTTGTCCAAGTAGAATTTCGAACATGATCAGCAACATCAGTCCCATTTTCCTGAAGAAAAATACCAAGTTTTTCATATTTCATTAAGAATGCTACAACAAGATAATAAGCTGAAGAAGTAAACTGGAAATTATTGGGTCCTCCTACTAAGCATCTTCTCAAAATAAATGTTTCATTTGATTACAAAAGCAATATATGTTCACTGTGAAAAAGGTTCTTCCCATTGACAAAAACAAAAAGAAAACAAAAAGTCATCCCTAAGAGTCAGACAGAAATTTTATCATTTCAGATATAGGGACATTTTTCTATGGATATAATGTATGAATCTCCCTTCTGTAACTCACACACTTAAGAACAGGATTATATTACAGTTCTGTAAAACATGAATTCCATTCTAAAGTAAATGACAGAATCCAAATAACTTATTTTTAAAAAATTTTTTAACGTTTATTTATTATTGAGACAGAGACACAGCATGAGCACGGGAGGGGCAGAAAGAGGGGGAGACACAGAATCTGAAGCAAGCTCCAGGCTTTGAGCTGTCAGCACAGAACCCGACGCAGGGCTTGAACTCAGAAACCCCAAGATCATGACCTGAGCTGAAGTCGGATGCTTAACCGACTGAGCCACCCAGGCGCTCCTAAATAACTTATTTTTTAATGTTTATTTATTTTTAAGAGACAGAGAGCGTGAGTGGAGGAGGTGAAGAGAGAGAGAGGATAGTGGATCCAAAGTGGGCTCTGTGCTGACAGCAGCAAGCCTGACGCGGGGCTCGAATCCATGAACCATGAAATCATGACCTGAGCTGAAGTCGGACGCTCAACTGACAGAGCCACCCAGGTGCCCTTGGAATCCAAATAACTTAAATAAATAAACAGAAAACAGTTTCTATTTGTTTTACTTTAGAGTATTAAAATTCTTATTACCCAAAGACAGAGAATATTAGGTACTTCAAACCACTAAGACTGTATCTTTCTGCCTGAGTGTTAGCTGTCAAACGCCTTGCAGACTAAGGAGTTCCTTTAGGTGAAAAGCCGCAAAAACAGACTCAGTTTTGTTCTCTTTTATTTATTAATTTTTGTAAGTTTCTTTCTAGCTGTTTTCTGCTTTTGGTCATTCCTCAACATCTTCAAACAGTCTCTTGTTTTCTTGAATATTCTGTCTAGAGCTTTTAAGTGCAATATGCAGGGGATTTATTAGTCTAATACAAACTACTCTGCCATTACCGAAGTAATGGAAATCAGGCTCTGTCTGCACAGCCAACACAATATACCACAGTATACTATACCCCTTCTCTTAAGCCTCATAATCCTATGATCAGATATCTACTGAACATTTCTTCCTGAATGACCTAAAAGCACCTCCAACTCAAAATACTTAAAAGTTTATTAACCATGTCCTCCCCATTCTTACCAACCCCTCTAGGCACCATAGTCACCACCACCAAACTTGCTTTTGTAAAAATTCCTAGTCATATGTGAATGGCAACTACCCTGTTGCAAAAGAAACAAACTTGGGACATCTCCCCACTCCTCATTTCTCTCAGCCAATTAATCATCAAGGCGTATTGATTTTACCACCGAAGCAGCTCATATCTGTCTTCTCCCTTGTATTTCCATTGCAATTTCTACTGTCCTGGGTACTTATGTCCCTTCTGGACATTGCTAATATTTCCTAACTAGTCTCCCCGCCTCCAATCTACCTTCCATTCTGGGCTTGACATGATCTTCTGAAATACATAACTATCCATGCCATTCTTCTATTCATAATCCTTCAAAGGCTTTCCGTTATAATGTAATCCAAGTCACTACAATGGCATATAAATTCTGGCATACACATATAGTATGTACATACAGAATGTATATATATAATATATATATAGTTATGTACAGTAGATATATTTAGGTTCTCTCACATCTTTGTAGATGCTATTCACACCATGTGGTTCCTTCCCTATTTGTTACATGCACTTCATATTATACTACCTCCTGCATGAAGACTTCTCTAAGCCTAAGTAGAGTTAGGTATTCCCTATTTCAGACTCTAGGATCATAGCAATATTCTTTTATAATATTTATTTTTCATGTTTGTCTTCTGGCTAAACCAAAAGTTATGTGAAGGTAGAAAAGATGTCTTTTCATGTTTGTATCTCCAACATTGGTTCTCCATGAGGGTATTACAATATTTTACAGGGCACTCTAGGAGTTTGCTGTCACAAGAATGGAGAATACTACTGAGATTTAATAGGATGAGCCAGGGAATGTTAAACATATTACAAAATGCATGACAGTTTGCGCACACACACACACACACACGGTATTACATGTCTTTTAAGTATCTCACAGATACTAAGTGAATAAAAAAACACATGTATAATTATCCTAATCTGTAACAACTCCATTTTATAATTAAAACCAAATTTTAAATCATTATTATATATATTAAATTTATCAGAAATATAAATCAGTGATTTATATTCGCTGACAGCTCAGAGCCTGGAGCCTGCTTCAGATTCTGTGTCTTCTCTCTCTCTCTCTCTCTCTCTCTCTCCCTCCCTCCCCTACTTGCACTCTTGTCTCCCTCTCTCAAAAATAAACATTAAAAAAAATTAAAAAAAAAAAGAATTTATGCTTAAAGAATAAATGATACCAGGTACTCAAATTTCACTTCTCTGTCTTCCCTCCTCTTTTTTTCCTCTATGAGTAAACTCCAGTCTCATCATAGACCAGCTTATTCTACACTTAAGGATTTTTTTTTTTTACACTGCAATGAGCAATCGTATGAAAATTTCCAAGAAAGAATTCAGAATATTCTGGGTTTGTGATAAGTACCAAACTCCTAGAATAAGGCAGGTTAAGGGAGAATTGTAGTTTGGTAAGCATCCTTAAGGAATATGTATTATAACATTCATTTTTATCTAATGCCAGTTTTATATATTTTACCTTTTTTACTTAAGTATAATTGACATACAATTATTTATACAAGTTTCAGGTATACAACATGGTGGTTCGACATTTATATACATTATAAAATGATCACCACAATAAGTGGAGTTACCATCTGTCACCTTACAAAGTTATTATAATTCTACTAACTATATCCCCTATGCTGTACTTTATATCCCTGTAACTATTTTATAATTTGATGTTTGTAGCTCTTAATCTCTTTCACCTATTTGGCTTATCTCTCCCACCTTTCCTCCCTCTGGCAACCACTGGCTGGTTCTCTATATTTATGAGTCTGGTCCTGTTTTATTTCTTCATTTGTTTTGTTTTTTAGAATCTACATCTAAGTAAAATTAAATGGCATTTCTCTTTCCCTGACCTACTTCACTTAGCATAATACCCTCTGGGTCCATCCGTGTTGTCGTAAATGGCAAGATTTCATTCTGTTTTAGATCTAAGTAACATCTATTGTGTGTGTGTGTGTTAACAGAGAGAGCACATTTTCTTTATCTATTCATCTACCAATGGGCACGGAGTTGTTTCCATATCTTGACTACTGAAAATGATGCTGCAATGAACATAGGAATGCATATAACTTTTTGAATTAGTGTTTTCATTTTTTCAGTTAAATATACCCAGAAATGGAATTAATGGATCATATGGTATTATTTATAATTTTTCAAGTAATCTCCATACTGTTTTCCATAGTGCATCAATTTGCATTCCCACCAACAGTGCAGAGAGTTCCCTCTGCTCCACATCCTCACCAACACTTATTTCTTGTTTTTTGATACTACCATTCTCACATGTGTGAGATGATACCTCACTGTAGTTTTGATTTGCATTTCCTTAATGATTAATGATGTTGAGCATTTTTTCATGTGTCTGTTGGCCCTATATCCTTCTTTAGAAATATGTCTACTCAGGGTCTCTGTTCATTTTTTAACCAGATTGCTTGGGTTTTCTGGTGTTGAGTTGTAGGAGTTCTTTATATATTTTGAATATAAACCCCTTATTGGATATATCATTTGCAAATATGTTCCCCCATTCGCTAGGACGTAGTTTTGTTTTGCTGATGGTTTCCTTTGCTATGCAAAAGCTTTTCAGTTTAATGTAGTACCAACCATTTATTTTTGCTTTTGTTGCCCTTGCATGAGGAGGCAGACCCCCCCCAAAACAAACAAACAAAAGCAAAAACAAAAGCAAAAAAACATTACTAAGACAGATGTCAAAGAGCTTAATGCCTACGTTTTCTCTTAGGAGTTTTAATGGTTTCAGGTCTTACACTTGAGTCTTTAATCCATTTTGAGTTTATTTTTGTGTATGGTATAAGAAAGTGGTTCAGTTTTCCCACACACTTACTGAAGAAGTAGTCTTTTCTCCATTGTATATTTTTGCTTCTTCTGCCATAGATTTTTAAGTTTATTTTTGTATGCTGTGATTCAACTTATTTATTAGTTTTAACAGTTTTTTGATGGAATCTTTAGTGTTTTCTATGTATAGTATCATGTCATTTCCAAAGTTTTACTTCTTCCTTAACAATTTGGGTGCCTTCTATTTCTTGTTCTCGTCTGATCACTGTGGCTAGGACTTCCAATACCATGTTGAATGAAAGTGGTTAAGAATAGACATCCTTATCTTGTTGTTCCTGATTTTAGAGGAAAAGCTCTCAGTTTTTCATCTTTAAGTATGATGTTAGCTGTGGGTTTTTCATATATGGCTTTTATCATGTTAAAGTATGTTCCTTTTTGCTGAGAGTTTTTATTATAAATGGTTGTTGAATTTTGTCAAGTGCTTTTTCTGCATCTATTGATATGATCATATGGTTTTTACCCTTCATTTTGTTAATGTGGTATATCATGTTGATTTGCAAATGTTGAACCATCCTTGAATCCCCCAAATAAATACCACTTGATCATGGTGAATGATTCTTTTAATGTACTGTTGAATGCAGTTTGCTAATATTTTGTTAAGGATTTTTATATCTGTGTTCATCAAACATACTGACTTGTAGTTTTCTTTTTTTGTATGGTCTGTGTCTGGTTTTGGTATCAGGGTAATGCTGGCCTCACAGAATGTATTTGGAAGGTTTCATTACTCTTCAGTTTTTGGGAATAGTTGGAGAAAAGCAGGTATTAACTTTTCTTTAAATGTCTGATGGAATTTGCCTGTGAATCCATCTGGTCCTGGACTTTTGTTAGGAGTTTCTTGATTACTAATTCAATTTCATTACTAATAATTGTTCTGTTTAGAATTTCTATTTCTTCCTGATTCAGTTTTGGAATACTGAATGTTTCTAGGAACTTATTCATCTTGTAGGTTGTGCAATTTGTTGGCATATAATTTTTCAAATATGTCATATAATTTTTCATAGTAGTCTCTTATAAATAGCTTTTGTATTTCTGTTGTATCAGTTGTTGCTTCTTCCTCTTCATTTCTGATTTTATTTATTTAGGTCCTCTCTCTTTTTCTTGATAAGTCTAGTTAAAGTTACCAATTTTATCTTTTCAAAGAACCAGCTCTCAGTTTCATCATCTTTTCTATTGTATTTTTAGTCTCTGTTTCATTTATTTTTCCTTTCATCTTTATTTCTTCTACCAACTTTTGGTTTTATTCTTCTTTTTCTATCTAGTTCTTTTAGGTATAAAGTTAAATTGTTTATTTGAGATTTTTCTTGATTCTTCAGGTAGGCTTGTGTTTATACAAACTTCTTAGAACTGCTTTTGCTGTGTTCCAAAGATTGAGGAACGTTGTCTTCGTTTTTATTTATCTCAAAGTATTTTTTTAATTTTTTATTTTTTTTTTTGAGAGAGAGAGCACACATCCCAGCAGAGAAGGGGCAGAGGGAGGGAGAATCTTAAGCAGGCTCAACACTCAGTGCAGAGCCTGATGTGGGGTTCAATCCCACAACCCTGGGAATCATGACCCAAGCCAAAATCAAGAGTTGGATGCTCAATCAACCAGACCACACAGGTGCTCCCAAGGTTATTTTTTTTATTTCTTTGCTGACCCACTGCTTGTTTAGTCTCCATGTCTTTATGCTTTTTCCAGTTTTTCCTAATTTATTTCTAGTTTCATAATGTTGTGGTTGGAAAAGATGCTTGATATGATCTCAACCTTCTTACATTTACTAAGACTTGTTTTGTGGTCTAATACGTGATCTATCCTGCAGAATGTTCCATGAGCACTTATAAAAAATGTGTATTCTGTTGTTTTTCAATGGAATGTTCTGTACATATTTGTTAAGTCCATCTGGTCTAATGTCTCACTCAAAGTCACTGTTTCTTTATTAAGTTTCTGTCTGTTGGGGTGCTGTGCCGACAGCTCAGGGCCTGGAGCCTGCTTCTGATTCTGTGTCTCCCTCTCTCTGCCCCTTCCCTGCTCACACTCTGTCTCAGTCTCAAAAATAAATACACATTAAAAAAAATTTAATTTTCTGCCTGGACAATCAATCCATTGATGTAAGTGGGATGTTAATGTTCCCTATCACTGTATTACTATCAATTTCTCCTTTATGTCTATTAATATTTAAATATTTAGATGCTCCTATATTGGATGCATGTATATTTACAAATACATTCTTTTGTTGAATTGCTTCCTTCATCATTATGTAATGCCCTTCTCTCTTTTAGTCTTTGTTTTAAAGTTTATTGTGTCTGATACAAGTATTACTACTCCAGCTTTATTGATCATTTCCATTTGCATAGGATATCTCTTCCATCCCATCACTTTCAGTCTGTATGTGTCATATAGGCAACATACAAATGGTTCTTTTTTTTTAATCTATTTAGTTACTTTACGACTTTTGATTGAGCATTTACTCCATGTACATGAAAGTAATTACTGATAGGTATGTACTTACTGCCATTTTGTTCATTGTTTTCTAGCTGTTTTTGTAGTTCTCTGTTCCTTTCTTAGTGTCTTGCTATGTCTTGATGACTTTCCTCAGTATTATGCTTGGATTTCTTTATTTTTTGTGCACCTATCACAGGTTTTTTGCTTGTGGTTACCATACATAAGGTTCGTGTATAACACCCCATGTATATAGTCATATATTTTAAGTTGAGGATCACTTAAGTTCAAACACATTCTAAACGCATTACATTTTTACCTCCCCTTCATCATGTATTAGGTATTTGACACCATATTTTACATGTTTTTTGCGTATCCCTTACCTATTTATTTTAAATGTAGCTGATTTGACTACTTTTTTCTTTTAACCTTCATGCTAGCTTTACAAGTGACTGACCTATTTCCTTTATTATATGTTTGCTTTTGCCAGTTGTAGGAGTGCTGACAATACTGACTCCACCTGTGGCTCTCCATCTTGTTCATATTCATTCAATAACCTGTCTTGGGCTACATGTTCCAGGCCCTTAGAGATTAATATACATACTTTAAAAGTGTCTTCCAAGGCTGGGATGGAGGGAGCCCGCTTTGGCCTCCCATGAATCTGTTAGAGATATCACAGTCTTTTTCCTTCATGATGCACAGGTGGTACCACAAGATCTATTTAAAGGTTACCTGTCAATTAGGTGCATGCAAATCTTTTGAGGTGCATGCGAGCCCTTTGATCACATAATAACACCCTTGTGCGCATCTCTTGCCCCATAAAATATGTGGGCTTAAGGTCCAGACTCTGTGGAGAATAGCTGTACAGCACCTAAATCACTGTCTGCCTGACCCCTGGTCAGTAAGTTACAATAATAAAACTCTGTAAACCATATGGAGTTGCCTTCTTTGATTTCCAGTCTCAAAATGTTTTCTCAGTTTTGAGAATACTTTACTGTCCCTCCCCTACTTTCTCATACCAGTGAAATGTTTTCCTCCTTTCATAATTTTCTTACTTCTAGTTATGGCTTCTTCTTTTCTGCATAAAGATGTCATTTTAACATTTCCTGTAAGGCTGTGCTGTGTGATGAACACTTCTAACTTGTTTGTCTGAGAATCTCTCTCCAGTTCTGAATTATAGCCTTGCAGGATATTCTTACTTGCAGGTTTTTTCCTTTGAGCACATTAAACATTTCAAGCCACTCTCTTTAGGCCTGCGAAGTTTTTGCTGGAAACACAGTTCAGAGTCTTATAGGTAGGTGTTCCCTTGTATGTAAGTTGCTTTTATCTTACTGCTTTTAAAATTGTCTCTTTGGGGCACCTGGGTGGCTTAGTCAGTTAAGCATCTGACTCTTGATTTTAGTTCAGGTCACGATCTCACAGTTTGTGGAATCCAGCCTTGCATCAGGCTCCACGCTGACGCCATGGAGCCTGCTTGGGATTCTCGCTCTCCCTCTCTCTCTCTCTCTCTGCCCCTCCCTGGCTGGCACATGCACACACACACACATTCTCTCAAAATGAATAAAAAAAAACTTACAAAAAATAAAAATAAAAATAAAATTCTCTATCTTTAACTTATGGCATTTTAATTGTTATGTGTCTTATGTGGACATCTTTGGGTTCATCCTATTTGGGGCTATCTATGCTTCCTGAACGTGGATGTCTGTTTCCTGCCCCAGGTTAGGAAAGTTCTCAGCTGTTATTTCTTCAAATAAGCTCCTTTCTCACTCCTTTCTTCTGGGACCCACTATAATGCAAATGTTAATACTTTCAATGTTGCTCCAGAGGTCCCTTACCTTATCTTACATAAAATTATTTTTCCTTTTGCTGCTCAACTTGGATGATTTCCACTATTCTGTCTTCCAGATCACTGATCCATTCTTCTGCATTCTCTTCCTGAGTGTTGACTCCCTCTGGTGTATTTTTCATTTGAGTTATAGTATTCTTCAGCTCTGATTTTTTAAAAAATATTTTCTATCTCTTTGTTGAAGTTCTGAATTTATCCACTCTGCTCCTAAATTCAGTGAGCATCTTTATGACTATCACTTTTAACTCTTTATCAGGTAGATTGTTTAATTCCTTTTTAGTTATTTTTCTGAGATTTCTTTTTTCTTATTCTTTCATTTGGAACATATTCCTGTCTCCTCATTCTGTCTGACTCTGTGTTTGTTTCCATGCATTAGGCAGTAGGTCAGCTACATCTCCTGTTCTCAAAGGTAGCAGCCTTGTGTGGAAGGTGTCCTCTGGGGTCCAGAAGCACAATCCCCTCCCCTGCCATCACCAAAACCAGGTGCTCTCCTCTGTGTGCAGCATGCACCCTTCAGTTGTGAATGAGCTCTGACTGCTTGGACGTTCTGGTAGGCAGGGCCTGTTGGTTGCAGTGCCCAGGCAGGACTGCTATAGGTGCATTGGTGGGAGGAGTTGGACCTTGGCACAGCTGGCTGAAAGGCCCAGGCATGATACTGTGCGTGTGCTGGTAGACAGAACCAGTCTCTCATTTCCCCAGGGCAGGAGTCACTTTGGAGGGACACCAGTCCCAGTCAACGCTGCCCACTGGGTGTGGCAGGGTAGGAGCAGCTTAAGAGGGAGTCTACTGGAGGGGTGGACTGGTTTTGCAGGGGAATGCCAAAGTGGGGCAACTGGTGCTAGCAATGTAGGTGGAGAGTGTCAGAACTGGAGCCCTTAAGATAGCTAGCTAAATAAGGGCAAGAAAATGGTGCCTACTAGTGTTTCCATTTCCAAAGAAAAGTCCCTACAGACCCCTGCCCCTCCAGCATATGCCCTAAAATTAGTCAATAAATTTCCTTCATGTATAGCTCAGGTGCTCTGCAAACTGCTGCCTCTGTGCTGGGTCTCAGAGTGAGTGAGATTGTGTGCGGGACCTTTAAGAGCATTATCTCAGTTTCCTATAGTCCTCCCCAACCAGCACCCCCCACCCCCACCAGCTGTCCCAGAGTTCAGGCCCAATGATTTTGAATGCTCCTAAAGTTAAGTTCTGCTGACTTTCAAAGCCAGACATTGTGGGGGCTCATTTTTCCTGTGCAGATCTCCTGGGTGTGGGTGTACAATGTGGGGCTCAATCCCCTTGCTCCTCAAGAAAGGAACCTTTGTTCCTGTGCTATCAAACCACTTGTGGGTTGCTGGACGGGAGGTTTGTTTCCCAACCTGACTACCTCTCTGCCACACTTACCCTTCTCAAGGTGGCTTTTTCTTCTTTTTTAAAGTAAGCTCTACACACCTAGCATGGGGCTCAAACTCACAACAGTAGAGTCACATGCTCTACCAACTAAGCCAGCCAGGCATCCCATGGTTTTTTCATTTATCTTTAGCTATGCAAGAGCTGGTCTCCTAGTCCTCAGGTCTTTCTCTGTGAGTGTCCCTTTGTATGTAGTTGTAGCCCTGATATGTCCATGGGAAGAGGTGAGCTCAGGATCTTCCTGTACTCTGCCACCCTCCTATTAGTCTCAATTATTACACCTTTTATAATGGCATCTAATTTTGATCTAGACAATGAATTAAAGAATCAGTATATAACCTCAATATTAATTTTTCAAAGCTGTGACATCAAAGAGCTTTAAGACAGGGTAACTGAGGTAACTACCATATTACCTAAGCTGCAAAATATATTAAAAGGTATCTTTAACTTCCTATTAAATATATGTATGTTCATGTGTTATACTTTCATGAAAGTCTCATCTATTAAACTTATACTAAAATATGTAAGTATTATCAGTTTACCTCTTCTCTCTTTTCTCCTTCTTCCATTGAAATAACACGGTCTGTGACATTGTCAATACAAGGTAAGTCTGAAGAGGAAATCACAATTTCTTCAGGCTCTTGCATAAACAAAGGTTTTTCTTCTTGCTGGATCCATTCTTGATATACTTTTACCACTTTTCTCATAGCTGCTGCTTCACAAATTGGTAATAAAAATGCCTAGTGGAAAAAAAAAACAGGACATACAAAGTGATACTTTTTTCTTTGCCACAAACGGCTAATACATGCATTTTTATCTTGTTATAAAGTATGATATAAATGACTCTTAAAAAGTTAAACTCAATCAATTCATTGTCAGAAAGAGACTTTTGTCTCCAAATAATTTGTATATACGATGACACAGAAATGCTTTTGGTAGGGGCACCTGGCTGGCTCAGTCAGGACAGCATGCAACTCTTGATCTCCAGGTCGTGAGTTCAAGCCCCATGTTGGGTGTAGAGATTACTTAAAAATAAAATCTTGGGGCGCCTGGGTGGCACAGTCAGTTAAGCGTCCAACTTCAGCTCAGGTCACGATCTCGCGGTCCGTGAGTTCGAGCCCCGCGTCGGGCTCTGGGCTGATGGCTCAGAGCCTGGAGACTGCTTCCGATTCTGTGTCTCCCTCTCTCTCTGCCCCTCCCCCGTTCATGCTCTGTCTCTCTCTGTCTCAAAAATAAATAAACGTTAAAAAAAAATTTTTTTTTAATAAAAAAAATAAATAAATAAAAATAAATAAAATAAAATCTTAAAAAAAAGAAATGCTTTCGGTAGATAGACACAGATTTCAAGTGCAAGAAGCCAAGATTTGTTTCAATTGTGCTATCTCAGAATGAAAATATTCGTTTCATGAAATAACTATGCTCCTACAAAGCTTAATATAAATATCACTTTTGATAATATACATTTGTAACTTATTATTTTTTTAGATTACTACTACAATAAACTTTGATATGGGAACTTAATTAAAACTAAATCTGACTCCAAGAAGTAATACAAATTACATGTAAAAGGCAACTATAAGCATATAAAGAAAAAACATTGCAGTTTTATTTCATTTTACATATAATAAAGTTAAATAAGTTAAATAATAAGGCAAATACTTAAAATATTAAAAGGAATATCTTACAATTATTCTTTCCTTTATGTACTTTTCTGGGTTGCTTTAACTTCAAAAAAAAGTAAATATTTTCATCACAAAAATGTAACATATTCACAATAAAAAAACTTTTTACACAATTCAGACAGGCAAAAACAAAACAGTAAAAATACTCTTTTTTTAAAAAAAATTTTTAACGTTTATTTATTTTTGAGAGACAGAGACAGAGTGAGTGGGGGAGGAACAGAGAGAGAGAGGGAGACCCAGAATATGAAGCAGGCTCCAGGCTCTGAGCTGTCAGCACAGAGCCTGATGCGGGGCTCGAACTCACAAGCCATGAGATCATGACCTGAGCTGAAGTCAGACACTCAACTGACTGAGCCACCCAGGGGCCCCAACAGTAAAAATACTCTTAATCTCACTACCCAAATTCCTTTCTTTATGCATGTTTGTGTTCATGTGGTTACATTTTTACTGGACTTTCTCTTTATACACAGAAATGGAATTAAATTGCTTTTAATTTTTCCTTTTACAACCAGTACCTATTAATTTCAACTCTAAAAGCCACAAGACCTTTACCTAAAACCCTGGCACTTCCTCCTATAGAGCTATTAGTAGGTATATTTAGTAATTATCATGGGGTCAAGTACTTTATCTGAATGAAACTAACCAAGAAAATCAGCTTTCCAAGATAACGATGAAAAGTTAATGTGTAATATCAACAGGACATTTAATGCAGTTTTGGTAACTTTTATTTATTTGCTGTTGTTAATTCCCTAGCAATTTACATACTTGCTACTTTCTTTTATCTAAAAAAACAAACTCATTCCCAAACTCTCATTCTCATATTCTAGCAGCTTAATGGTCAATGATATGATTTGGGTCATCACTGTCTGCTCTAAGAATATTTATTTCATAATTGCAGCAACATCTCAGCTTTCTTAAAAAGGTTCAAAGTATAGGGGCGCCTGGGTGGCTCAGTCGATTAAGAGTCCAACTTCGGCTCAGGTCATGATCTCATGGTTTGTGGGTTCGAGCCCCACACGTCGGGCTCTGTGCTGACAGCTCAGAGCCTGGAGCCTGCTTTGGATTCTACCTCCCTCTCTCTCTCTCTCTCTGCCCCTCCCCTGCTCACTTTCTCTCTCTTTCTCAAAAAAATAAAATATGTTAAAAAAAAAAAAAAGGTTCAAAGGATAAGAAAAAAATCTCAATCTCAAAGTTTTATTCTCAGATACTGAAAAATGAACTTTTTAAAAATTAGCATGAAAACCCTCTGTAGTTTTTGCTCAATTTTACTATTAACCTAAAGCTGATCTAAAACATAAAGTTTTAATCATTTAAAAAATATTAATAATATCCAGAGCTGATATTTATTAATGCATAAACTGTCACACCATATCCCAAGTGGCCTAATGAATTTACTAAAACCCAGAGTGTATATAACCTTTGTCCTTGTAAGCTCTAAAGTCTGATTTTGCCAACACACTAAATATGAATCTTATGGAAAGACTGAGATTAGCCATGGCCAAAAAAACGGATGCATAAAAACCAGAGGGCCGATTTATACATTTATAACGAGAAATAACTGTGACAGAAACCAGAACATTCAAAACCATACATCAGCACCTTGTCCCTATGAAGAAGCACCAATCACGTCAATTATTAACTGATAATAAGGAAAGTTATCATTCAAAACACATATTTAAATCTATATGTTCAGCAAATTTTGTTTGTAGATAGACCTACAAGAGGTCATCTCCAGTTTTGATTCTATGACCATAAAACTACGACACAAACAAAAACTACATGGAGATGGGATCAAAACAACACGAGAAAGAAAAATCAAATATTTAACAGTATTAGTTGAAGATAATCTGATCCAGTTTTGTGAATTTGGTAGCTATGACTCTCTTCTTCAGTGAATAAACAGTAATAAAACATGCTGATCTCTGAATTTTTAATATTTTTTTATTATTAACCAACCCAGATTATGATAAACACATTCTTTAAGATAAATCAAGTACAGTGAGCATTCAGCAGACCCGGGAAATTTTTTGTCTTCTTTTTTATTTTTTTCTTTAACTAAAAAAAATTTTTTTAATGTTTATTTTTGAAAGAGAGAGAAAAAGAGAGAGACTGACCGAGTGGGGGAGGGGCAGAGAGAGAAGGAGACACAGAATCTGAAGCAGGCTCCAAGCTCTGAGCTTGAGTCAGCAGACAGCCTGACGAGGGTCTCAAAGTCGCAAACCGTGAGATTATGACCCAAGCCAAAGTCCAATGCTTAACTAACTGAGGCACCCAGGCACCCCACTGTCTTCTGAAAGCAGTGGTTTGCATTTTGGTCTCAGAACCCCTACCCTACTATATGTTAACACAAATAACAGGTTTTCCAAAATACATTGCTTTACATTTTTGCAAACATCATTAATGTTTAGCTTAATAAAAGACAGTGGGGGGACACTTGGGTGGCTCAGTCGATTAAGAACTGACTCTTGATTTCAGCTCAGGTCACGATCTCAAGATCCTGAGATGGAGCCTGCTTGGGATTCTCTCTCTCCCTCTCTCTCTGCCCTTCCTCTGCTCACTGCCCCCTCCCTCAAATAAATACACATTTAAAAATAAATAAATAAATGGGAGACAGTTGGATTCTCTTATCTGCTTGTTTCTGCATTCAATCTGACACAATATCACATATCAGGTATCTCTGGAAAACTTTACTTCACACTCATGAAAAAATGACAGTGAAAAAAGTAAATAAAATCTTATTTTGTCATGAAAATAGTTTTGACTTCCCAGAAGCCTCAAACCACAGTTTTCAATCTATTGCCTTAAAGTGACTTTGCAGAAAAAAAATTTACACACACATATAATTATATACATATGTATGAAATATTATATATGTAGGTATAATCATATACAGATATAATTATACATATACAGACATAAATATATAATGCCTGGAGTGCATATATGTCTTTCTATTGAACATAAAGAATAACTTTGTCATTTCAAATGATTTGGGGAATTTTATGCTTTATAGTTGTATCTTTGTTTTAAAGACAAATAACAATATAAATATCTTCATCTGAGGTAAAAGTCAATCATTACACTGGCCCTAAAATAACATCATCAACTATATAACAAATTATTTCAAGAGTTAGTTTCTAGAAATAAATGTTAGCCCTCAGGTAGCACTAATAAAGTACCTGGTACTCAACAGTTACAGAACTTCTTGATTCATTCACCAAATATTTATTAGGTGTCTACTCTATGCCAGGCACTGAGGATATGATGAATGAATATGAGAAGTATTCATGGAGGGTAGAAAAAAAGATTAAAATTTTAAAAATAATTTTTTAAATAAATTAAAACTCAGAAGAGGTACTATGAAGAAAATAACTTTCAAAAACATCATAAAAAGATACTTACTATGTGTGTGTATGTGTGCATGTGTCTGTGTGTGTGCATATGCATACAGGTGCATCTATTTTTGGGTGGTCATGGAAGACTTCTCTGGTGTAGCCATATTTAAAAGTAATAAAAGATGAGTATCAGGTTAGAAAAAAAAGGGATAAAGGGTAAAGAGGAAAGAAAGGAGGGTTGAAGGATGGAAATTCAGATAGGGAAAACAGTAATTGTGAAAGCTTTGAGGATGATAATTTTGAGAAACATTAAGTAAACATATTTCTACTAAACTTATTTGCCTATAGAAAGACTTGTGCTCTAGCTGGGACTGCTAGGGGCAAAGTCATTACATGGTCATATACCTGATAATTAATGGAGTATTTTATCTATATTGTGGAACATCTGAGCCTTCAAAGTAAGGAAAGAAATTATTTCACAAATTCTCAATTTTGAAAATTTATCAGCATTACTGCAAGTAAAAATAGCTTTCCCACTATATACCTAATCTTAGAAATTAATCCCTTTTCAAAACATGAATGATCCATTGGTGTCACCATCCTCAAATTTATTTTTCCTTAAGTTTTGCCTTAAAAATCACTTAAAAAATAATTATCAGAATAAAAACATCTCTGAGGACTTCAGTCTCCAGCAATATCATTTAAAAGATATCCTGGAGGGGCGCCTGGGTGGCTCAGTCGGTTAAGCGTCCGACTTCGGCTCAGGTCACGATCTCACGGTCCGTGAGTTCGAGCCCCGTGTCGGGCTCTGGGCTGACGGCTCAGAGCCTGGAGCCTGCTTCCGATTCTGTGTATCCCTCTCTCTCTGCCCCTCCCCCGTTCATGCTCTGTCTCTGTCTCAAAAATAAACGTTAAAAAAAAATTAAAAAAAAAAAAAAAAAAAAAAAAGATATCCTGGAATCTTCCTGCATAGAACACCTAAAAACTGTCACATCAAAAAATACAACAGACCTTTTTAAATGAATGGCTCAGCTTGTAAGGATATTCTGAGTCTAGACCCAAATGTGTGTATTAATCCAGACAGCAAGTGAGCAATGAAGCTGCTGGCTATTGCCCTGGATAGCCTAGAGTGTTGGGTTTAAATAGCTACCTGTTCAGAGGGGAGAGACAGATCAGGCTCCTATGTGTAAAACTGTCACCAATGTAGGCAACCTGAACACAAAGGTGAGCTAGGAGGGGAAGGCAAAAAATCTCAACTCCAGAGAAGAGTCAGTGAGGAAACTTGTCTACTGACTTAGTGTAGGGGAATAGGAGGGAACAACACCCTTTCTGCAAATTCATATTCTCAGGCTGATCATCACATAACTTTGAGTAGTGCAAAGTAGGAAGAATCATAAACTGAGAATTATAATTTAAAGTAAACCGAGGCTGGGATGCCTGGCTGGCTCATTTGGTAGAGTATGTGACTCTTAATCTCAGGGTCATGAGTTCAAGATCTACGCTGGGCATACAATAGAGCTTACTGAAAAATTAAAATAAAATTAAATTAAAAATAAATAAAGTAAACCAATGTTGACAGGACCACCAAATACCTGGGAGAAGCAAGAGCATTTCTTCTCTAGAGGAACACATCTTTCAACCCAAGTTTCAAAGTAATTCCCACAAAATTCCACAGAAATGTAAATCCGTAACACAAAAACCCAAAATAAACAAACAGGGGTGAAAACAGAAACAACAACCAAGAAGGCCAAAACTACAAAAACTAGCTGATAGAGGTAGTAGAATAAGGAATATAAAATGAACATTTTTAACATGTTTTACTTAAGAAAATGAATATGAATAAAGAATGAATGAGCCACTGCAAAAAGGGACTAGGGCAGATGTGAAAAATAAGGAAATGCAAATTAAAAAATTTTAAATATAGGGGCGCCTGGGTGGCGCAGTCGGTTAAGCGTCCGACTTCAGCCAGGTCACGATCTCGCGGTCCGTGAGTTCGAGCCCCGTGTCAGGCTCTGGGCTGATGGCTCGGAGCCTGGAGCCTGTTTCCGATTCTGTGTCTCCCTCTCTCTCTGCCCCTCCCCCGTTCATGCTATGTCTCTCTCTGTCCCAAAAATAAATAAAAAACGTTGAAAAAAAAATTTAAATATAAAGAGCATTATTAAAAACTCAATAAGGGTAATTCTGTTTCCAAGAGTATGGTGGACTAGTAACTCAACAAACCTTCTGATTGAAAAATCAAAATGTATATTAAAAATACATTTAATCTTTTTGTTATTTTAATTTTTTATGTTTATTTATTTACATAGAGTGTGAGAGGGGAAGGGAGAGAAAGAGAGGGAGAGAGACCAAACATGTTCAATGCTTAGCATGGAGCCCGACACGGGGCTCAATCCCATGACCTCAAGATCATGACCTGAGTCAAAATCAAGAGTTGGATGCTTAACCAACTGAGCCACCCAGGTGCCCCAAATTTAATCTTTTTAAATGCATTGATAAGCCAAAAGCAGAAAAAAATATTCAAAAATAAAAACTTATATGAAATCCAAACTCAGTGAGCTAAGTTTTAGGAGGAGCAAGAAAGCTGGCTTTCACTCTGAGTGGAACCAATTACTTTGGTTTCCATGGACCTATTGTGCTAAAGCAGGGAGAACAACAGGAAAACTAAACAAAGTCAGAACTACATACTGTCAGTGCAATGCTGAATGAGAAATAAACCCAACCATTAAAAGTCTGTAAAGAAAACTGCCCATACCTAGATGCAGAGTAGATAACAATAACAACAAAAATCTCCCCAGACACACTGTAACTAAAAGCTAGTCTTAACATAGTTTTATATTCTGTGTTCATATTATGTGGCTAGCTTGAACCTCAAATCAAGGATTCAGTTTAACTACAGGTTGTTAGTTGTTAGTGTCTCTTTGCACCCAGAAGCAGCAAATGCAACTCATTTCTGAGAGAATCAACCTTTAATAAACCAAATCAGCAAATAAAGATGTAAGATGAAAAAGCTCAGAGTCAAAATTCTAAATTTCTGAAATCATGAAATATTGGAAGAAACCTTAAGAGAATACACCACAATAAGAAAGAGAACATAGAAACAAAATATGGTATGATCAGATCTACAAAGACCTCAGGAATATTACAATGATCAATCAATATAAAATAACTATGTTTAGTATAAATAAGTAAAACATAAGAACTAGAAACAATAAAATTGAGACTTGCCAATTTCCAGAAGCAGTTGTAATTAAAAAAGAAGTACTCAGAATGTAGCATAGAGAGACAAAGGGATGGAAAATATGAATGAGAGGTTACTGTTAACCTCTTTACACTTAAGGTAAAAAAGATCTAACATACATCTTGTCAGAGTCCCGGAAAGACAAGAAAAATATGGGACAGAGGCAATATTTAAAGAGATAATGGCTGAAAATTTTCCAGAATTGCCAAAATATATTAATCCATAAATGAAGTATGCCTAAAATATCCCCTAAAGAATAAATGAAAGGAAACCTAGATCTGGGCATACCACAGTAAAATGTAAAATGCCAAATACTAAAAGAAGATATTAAAAAGAGCCAGAGCAAAGATAGCTGACTTATTAGTTCAACTTCTGGTTGACATCTCAATGGCAACAACGTAAAAGAAAGAACAGTGGGAAAGTATCTGAGTATCTAAAATGTGCTGGGTGAAAATAATTGTTAATCTAGAAGTCTACGTCCAGTAGAAAAAGTCTTTCAAAAATAAAAGGCATTTTCAGACAGGCAGAAATTTTTAGTATTTGATACCAACAGACATCCACTAAAATGATGAATCATCCACTAAATGATGAACTTAATTCAAGCAGAGGAAAGTGATTCTAAAAAATCTGGAAGGGAAGATATCATAATCACAGAAAATGATAAACAGATAACTAAACGTAAATCAATACTGAATGCACAGAACAATAATAATACTGGAGTTAAACCACAACCACATAGAACTGGGTTATTCAATAATAACAGGTTAAGTTGGGGGGGGGGAATTAAGAGTAATAAGGTTCTAAGATCCTTGTACTGATTAGAAAAAGGGTAAAAAAATAACTTTAGTCCTTAGAAAGTGAATTATGTATGTTAAAATTTATACAATAGTCACTGAAGAAAAAGAAATAGAATATAACTTTCAAACCAAGTAACAGTAAAAGGATGCAAAGTGAAAAAGTATCAATTAAAAAGAAAGCAAAAAATAAGACAGTGACACAAAAGAAATACAGACATGATAAAAAAAAATAGAACAAAATAAGATGCTACCAATAAATCCAAACATAACAATAATTATAATAAATATAAATATTCCATTTAAAAAAGATTTTTAAAAATCAAACCATATTTACAAGAGGCATACAAAATCTAATGATATAAAAGAGTTAAAAATTAAAAAATTGTTTAAAAAAATGTATGGGGCTACTTTTTTTTTCTTTCTTTCTTTCTTTTTTTTTTTATTATTTTTTTTTAACAGGGGGCTTGAACTCATGACCCTGAGATCAAGAGTTCCATGCTCTACCCACTGAACCAGCCAGCCACCCCAGAGGCTAGTTCATAATAAAAAGAAAGTTAGGGCACCTGGGTGGCTCAGTCAGTTAAGCATCCAACTCTTGGTTTCGGCTCAGGTTATGATCTCAGATCTCAGTTAGTGAGTTCCAGCCCCGTGTTGGACTCTGCATTGCCAACATGGAGCCTGCTTACAATTGTTTCTCTCTTCCTCTCTCTCTGTCCCTTCCCTGCTCGCTCGCTCTCTCTCTCTCAAAATAAATAAACTTAAAAAAAAAAAGTGGTATAAATCCACTAATAGTAAATAAAATAGACTTTATGCAAAAATAATTTTTGTAGGTGAAAAGGGCCATAAAAATAAAATGTTTAATTCACATTCAAAAAAAATTTTTTTAGGTTTATTTATCTTGAAAGAGAGAGAGCAAAGTGGGGGAGGAACAGAGAGAGAGAGAGAGAGAGAGAGAGAGAGAGAGAGAGAGAGCCCCAAGCAGGCTCTGCACTGTGCATGGGGCTCAAACTCATAAACCATGAGATCATGACCTAAGCCAAAAACAAGAGTCAGATGCTTAAACAGCTGAGCCACACTTAAATATAAAACTTTCAACTTGTATGTATTTAATTATTAATTATACAGCTTGAAAATATACAAAGAAAAATTTATGGAGCTACAAAGATAAACCTGACAAATCATCAGAGTATAAGACTTCCATAACTGTAAGGTCAAACTGACCAAAAACCTTTAGTAAGGATATAGAAAAGTTGAGACGGTAATGATCACTGAACCCAACAGAGAAGCATACATTCTTTCCAAGCACACAGGACATTTATGAGAAATGACTACATTCTGAGCCATAAGTTTCAATTCATTGTAAATTACTATTATCATACAGACTATATTCTCTAAAAGAATCACATCAAAATTTGTAAGAAAAAAAAAACCCAGAAAACTGTTTGGAAGACACAAATTGATAAATATTGCAAAGGTCAAAGAAGGTATTAACATGAAAATTAGAAAATATTTACATGTGAATAACAAAAAATGATATACACCAAAATTTGTAAAATATAGATAAAACAGTACATATGGTAAATTAATAGCCTCAAAAATCATTTGAGAAAAATGTGAGACTAAAATTAATTAGCTAGGGGAAAAAAAAAACAAAATCAAGTAGAAAGATGAAATAACAAGGAGCAAAAAATAACAAAACAGAAAAACAAGTATAAAACAGAGAGGACTAACAGCCAAAAGCTCATTCTGGAAAAGACTAATAAAATGACAAATCTCTAGCAAGAATCATTTAAAAAAAAAAAGACAAATAAACACTAACAGGAATGAAAAGGAGGAACATGAATATAAATGCTTCAGAGATTAAAAAGTTTATAAAAGAATGTAATGAACTTTTTGTCAAATCTGAAAACAAATGCAATGAACAAATTCCTAGAAAAATAAACTTATACAAAGTTTATTACTCGAAAACCCGAATAGTTCTATAAGCTTGCTTTGATTTCTCCCACAAGTAAATTATTCCAACATTATTTGCCAAATATCTTTCCCTTCCCATTTGTCAAATAGTCTATCAACTCAAACTGTAAAATTTGGCAACCAGAACCACTGCCAAAGCCGGACAAAATGGTAAGGCAAGTTGGTCTTTTTTTTTTTTTATTGTGATAGTCACTTTATTGGGGTTGAATGAAACAATCCATTTGTATATAATTGTATACATTTTGTACTCATGAACACAAAAATATAGAACCCCTTCATGAATTTGCCTGTGGTCCTGGTGCAGGTGCCATGCTAATTTTCTCTGTATCATTCTAATGTTTAGTGTTCGTGCTGCAGAAACAAGCCAAGGCAAGTTTGTTTCTTTACAAAGCTAATGATGCCTCTGTTTTGCATATCAATAAATATGCATATGAGGTGAAGATGTGCTTTGCCTAGACAGCTCCCTGGCAAGTGAAGGCAATGTGGTATAAACAGCACTGCCAGGGGAACCAGGATCTGGGAGTTTTAGTCCCAAATCTACCACTTTCTTGCTGTGAGACTTGAATGATCCCCTTCAGCTACAAAACTCAATGATGTTTACCTGCAAAAGTTAAGTACCTTTGCTATTAAGAGCAAATGATTAGTTTTTTTTTTTTTTTTTTTTTATTTATTTTTGGGACAGAGAGACACAGAGCATGAACGGGGGAGGGGCAGAGAGAGAGGGAGACACAGAATTGGAAACAGGCTCCAGGCTCCGAGCTGTCAGCACAGAGCCCGACGCGGGGCTCGAACTCACAGACGCGAGATCGTGACCTGGCTGAAGTCGGCCGCTTAACCGACTGCGCCACCCAGGCGCCCCGTAATGATTAGTTTTTATAAGGTTTATTTTCCATAAAATTTCTATGTAATTGAGAATGTGCACTTAGGAATTTCTAGCTATCCTTATATGATACTTTTTATTCTTTTTCTTTCTCTCCATTTCTTTATTTTAGTCCCCAAATATCTACCTTACGCAGCTTTAATTTCAGAATGCCTTAGAGGACAAAACTGAGCCTCTGAGAGGAGGATAAAGGCAATGAAAACATTACTTCTTATACTCATAAACCACTTTTTACTGATTGTAGAGAATGAAAGATAAAATAATTTTAATTTACTAATCAAATGGTAGGAAATAAAGTTTCAAACCGGAAAGTGAGTAACTAAGAAAACTGTTCTAATAAACAGAAGAAGGAGCATGGTTGGTTATTAAACTAAACTCATCATAAACTAAAAAATATAAATAATAGAAAATATTAAAAGATTAAAATAGCAAATTTTAAAATTAAATTTAAATTTAAATATGAACTTTAAAAAAAACATTTCTATTAAGGGGTTCCTAGGTTGCTCAGTTGGTGAAGTGTCCAACTCTTGGTTTTGGCTCAGGTCATGATCTCACAGTTTGTGAATTTGAGCCCTGCATTGGGCTCTGCACTAACAGTGTTGGAGCCTGCTTGGGATTCTCTCTCTCCCTCTCTCTGCCCCTCTCCTGCTCATGCTCTCTCTGTCTCTCTTTCAAAATAAATAAACTTAAAACAAACAAACAAACATTTCTATTAGAAATTTTAAATAGCTCAAAGTCAGTATATTCAACATTAAAAACCAAAGTCTACATTAGAAATTAAAATTACTGAAAGATACTTTACCTGACGAAATATCTCTGTGACAAAGTTTACATTACTTCTTTTAGAAGAAAAAACTCTGCGAACTATTTCAATGTCTGTGAGATGTTCTTCATCAATACTGCAGAGACTGGATGAGCTAGGTTCTCGCTCCGTGAGAGTGCTTGTATTAGAATGGGACTGTTCTGGTTCTGTAGCTCTATCTGCTTTATCAGCATTATCATTTTTGTTTTCTTCTCTGGATACCAAACTAGCAGCTGCTCTCTAAAATAAAAAGAAAAGAGGGAGAGTATCATAATCATTTAATTTGGTATTTTGCTTTTTTTTTTTTTAAAGTTTATTTATTTTGAGACACAGAGAGAGAAGCCAAGAGCAGGGGAGGGGCAGGAGAGAGGGAGAGAGAGACTCCCAAGAAAGCTCCATGCTGCCAGCAAGGAGCCTGATGCAGGGCTCGAGCTCACGAACTGTGAGATCATGACCTAAGCCGAAATCAAGAGTTGGATGTTTAACCTACTGAGCCACCCAGGCACCCTGGGATTTTGCTTTCTAATAGCAAATACTGGTAGAACTCAAAGCATTCCACAAATAACTTACACTATTGTTTAAAACTGGGCATAGATCATAGACTTTTTTTTTTTTTTTTCAAAGAGAGAGTGAGTGAGCAGGGGAGACAGGTAGAAAGGAGAACAAGGGGGACGGTGGGGAGAGAATACCTTAAGCAGACTCCACATTCAGCATGGAGCCCATGCAGGGCTTGATCCCACAACCTTGGGATCATGACCTGAGCCAAAATCAAGAATCTGATGGACACTCAATGGACTGAACCACCCAGGCACCCCAGACATAGATTTCATTTAGAATCCATTCTAAATAATTAAGTGGCAATCCAAATAATTCAACACATAAGTAATATAGTGATACTCACTAATCATCTATCCACCTATAATTTGCTTTTAGAATGTTTGCAGTACAAACAAGTTACAAAAAAACAAAGGAATGGCAAAAAAAAAAAATTATGACAGAAGTAGAAATGACACCTAAAGAAAATATAAAAAAAAACTCAAGAGTGAGGTGCCTGGCTGGCTATTGGTAGAATATGTGACTCTTGATCTTGGGGTTGTAAGTTTGAGCCCCATGCTGGGTGTAGAGATTACTTAAAAATAAAATCAGAAGGAAGGAAGGGAAACGGGGAGGGAGGAACAAAGGAAGGAAGGCTGACTGGCTGGTAGGCAGTCAGGAAGGAAAGAAAGAAACAAACTCAAGAGAACATTCTATATTCTACTAACTTAAAAGATTTTTCACCATGACTAAAGATGAAGCCTAAGACTAGCGATAAAATAAGGTTGGTGATAAGGAAATTACTACCATGTTATGATAGTAGTAGCACTATATCATGGTATGGCAAATTCGTTTCCATTAAGTTACTCAATTTTTAGTCTCAGTTTTGTCGTCTATAAAACAAGAGGGTTTAAGTAAATAATCTCAAATATGCCTTCCTAATCAAAACCTCCATGGTTTTGATTTTAGTGCATTAAGTTCTGAGATCATGGAAAATAGTTCTGCTTGAGAGTTTCTATATTTAATAATTCTGTGTAGAGACACTGAAACAAAGTTTTAGGGAAAACATACCCATAGTCGGCTGCAGATAAATAAAGGCTAAGGGAGAATATAATTGAAATATTCTGAGTGCTAATCAATTAAACACCCACTTTATACCTCCACTTAATTTGTGAAAGATTTAAGAAGTCATACAAAAACACACACAGTATAAGATATTTTAAACTAAATGAAGAAAATCTGAGAAAAGGAAAATAAAAATTATAAAATAAATACAGTAATATAGAGAAGTTCAGGAAAAACACACACTGAGGAAAAAGGAGAAAGTGATAATGAAGTATGAAAAAGACCAACTATTTAATTAAGAAATACTAGAAGTTTATAGATTAGTCCCTCCATTGTATAGCCGTACAATTTTATATCACATTTCTAGACTCAGTGCCCTTGTTGAAAAAAGGGGAAATGAGATGAGGGCAAGGCGCTATTTTTTTAAGATTTTCTTTTTTGGGGGGCCGCCTGGATGGCTCAGTCGGTTAAGCATCTGATTTCGGCTCAGGTCACGATCTCATAGTTTGTGGGTTTGAGCTCTGCATCGGGCTCTGTGCTGACAGCTTAGAGCCTGGAGCCTGCTTCAGATTCTCTGTCTCCCTCTCTCTCTCTGTCCCTCCCCTGCTCATGCTCTCTCTCTCTCTCAAAAATATACGTTAAAAATTTTTTTTAAAAAAGATTTTTTTTAATGTTTATTTATTCTTGAGAGAGACAGAACGTGCAAGTGGGGAGTGACAGGGAGATATGGGGGCAGAGGATCCAAAGTGGGCTCCTGCACTGACAGCAGATAGCCTGATGTGGGTTTGAACTCACAAACCGTGAGATCATGCCCTGAGCCAAAGTTGGGTGCTTAAATGACTGAGCCACCCAGGTGCCCGAGACTTTATATTTAAATAATCTCTACACCCAACACGGGGCTTGAACTCACAACCCGAAGATCAAGAGTCACAAGCTCCATGGACTGGGCCAGCCAAGTACCCTGGGAGATAAGATTTTAAGTCAGCATTCTATGAATGCTTTGGAAATCTAAAAAGAATTATGATGGTTCTACAACCATTTGATTACAGATTGCTTCCAACTGCAAGAATCTGTATGTACAATTCAGAATATTTTTAATACTGCACAACTAATATAAAATACAGAAACAAATTAAAAGCTGAGACTCATATATAACTAGAATTATCTTCTATGTCTTCCAAGTTTTATTTTTTATTAAAAAAAACTATCAATTCTATAATAATTGTTAAAATTTGGATTCATAAAATACATTTATACAAAGAAAATACTATCATTTGTTTTAAAAGTGTTCTACACATAAGGCAATTTAAATCCACAGACATATCTCTTAAGCCATTTTTAACTTTAACAAGTTTGCCTTATGTGGTGTATTACCTGAATATTCTTTGGCAAGACTTCACCTTCCATCCCAGGAATATGAGGTCCTGTATGTGGCTTTGGCTCAAGCCAGAAAGAAACCAGCCAACGAATGACAATAACCCGAGCCTTAATGAAAGGCTCCTTTGTACAATAGATTGCTTCATTGGTTTCAGCATCCTTCTTTACCATAACATAATGTGGCTTTGGTCTCACCTGTGGGATATCTATGAAAAATAAAAGGAAAACAAAGACCAAAATAAGAATTATGCTTAGATAAATATTCATTTTTAAACATTTGAGAAAACACTTGTCATGATACTCTTGTTTTAGAAGTAGATTTGGTACAAAAATGACATTTTAAAATAATTTGCTAGATATCAGCATGGAATCTACAAGAGTGAACCATATATGGCTGATATATGGAAACGTGTTTTTGCGATTTTATCACTGAAAAGCTCAATGAATCTTGCCTAAGTAGAGAACCTTCCAGAGCCATTTGAAATTAATGAGAACTCACTTCAATTAACCTAAGACTGAGACACAAATTATGAAGTAATACTAAGTATGAGAATTTTTCCTTGATTTTTACAGCAAAAATATTTTTAAAGTAAATATTGTTCTCAATGGCAAAGATCTGCTACTCTAATTTAATTCCTTTCTACTGGCTCTAATGGTTATGCCTAAACCTATGAGTTGCCTAAACTTGGCAAAGCTTAAAATAGGAAAATCTTTCTTCAAAAAGAACATTTCCACATACAGATTGCCAGTGCCTCCTATATATGGAAGGTCTGCTTCTAACCCAACATTTGTCAAGAAGGTTCTAGTTTCAAGGCTCACACAGCCATTTTGGCACAGCCACTAAATACTGGATAATATATCATCAAAACATATGACACTGTAATTATTCATACATAATTTAAATAAGACATACTAAATCAAACCCTTGGGGGGGCCTTAAAAAAATTTATAATGTAGTTTAAGGATCATACAAATATTAGAATTAAGTTTAATTTATAATCACAAATATTGCTAGTAGGTTAACTTTTCCAATTGGTGAGACCCAAAGAATATGTTTTTTAAAAAAAAAAATCTCTTCACCCTCAGTGAAACTTTCCTATTAATAGAATTCCACTTTCTATATGAATCAAGGTATATTTCTAAGGAATCAATAAAAATATTAAGTTATCCGTCTTCTTCAGGTAACAAATGCCAGCTTTACAATGAAGTATATTTTATTCTTACATGTGATCTTTTAGAAAATTCCAAAGACTACTTACCAAGTACAGGATGATATAAACTATTCTCCTTGCAGATGTTTGGGAAAATATAAGGCAAGTAATATTTCTTAAAATGTGAAAACAAAAATGAAAATCCCCTTTCTTGGTTTTCTTTGTTCTTCCATTCTAAACTTTTTACCTAATAATAAAAAATACAATGAGAATCATTCCATGAAACAGAAACAGTTATTAGTTATTATAAACAAGCTTGTAAAAGGTTACTTAAGCAATACACTAATCTATTACACTCTAAAGATATACACGCTAAATATATATAAAGGACAAATCTTAAAATGAGGGTATAATGCCATGAAAATGCATTATAAGTTATATTTCAAAAATCTTAGAGAAGTTAAAGTATGCTCTGGAAAATTTTCAAAGCTGACTCAAACTCGGCTCTACTAATGACAAAGATATGAATGTTCTTTTCCCCATTGCCCCATCCTGAATAATTCAGCCTTAAAAGTCATACAAAATAGGTATATGTGAGAGTAGAGAAGGAGTAAAAGCAGTGGCAGTCAAGTGCAGGTAATCAGAGCTTGCATAAGAAGTAGGGCCTCCAATGGAGGGGATATAGTAGAGGCAGTTGCCCAGTGGGGACTTTGAGCACGAGGAGGTGAGGACAGTGTCCATGAAGTAAGGAGGTGAGGATAGAAGGGGAAAGAGCAGTAAAACACAGGGTGTGAGAATTTCAGTAGGGGGAGGAAGATATCTAAGTAGGGGGATGGTAAAAGCCCAGAGTAGGCTTCAGTGAGATACCACTATACATTCACTTTAGAATAGCTAAAATTACATAGTGACCATACCAACTGTTGATGAGGATGTGATGCAACTTTTAAGTTTCATAGATTGCTAGTGGAATGTGAAAAGGCACAACCATTTGGAAAACACTTGGTAGCGCCTTAAAAAATCAGTATATACCTACTCTACAACCTAGCTGTTTGACTAACGGTATTTACCCACAAAAAAGGAAACTTTACGTATACACAAGGACTTGTTTATCAATATTCACAGCAGTTTTATTTGCAATAGCCAAAAACTGGAAACTCATTATCACCTGAATAACAAAGCATGGTATATCCACACAATGAAAAGCTAGTCAGCAATAAAAAGAACCAAACTATAAATATACAACAATATGGATGATTTTCAAAATATTTATGATGGAAAAAAGAAGCCAGACCAAAAAAAAGTATGTACTACAGGATTCCATTTACATAAAAATATGGAAAATGCAAACTATAGTGACAAAGATCAATAGTTGCCTGCGATTAGGAAGCAGTTAGGAGTGGAAAAGGATATATTACAAAGGCATCTGAGAACTTTTAGGGGTGATATGGTCATTATATTGATTGTGGTGATGGCTGCATGTTGTTCACATATAATAAATTTCATCAAATTGTATATTTCAATATTGCAGTTTACTGTATGCCAGTTATATCTCAATAAACCAGCAAAACATTTAAAAACCTATATGGAGTGTAAAAGTTGCTTTTTAAAAAAGAAAAACTGGTAATAATAATAATGACAGTAACAACTACTATTCACAGAACACTTACTTGTATTATGTACTTTTTTATTCTAGTACTTTGCACTAATTATTTAACCCTCAAACACCAAAGTAGGATATGTATTATTTTTATGTCTATTTTAGGCCACAGAGGTTAATTTAACAAAGGTCATACTATCAATAAGATGTGGAATCAGATTTAAATCTTGGTAATCTCATTCAGGGTCCAAATTAACTTTATAATGTTAGTTTCTAAGGCATGGGGAATTTTTATGTTTGGAACAGTTACAAGAAATGTATATATGCTGAGTGTTCCCATTGATCAGAACATGCACATTTCCTATGCAGAGATGAAGAGGTTACCTTACAAAATACATTCACTTAGATATTTACAGTACAAACAGGTTGAAGTATAAATTACATTCCTGTACTCACACCCCATTCTCAGCCTACCTCCCTACTGGCTTCTTGGCAGGTTGATCCTTAAACCAGTTATTAGTTTTTTTTAAAGACCACAGCTGCTGATTATAAAGGAAAGGATTAGAAACTGGACCACATAAGAAGGTTTATACATGAAACAGTCTACTTAAAAATTTCTCTCTCTAGCTCCCTAAGGGATTAATAATCCCTCCAATGATTTTTTTTTCCAGGAAAGGCATACTAACATACATTTTCAAAAGCAAAAATTTGTCCTCCTTCAGGACAATAAGCAAATATCTACTCTAACAGAACAATGGTAAGAGAGGGAAAAATGATGGTAAGAGGGGTGATATTTAAGAAGATGAAACATACCTGAATTACTATATATTTTAAAAGTGCTTCAAGAAAATAGCTTGTGAGATCTTCTTGTCCTTTGTCTCCTGATTGTGGGGGGACAAGAGGAGTGATTTCCTCTATAGTGACTTGAGCTATCCAAAGACAAAAGAAATGTTCAGTATAATTACAAAACAAAATTAACAATGAAATAATGTGGTCCAAAAAACATTAACTGTAAAACACATATGCAACAAATACTGCTTGAAAATGTTCTAATGACTGAAGCTTGAAATAAATCTGAGATCATCCGGACGATCCATCACAACAACCATGAAGTTTAATAACAGCTGTTTCATAAGCCCTTGACTGAGATAATGTGACAAGGATGGACAGACAGATATGAAGGGCTTAAGAGTAAATCTTGCTTGAAAAAAAACTTCTCATGATATTTTAAAATTCACATTAAGTGTGTCCATTCCAAAATTCCATAGTATGATGAGTAACAGCAAAAATAATGAGCTTATTCATCAATTAAAGGACCGAGTACTCTAGTAATGACCACGATTACCCTTTAAGGTAACGCTTTATTCAAAAAAGGAAATGCTATTTCCCTCTCAAAAAGAAAAGATAACATCTTAGTTCCTTGATTACAAAAGCCCATGTATAAAATAAGAAATATTTACATTTTCAAAAATTTTCAAATATTCAAAAACATTCATTGTAACAACCACAAATTCAAGAAAACCAACAACTAGCTGAATTCTCTTAAATATTTCCTAAGCAGCACCTAGTTTAGTACAGGCAGATTCCTAAACCTGTTTCTCAGTAAATATTAGCCCAGTAATTAAGTTCACAAAAGTAGGTTTTTTTATAGTCCTCTTGGCACAAAATAAAATACTCTTGTACTTCAAAGTACATCCAAATTAACTCAAGGATACAAGAGGACATATGAGAATTAGAGATGAAAGATAAATGTAAAAATGGCTTATATTAACCAGGTGTTTCTGATGCTTTGATGCCAGAAGACTTATTGGCCAGGGAGAGAAAAATGGCCCTCTCAGGGCTAGCTAGCTAATTCCTAGAGATCATAAACATGGGCTGGAGAACATTCCTTCTAGGTGCAAACCATCCAACCCAGAGTACACACCTCTACTCCCCACTTCTATTCGGCCCTCACACTCAAGGCCACTATTCCCCTCACCTAATCACCCAGGTACCTGAGTGACAATGAGGGAAAGCCCGTTTGCACCTGAGCCTGCTAAAATTACCAAATGAGCCGCAGAACTGCTCACACTGCCTCACACATTCTACCTATAGAAATCATATAGGCTCTTGCCTATGATACCCTACCCCTGATTGACCCTGGAACTTCCCCATGTGGCCACCCTCCCTGGTGTGGCATGCCCTCTCCTCTTGGGAACTGTAACTATATATTCTTTTTAACGACAATCATCTGATCTGTTGGCCTCATCATACCTAAAAGATAATAAAACTTACATTTTACAACATGGCCTTGAATTACCCAGTTAATAAATGTAGAGACATTTTAAACCTATATTAACTACACAGAAAATTTTAAATACTAATGAATAAGATCTCATGAATCTTACTTTCTTGAAGGTTGAGTGGAGGATTAATGAGATTATCTAAAGTTCGAGGTCCATGTTCAGATTGTAGTGCTGAAAATCCGGGAATTAAGCAAGAAAACATCCAAAGTTGTTCTTTGCTACAGTTATTCTGAAGAGCTTGTAACCATAATAAAAAAAGACGAACACCTTCCCGCCTGATCTAAAATAAAATAAAAACAGTATTTTTACTTATAATGGAAATATTTTCTTACTTTTAAGGCCAAAATTCTTTAGATGATTAGAGAATGTTACTTTGCAAAACAGAGGAAGGAAAGAAAGAGGGAAAGGAAAAAGAAAAGGAAGACGGAAGGAGGGAGGGAAGGAGGAAGTGCTATTACATCCATGTCATTTATTGAGCTCTCATTACTTGTAAAATTAAATTCATAGATTTGAACAACTACAGAATAAACTTGGCCTCTTACTACTGAAAGCCATCAGGTAATCTTTATTCTGTAATTTCCATTTGTAAAAAATCAGAAAATCATTTCTGATGGTCTAATACAAGAAGAAAGAGGGCAATAACTGTTCCTTGCTATAATGAGTTTGGTAAAATGAAGAATCGTAATGGGGATCCTGGTGCACTGCTAAATTAATGTTCTTGTCCTTAAAAGGCTTACCACTCTCTGAAATTATGTCATGTACTTATTATTTGCTGCTAACCTGCAAAACAGAAATTGTGACCTATTACTCTATTCTAAGCACCTAGAACAATAACCCATCTACAGAAGACAACAAATATTTGAATCAATGCATAAATTCTCTCCCATGAAGAGAACAGGAAAAGATAGAAAAACATTCAAACTCTGACAAGGAAAACATCAAGTTCTTCACTAACCTAACCTCACTGGTAGCTTTGGAAATTGGCCTACCACAGCTTGGTAAATGGCCACTGTCAAAGCTGTTCAACAGCTGCCAACCTCACAGTTTAGGGAGATAACAAGATAACAATTAGGAAGACTTAATCCTTCATGCTGTTATTCCAAGCCTTGACACCAAACCTACCTACAATATGAAACTTTCATTTAACCTACAATGAGAAGCTTTTAGACAAGGTAGCTTCTCTTTTAACAGCACAATGAGATAATGAAAAAGAAATAAAACCAACTTTTTAATATAGATCCTTTATTTCTCTCTACATCTAAGCATAGTTATGGTAATATAAAGAATAATTTATTGAATGACTAAATAGTTTTTATCTTCTGGGATCAGAGAGTAAAGTATTTCTAGTGAATCACTCAATGCATTGGCAAACAACAGTTTTTCTCTGTTTTATTTACTTTGAGAGAGAGACAACAAGGGAGAGGCAGAGAAAAAGGGAGGGGCAGAGAAAAAGGGAGAGAGAATTTTAAGCAGGCTCCCCAACATCAGCACAGAGTCCAATGAGGGGCTCAAACCCAAGAATCATGAGATCATGACCTGAACTGAAACCAGGAGTCAGACACTTAACCAGCTGAGCCTCCTAGGCACCCCAACAATAGTTTTTCAATAGCCTAATCAACCTAGTACATATTTCACACATACTGAGTATGCTGCTATATTTTAAGTCAATTCACTTCAATTAAGTAAACAATTCAAAATTCTTTAGGAAAAAAGTTGATGTAGGAAAAGTAGAACAAGAGACTATATGCTTTACTCAGTTTTTAAAAAGTCATAGAAAAGACAACAATACCTTCAAGGAGTTTCCTGTGTGGAGTAGTTTCTTTAAAATCAATCCTGAAAAGAAAAGATGATTTTAAACATTCATATTTTCTTACTTGTTTCCAAATGTCAGAGTTCTCGGTCAGACTTGAAAACACTTTAAAACAAGTCCTTGGCAACCTCCAAGTTATTCTTGGTGACCCTGATATCCCTCTGGCCATAATCTTGGGACCAGAAAGGAATTTAAAAAGTCACCTTTACAACACATCATCTATTGCAATTAGACATGATTTATTCTATCAAAACAAACCCTAAACACAAAACTGCATTTAATACAACAATCTCTGTACATCTCTTATTTAACACTAAGAATATAATTAAGTACTTCCTCCATCACTAATACAAATAAAAACCACTGCAGAAAATTTTCATTTAACCACATAAACTTCTGTAACTCTAATATTCCCTAACGAACATTTTCATTGTGCTAATTTTCTTTTTCAGAATATTCAAATCCATCTTTGTTTCTTTTAATTTATACAATATTTCAATTCTATAATAAAATACTAAAATTACATTAATAACCATCCAGAGACCAACCATTTGGTCTGAACATATCTAACACAGTCCTGTGTTTCTTATAATTTCGAATTTTCATTTATTTACATGATCTATGAGGTTTTATCTAACAAGTATCATTGAAGCCTCCTTTGAAACCATTTCAAATCATTCTCCTTCCTTCCTTCCCCAGAAAAAAACTGTCCCAGTCTTTATCCAGATTTTGGTATTAATTATTTCCAAAAATATTTTCATATTATGAGTATTTATAAATCAATAAAATATTTAGAGTTGGTTTATATGTTTAAAACTTATACCAATAACAAGAATTTTTTCCACAGCTATTTTTTCCAATACTGTATTTTTTATTCTTTCTAATAACCTCAAGATTATACATATACAAAACACACAGACACAAAGATCAAGCCTAGATTTTATTTGGTTAAGTTTCAGTTGTCATACAAAAATAAGCTTTAATATTTCAAATAAAACTTTTACTGGGGGCACCTGGGTGGCTCAGTCGGTTAAGCCTCTGACTTCAGCTCAGGTCATGATTTCCCAGTTCATAGGTTCAAGCCCCTCATCAGGCTCTGTGCTGACAGCTCAGAGTCTAGAGCCTGCTTTGGATTCTGTGTCTCCCTCTCTTTCTGCTCCTCCCCTGCTTGCACTCTCTCTCTCTCTCTCAAAAATAAACTAAAAAAAATTTTTTTAACTGTTTTATCTGCAATTCTCTTATGTTCAAGCAAATTCATTTTCTTAAAGCAATACTATGTAAATCCCAGTCTTTAATCAACTCCCCTAAAAAAAAAAAATCTATATATGCTAAATGCAGTGTGGCATCATGGATTGGATTATGGAACAGAAAAAGAACGTAAGTGGAAAACTAATCAAATCTGGTTAAGTTTGAAGTTTAATAGTTTTTGAAAAAACATACAATTATATATATCATACAAAATAAGCCTTCCTATAAGTTATTTTTCACATCCAACATTAGCTTCTGAAATTCATCTACACTAATCTATATAGCTCTAATTAATTCACTTTAACTGCTATATATTTACTATTCCATTATGTTCCAATAATCTTACTCATGTTAGGACATTTGGTTTGTTTTCAAATTTTTTGCAATTCTCAGGAATACTATAATAAAGGTTCTTGTTCATGACTTCCTGTAGACATGTGAATTTCCCCAGGATATATTACCAGGAATGAAATTACTCACTTGCAACTTCACTCAATAATAGAAATTTCTCTCTAAAGTAGTTGAAAAAGTTAGCAGTACTTCTAGTAGTGTATGAGAATGCTATGGTAACACATTCTTGGCAACACAAAATACTGGTGGAAGCTCTAAAACATATCTTCATAATGTTTTCATTTGATGTTTCTTAGTGACACCAAGCATCTTTTCATCATTCAAGTTCCTGCAAATTGCTTATGATATCATTTGTTCATTTTTCAATTATGTTATTTTGTTTACTATGAGAGTTCCTTATACATACTGCCTACTAATTCTATGTCACTTCTTTGAATTGGAAATATATACTTCCAAACAATTCAGCCATGTTTTTTTTGACTGGGAGAGAAAGTATCTTCTGATGTAGAAAAGTTTTAAATTTCAATATAGTCAATTCACCAATGCTTTTCTTAATACTTCCCTACCTTAAAGTAATAAAGATAAACCAACAGTCACTTTAAAAAGTTTTAAAGTGTTACTTTTAACAGTTAAGACCTGAAATCCATCATAAACTTATTTCTGTATGGCAATAACAGATTTTTTTACTCAAATGGAGAGCCAGTTGTGGTACTAACTCTTTTAGGGTTTATAATGAAATGAAACGCTATCTCAATCATAATTCAAATTTCTATGTATAAGGCTAGGTCTTCAACTGGTTTCCATGTTATTTTCCATTATCCACTTGTACATCCCTACATGGTGACGCTATCTTAATTATTATAGTATTGGGTATGGAAATATACAACAACACCATCTTCCTTCTACCATCCTTTTACTCTTCCATATACTTTGCCTATGATTTCCCATATAAATTTAGGAGAAATCTGTTACGCTATAGTAAAAAGTCCCTACAGGAATTCTGAATGAGAATTTTTCTTTTTATACTATCAAGCCTACCATTCATAGATACTGCATAAGATTCCATTTATTCAAGAACTTCCTTGTTCTTTAAAAATCATATCATTGCCATACACTAATCTTTTAAATGACTACAGAATACACATTCTCAAGCACACCAGAACATCATCTAAGAGAGACTATATTCTGAGCCACGAAATGTCTCAAAACCTTAAAAAGACTAAAATCACATAAAGTGTATTTTCTGACCAAAAACGAATTAAGTTAGAAATCACAACAGAGGGGCGCCTGGGTGGCGCAGTCGGTTAAGCGGCCGACTTCAGCCAGGTCACGATCTCGCGTCTGTGAGTTCGAGCCCCGCGTCGGGCTCTGTGCTGACAGCTCGGAGCCTGGAGCCTGTTTCCAATTCTGTGTCTCCCTCTCTCTCTGCCCCTCCCCCGTTCATGCTCTGTGTCTCTCTGTCCCAAAAATAAATAAAAAACATTGAAAAAAAAATTTAAAAAAAAAAAAGAAATCACAACAGAAAGAAATCTGTGGTAACATCAAATACTTGAAAATTAAAAAACAAAACAAGACAAAAAAACCACTCTTTAACTACAGGTCAAAGAAACCAAGAGGGACATTAAAAAGTATTTCTGGGGCACCTGGGTGGCTCAGTCGGTTAAGTATCTGACTTTAGCTCTGGTCATGATCTCACGGTTCCTGAGTTCAAGCCTTGCATCAGGCTCTGTGCTGACAGGTCAGAGCCTGCAGCCTACTTCAGATTCTATGCCTCCCTCTCTCTCTGCCTGTCTCCCACCCAGTCTGTCTGTCTCTCTCAAAAATAAACATTAAAAAAAAATGTTTTTAAAAACTTCTGAGGCACCTGGGGTGGCTCAGTTGGTTGAGTGTCCAACTCTTGATATCAGCTCCGGTCAAGATCCCAAGGTTGTGGGAACTGCATTGGGTTCTGTGCTGAGTGTGGAGCCTGCTTAAGATTTTCTTACTCTCTCCTTCTGCCCTACTCACTCCCCTGTTCGCATGCTCTCTCTAAATATACATATATATATATATTTTTTTTTTCAACTAAATGAAAACACAAGCACAACACACACACACACACACACACACACACACTCTATTTGGCACTTTACATTTCTCTTCCGTTTCTGATTCTGAGATGTTTATTTTGAGGCTGAGCCCACTTTTATTTTTTTGGTTTTATAGTTTTATCACCATTGCTAAAGTAAAGGAACAAAGAAATTTAATATGCCTTTTGATTGGTAATCTTTCATCTATATTTTTATCTTATACTCCCAGTAAGTAAAGTCCAGTATTCTTTATATTGTTTTTACTAAAAAATAAACCATAAATTCATTTGAAATAATGAACAGCCCATTAAAGAGCATTATCATTTGTGTCAAATGTCAAGTACATATTTAAATTACTTACCAATACTATGAAACTGCCATCGCTGATGAATTCTTTCTGGAAGAAGTTGTAAAATTTTCTAAAAATCAGCATGAATAAAACAAAGAAAAGAATGAAAAGCAAGTAATGAGTCCACATTCTGTGCAATGTGAAAAATTAAACAAAGAGCTTATAATAAGCTTTTAAGAGTTTCTTATGTAAAAGATAGCATCACAAACACAAAACAGTATTTGAACTGATCTGACAGTACGTGCACTATTTCAGCACTGGTCATCAATATTTGAAAACACCAAAAAACCCCAACAAGCTATGCTAAGACTTGGAACAAGACATTAATGAAATTTATCTTTACAATGACGTGGAAAGTAAATATATTTCTCCTTATTGATTAAATACTAACTCAAACATTTTTCAAAATGATCATTTACTATTCTTAGAATTTCTCTATTATGGCTATTACTGATAAGTTTTAAATTCTTTCAGATATTAATATTAGTGACATTTTATCTCTGTGTAGTTCTTCCTATTTTTATAAAAGTAGGAGAAATATTTGGATTTCATAAAAATCAAATCAGTATTTATACTGTATAAAGTATTTGTACTGCGTTGATTCATGTGAACCCAAAAGTATTATATGTTATGATGGCTATAGGTATAATAACAATACTTAAAAATACAGGATCCCTACATTTAAGCCAACACAGGCTTCTATCAACTGGGAATAAACACTTTTTACATATAACTCAAAATTTTACCTTTAATTCCCTTCACAAATTTCTTCTGTGTGAATTATTCTACTTCAACAGCATGCCTTACTATGCTGCTAAACTATGCTCTCAGTACTCATCCGTTTGCTGAATGAGTTTTGCATGTGTGTCTGTTGTTATTGCTGCTCTTACTACTATTATTATTTAGAAATTCCAGTAACCAAATGTTCATAGTGGCCAAACAGTAGACATTTTATATAATGATATCTCATCAAACCTCACAACCATCCTAAAAGAAGTTTATTAATCTCATTTGAAAAATGAGAAGATGGGCTAAGTAATGTGTTCAAGTTAGAAAGCGGAATTAATTTCAGGGGTGCCTGCATGGCTCAGTTGGTTAAACATTGGACTTCGGCTCAGGTCACGACCTCACGGTTCGTGAGTTGAAGCCCCACGTTGGGCTCTATGCTGACAGCTCAGAGCCCACAGCCTGCTTCAGATTCTGTTTCCCTTTCTCTCTGCCCCTCCTCAGCTTGTGCTCTGTCTCTCTCTCTCTCAAAAATAAATGTTAAAAAAAATTTTTAATAAATAAATTTTAAAAAGTAAAAAATCAAAAAGAAAGTGGAACTAATTTCAACCTTAATATACCTAATTCTAAAATGTGTACTTTTGTACTATTCTGCCCAAAATATAGTATGCATGTTTTACACTTCTATCTTCCATTTAATATGATCTTCTTTAGTCCATCTCATACAAGAGGATCATGAGAAATTATAAAGTTCTTCACAGATAAATGCTGGTCCCACATGAGATACACAAACTTCTTTGCCTTTGCCCTCCTCATATTTCTCTGGCCAACAATTACATAATTCTATTGATTTTGGTATGGAAAGAAATGAAATTTAAGTTGAGAAAGTTTATAAACTACTCAAAAGGATTCCTAAATTATGACCATTATACTTTATATTAAAAAAATTTTTTTTAATATTTATTTTTGAGAGAGAGAACATGAGTGGGGGAGGGACAGAGAGAGAGGGAGACACAGAATCTGAAGCAAGCTCCAGGCTCTAAGCTGTCAACACAGAGCCCGACGCAGGGCTCAAACTCAGGAACCATGAGATCATAACCTGAGCCGAAATCGAATGCTTAACCAACTGAGCCATCCAGGTGCCCCTATTATACTTTAGATTTGACCCCTTATAAAATGTAAATAAACATGTCTTTATTATTTTTTTTAATCTCTTTTAACGTTTATTCATTTTTGAGAGACAGACCGTGAATGGGGGCAGAGAGAGAGGCAGACACAGAATCCAAAGCAGGTTCCAGGCTCTGAGTTGTCAGCACAGAGCCCAACACAGGGCTCAAACTCACGAACCCTGAGATCATGACCTCAGCCAAAGTCAGATGCTTAACCAACTGAGCCACCCAGGCACCCCAACATGTCTTATTTTTATGCGGTTAATATAAAGATGAAAGAAAGAAAGAAACCATGTGTAGTTTTAACAGAAGAAAACAGATTATGAATCCCAGATCATATTTTTAACACGACATAATGGTGCTTTTCATTCCAAAAAGAGGAAATCAGTTAATTTATAATTCTTAATTTTTAAAAATCATTATTAGTCTCCAAAGGTAGAGGTCAGGTATTATTATTCCCATTACAAGGAACAAAACATAAACACACAGGTTAAATATTTTTTCCAAAAGATGGAAACCTATATCTAACATCTTTATATTCTAAGAAAATTTAGTCATTCATTAAAGACAAACCATTGATCAGTATATATTTACGTACAGGAAAATAAACATTATTTTTTAATAGAAGGAATGCCCTAAAAGATCTTCTATCAACTAATCAATCCATCTCAGTTTCCTGAGCAGGGGCAATCATGAATGTCTGAAGGAACATTTTCCAGAAATTATTAACTTGCTTTCTCTGCTGATACTTTTTTTTTTTTTAAACGTTTATTTATTTTTGAGACAGAGAGAGACAGAGCATGAACAGGGGAGGGGCAGAGAGAGAGGGAGACACAGAATCTGAAACAGGCTCCAGGCTCTGAGCTGTCAGCACAGAGCCCAACATGGGGCTCGAACTCACGGCCCGTGAGATCATGACCTGAACCGAAGTCGGACGCTTAGCCGACCAAGCCACCCAGGCGCCCCAATACTTTTTTCTTTTTTTAACTTCTGCTCAACCTTCATGCTTTTTTAAAATGTTTGTTTGTTTGTTTATTTTGACAGAAAGAGTGCATGCATGGGGGAGGGGCAGAGAAAAAGAGAGAGAGAATCCCAAGCAGGCTCCATGCTGTCAGCACAGAGCCCGACACTAGGCTCAATCTTAGGAATGATGAGATTGTGACCAGAGCCAAAATCAAGAGTTGGACATTTAACCAAGGGAGCCACCCAGGCATCCCAATCCCGATGCCTTTTATTTCCTTCTCTTGCCTAATTGCCGTGGCTAGAACCAAGTACAATATTCAATAGAAATGGCAAGAATAGATACCCCTCTGTTGTTACTAATGTTAAGAAAGAGGTACTCTGTACCTAGCATAAGGTATGGTCTTAGCTGCGTATTTTTGTAGGTGTCCTATATCAAGTGGACAAAGTTTCCTTTTATTCCCATTTTGTTAAGTGTTTTATGATGAAAAAGTACTGGGAATTTGCCAAATGCTTTTTCTGTATTTATTGATATGACATGTATTTTTTTGTCTTTTATTCTATTATTACTGTATGTTAGTTGGTTTATTTTCAGATGTTAAACTTTTTAATACTTAGATAAACCCCATTTGGTCATGTTGTATAATCCTTTTTTATATGTGTTTTGATTTCATTTACCTTTTTTTGAGGATTTTTTGTGCCAATACTCATGAAAATATTTTATTATATTTTAGTAATAAAATATAATAAATTTATATTATTATAATTTTCTTTCTTTGTAATGTTTTTGTCTGGTTTTGGTTGCATAACACTGGCCTCACAGAATGAATTATGAAATATCACCTCTTTTTTATTAATTAAAGAATCTGTGAAGAACTCATATACTTCTTTAAATGTCTGGTTTAAATTCACTAGTAAAGTCATCTGGGTCTGGGCTTTTCTTGGTGGGAATTTATTTACATATGAATTCATTTTTTCACTTGTAAGTCTTTCCAGTTTTCTATTTCTTTCTGAATCAATTCACTGCTTTTATCTTTACAGGAACTTGTCCATTCAAATGTATCACATTTGTTGGCATTCAGTTGGTCACAGTACTCTCTTATAATCCTTACAATTTCTATAAGGTGGGTAGTATTCCTTTTTAATTCCTGAATTTAATAATTTAATTCTTCACTCTTTTTAGTCAGTATGGCTAAATATTATTAGTTTTCCTGATCTTTCAATGTTCTGACTTTTAGGTCTATTGGTATTCTCCAGTTTTTAAAACTTTCTTCCATTTATTTTTGCTATAATCTTTTTTTTTTTTAATGTTTATTTATTTTTGAGAGTGAGACAAGAGCATGAGTAAGGGAGGGGCAGCAAGAGAGGGAGACACAGAATCCAAAGCAGGCTCCAGGCTATCAGCACAGAGCCCGAGGCAGGGCTTGAACTCACAAACTGCAAAATCATGACTCAAGCCGAAGTTGGATGCTTAACCGACTGAGCCACCCAGGCACCCCTATTTTTACTATAATTTTAACTATGTTCTTTATATGCTTTCTTTGGGTTTTAATTTGATCTTCTTTTTTCAGTTTCTTAGTGGAAACTTAGGTAACTGATGTGACATCATTCTTCCTTCTATCATATTAAGTTATATAACTATAAATTTCCCTCTGAATGCTTGATTAGCTACATTCCCTAAGTTTTGGTATGTCATGACTATGAGCCATTGATTATTTGGGGGTGTGTTCACTAATTTCCACATATTTATGAATTTACAAAATTTCCTTGTTATTGATTTCCTCATTTAATTCCATATTGATTAGAGAACATAATCTAAATGATTTCTGCTGATGCTTTTATTCTTTCTCAAAATATCTATGTTTTAATATTCCCCTTGTAAATAGTCCATGCAAACACCTGGGGAGATAAACATAAGCAAATTCCTAAATGCTGATTACTGAAAATTAACTGTAAAATAGGTACCAACACCAATTACTCCCATCTGGAACTCTTAAAAAAAAAAAAAAAACAAAAAAAAAACAACTTTTTTTTTTAGCTGTGACTAAATCAATAACTAAATCAACAGCTAAGAAATATCAGATTGTTCAAATTCTTCTAAACTATATCAAGCACCCAAAATACAAAACAGTGAATTATCTTTTATTACCAACAGACAAAGTAGCTCAAATTTTAGATACTGATTTCCCAATTCTTTACTGTCCTTGAAGTCACAAGATTGAATCATGGCTTTCTCCAGATATCTGAATTTTCAATAAAGATCAGAATACTCCTATCACTGCTTGACTTGAAAGACAGAATGAAGAGGCAAGGAGTTATTCTAAAAGTGAGGGGACCGTAGGGGCACCCAGGTGGCTCGGTTGGTTAGGCGTCCAACTTCAGCTCAGGTCATGATCTACAGTTTGTGGGTTCGAGTCCTGGGTCAGGCTCTGTGCTGACAGCTTGGAGCCTGGAGCCTGCTTCCGATTCTGTGTCTCCCTCTCTCTCTGTCCCTTCCCCGCCAATGCTCTGTCTCTCTTTCTCTCTCTCAAAAATAAACATTTAAAAAAATAATAAATAAATAAAAGTAAGGGAACCCTAATTTTTATCAGGATGCCAAAAATAAAATATAAATTTTACCAAAGTATCAAATATTACTAATTCCTTCTATTTTTAACAATAAAGGCTTGCCCCAACCCAATCCAAAGTTACACAGGAAAATAATTTATAAAACAATTATAGTATTACCAAGTTTGTGGTGTCAAATGCATACAAACATAATTCTATTTCCACCTAAAAAAAAATACATGTATCTCAAAAAATAATTAAGAATTAAGTCAGGTATATTTTTAGGTCAAAAAAACATGATTCAGTTTTTAGAAAGCATGGCAAATTCAGTCTTCTGTTACATGCTTTATAGTTTCAATATATTCCTTTGTAAGTTCCAGGAATTATTTGCGGGGGCGGGGGGGGGGGAATAGTTGATGGGCAGATACTTACCTCAAAAATAAAAAGTATAGCATCCAATTCCTCCCTTTGAGATTTGTGACCTAAAATATTTTTACAGAAAAATGTGTTAAATATTATCATTTTGTCCTATTACCACCACTTAAAAAGCTTAAAATATTTCAAGCATTATTTTCTCAGTGATTCTTTAATAAAATATTTAAAGCATATTCTGTTCGATGTATAAACAATACTATAGCATCTCTCTCTACTCTTTTTCAACAATTAAATTTAGATTCTACATATTTATATCTTAAAACAAATAATATATTGTGGAGGGGCGCCTGGGTGGCGCAGTCGGTTAAGCGTCCGACTTCAGCCAGGTCACGATCTCGCGGTCCGTGAGTTCAAGCCCCGCGTCAGGCTCTGGGCTGATGGCTCGGAGCCTGGAGCCTGTTTCCGATTCTGTGTCTCCCTCTCTCTCTGCCCCTCCCCCGTTCATGCTCTGTCTCTCTCTGTCCCAAAAATAAATAAAAAACGTTTAAAAAAAAAAAAAAAATTAAAAAAAAAAAAAAATAATATATTGTGGAGAACTTAGAATTCTGAAAATGAAAGTATGAGAATGACTGCCTAATTTACATATGTACCTAAGAGCAAAGCAAAGAAGGTAAGGAAACAGGTAAATCAATCCGACTAGGGAAAAGCAAATCTTCTAAGCCTTTTCAAAGGAATGAAGATAGTACTACTATCCCAAAGTGTGAGAGGGTGTCTAAAAGATGTTTTACAAAAAGAAGTGAAAAAAACACTAAAATTCCAATGTCCAAGAGTCTATTTTTAAGTGAATATTTAAGATAATTATTTGAAACATCAACATAAGCCAGGACCAATTTTAACATCTTACCTTTCTGTTTCAGACTAGCTTCAATAGTCACAAAATTCTCAAAGAACACATAATATATATGTGAAAAATGTTGGTCAAAAAACTGTTTAAGATCTATAGACTCTGCATTCTCTGAAAAGGAAAGGAAACCAGTTTTTAGTGATTACATATATATGTTAAATCACATTCAGTTAAATAGTCACAGTGGCAAATTCCCTTCAAAAAAGTCAAAGAACTGCTCCTAAAATTCTATCATATTAAAATATTTGAGATATTCATTGATTTATATTCTTGTTCTCACAACTTTAGTCTTCAAAGATTTTAGTTTTAATTTTAAAAACAGGTCAAATCAGGTTACCATAACTTTGTTTCCAAAAAAAAACCCAAAAAAACAAAAAAACAAAAAGTCTCAGAAAGATTTATTCAAAATTTATTTTGGATATTTAGCTAAACCAAAAAAAGAAGTTTTAGTTTCAATTCATAGCTATGCCTCACCCAACTTATCCCCAAGACAGTTTAAAATCAGTATTTCTAGGAGTAATTATATATTTTATAAAACACATTTATTCAGCAAATAGGTACCTAACAACAGGCTTTATAAATAGGCACTTAAGTATTACAAAGCTCAAATACAGATAATATTGCTCTTAAGGGATCTTCCATATAGTCCAGGGCACACAAAGCCAAACATATAACTGTATGCACAGTACAAAGTGTTACATATTGAAAGTGAAGTGACAAAATGCAATGGCAATTTAGAAACACAAAATTACTTTCAAAGCTAAAAGAGGGGTGAAGGTAGGGAAAGAAGAAAAGCTTAATAGATTATATGAAAAGACTTTTAAAGACAGGAAAAACTTTGAACATGAACTGGTGAGGTTTAATGAGAAGGGCATTCTAGGCATAAGCAAAGACAAAAAAGTGAGGAAACTATGAAGCATGATAGGATGCATAAAAATAATTCATTTTAGCTACAGCTTAGAATGTTTTGATAAAAATAAAATTGAAAAACTAGCCTTGAAGTATGTTTTAAAATGTCTTGAAAACAAACTAAAGTGACTGAATTTATTATTCAAAGGAATATATCTATGCAGATGCATACATATTACACATTTTGTTGTTTCGTTTATTTTCTGGGAGATTGAGAAGGTTGAAGAAAAAGGGGAATACAGAACTTTTACCTTACATATATGCTTCCCATTATTCAATTTTGCTTGCAAAAAGCACATGTTTATTTTATAATGAAAAATAAATATAAAAAAGGCAACTAGAAAAAAGTCAATCGTTAATAAACTCAAATTAAAGGTAAATATCAGTAAATTTCTTGAAATGCTTTAAGGAGCAATAGAAGATTTCAGAATAAACTTACATAGTAACAACATATAGCGTTTTAAACTCTCTTTCATGTATTAGCTTACCCTGTGAATAGTCATAATTCTTTAGTGACCTCTCATCTATGGAATTTTCTAAGACTGTTACCCCTTTGCTCTACTCTCACAAAAGAAGGGGTGGATGCCCTCTCTATTCCCTTGGATTCTCTACATTTCTACCTTATGGAAATCACATGTTTTAAGTGTTTTCTTGTCTTCTTTCCAGGACTAGTCTATAGCTTCTTTAGAATAGAAATTGTGTCTATCTTAGCATTCCCAAAACCTAACACAGTACTCAGCACATATGTATTCAGATGTGTTTTACTACTGATTAAAATAAGTTATTTTAATTTGATTATATTCATTTATTAGCTTGGAAATTTTTATATTAGAAAAGACTGCATAACCTACTGACAGGCAAAACATTGCTTCCTCTAGACTGGAATCAGAAAACCCAGATTCAACTCCTATCTGTAACAATACCTGTGTGACTTTTCACAGAACTAGAAAAACAAAATGGCTAATAAAAACTGAATGTTTCCTATATGCTAGACTCTCTTTTAAGTGCTTTACAGAAATTAATTCCTATAATCCTCACAACAACACTATGAAATGAGTACTATTATTATCCCTATTTTACAGACGAGGAAACAGGCATAGAGAGTTTAAGTAATTCAGCTAGTAGGAAGCAGAGACAGGGATTTAAATCCTACACAGCCTGGATCTAGTGCCCATGCTCTTAATCTCTATGTTATTCAGTCTCCAATGTAATACATCTAAAAGAAAATTAGGAATAGAACACTAGTAATTTATTATCTGCCTATAAGAACAAGATCCATCAAATAATAAACATATTTTACAAACTTTCAAAATAAAAACATACACAACTGAGAAAAACAGGAAAAGTATTCTATTTTTCCCACACAATAGTTTAGAGTAACAAAGAACTATGAGATCAAAATAAAACAGGCTACTATAATTAGCTCTCCATTTCCTGAAATTAATGTTTCGAACATAACTAATGTTCCAGGGGAAAGAAGAAAATGAGAGAACAATAACAAAGCAAAACAAAAAAATCAAAACAAAAGCAAACATGAATCAACTCAAGATTTTACAAGCTTATTTAGGAGCCAAGACGACTTCTCTTAATTTCCTTCTCATACAGCATGTGAGGAAAACCTGGAAATTACACACTTACTAATAAAAGATACTGGATCAAAATTAGGCTAATTTCCTTGTTGGGCTTTTTTTTTTGCTTTGTTTTTCTCTGTATCTATTTGTAATGAACCAGTCAGCAAATAAAAATTCTTTTACAAAATATTTTTGATCACCAATTCACAAAATTTACATGGTGGGGGATAACAGGGTAAGAAATAAAAAAATAAAGAAAGAGAGAGGAGGGAGAGATTAAAAACACACAAACAGGCGATGCCCGGGTGGTTCAGGCAATTAAGTGTCCAACTCTTGATTTCAGCTCAGGTCATGACTTCACATCATGAGATTGAGCCTCACGTCAGGCTCTACACTGACAGTATGGAGCCTGCTTAGGATTCTCTCTTATGCTCTCTCTCTGCACACCACCCCCCCCCCCACCTCATGCTCATGCTCTCTCTCAAAAATAAATAAACTTTAAAACATGCACATACAAACAGGCTGGATAAATTATGAATAATACACTATTAGGCTCTAAAAAAAAAAGTAGGGAGTATATGGGAAACGGAGAAGAAATTGAGAAAAGGGAAGAAGAGAAAAAAGGACAAAGGGAGGAAACTAAAAGGAATAAATTAGAAGACACAACTGAAGCTATTCCTCAGAATGTAATGCAGAGAATAGTAAGATGGAAAATATAAAGATAAGGATAATAAACTACCTTAAAAGTTCCAGGAAGGAAGAAAAAATGTAAACAATATTAAAAATATATATACCTGAGAATGATTTAAAATTGGTGAAATATGTAAGTAAATCTTAAGACGAAAAATGACATACTGAATCCCAAGCAGGATAAACACAAATCTACACATGGACACATCCTAACACCAAAAACAAAATGAAAATATGAAAACCAACAAAAGTTACCTACATAGTAATATCAAAACTAACAGTACACTTCTCATTAACCTAATAGAGGCAAGAAGACAGTGCAACTTTATACTGAAAGAACTAAGGGAAAATAATTGCCAATCTAAAGTCCTATACTCAGCTAAAGTACTTCAAATAACATCAACACGAGGGACACCTGGATGGCTCAGTCGGTTAAGCACCCCACTGTTGATCTCAGCATAGGTCACAATCTCACAGTTCATGAATTTGAGCCTGGCATAGGGCTCCATGTTGACAATGTGGAGCCTGTTTGGGATTCCCTCTCTCGCCCCCACCCCCCCACACCCCGCCATACTCTCTCCCTCAAAATAAATGAACACATTTTTTAAAAAAGAAAACTATTAACAACCTGAACGTGTAAATGAAGAAAAGGCATTTTCTAACATCCTTACAGTTTAACACTCAAAAACCATCACTCAGGGGTGCCTGGGTGACTCAGTTGGTTGTGCATCTGACTTCAACTCAGGTCATGATCTTGCAGTTTATGAGTTTGAGCCCCGCATCAGGCTCTGTGTTGATAGCTGGGAGGCTGGAGCCTGCTTCAGATTCTGTGTCTCCCTCTCTATCTCCCCCTCCCCTGCTTGTGCTCTGTCTCTCTCTCTCTCTCTCTCTCTCAAAAATGAATAAATGTAAGAAAAAAAAAATTTTTTTAAAACCCTCATTCAAACTCAAAAAAATACAAGAGATATATTCTGAAAGAGAAATAAACATTGGAGAGTGAAAAGCAAAAAGCAAAAATGAACAAAGAAACTGCAAAATGTATGGGTAAATCTAAATGGATACTAATGTTAAAAAAGCTACTAATGCAAAAGGTTACTAATTAGGAGAAAGTAAAAAAACAGACAATGTCAAAGATGCAACAAAAATGCTAGAGAGACTATTTTAAGATCTTACTTTGTTAAGAGGATGACAGAAATACTGATGAACTCTATAATTTAATATTAGTATGCTACTAAAATGTTTTGAGTTACCACTAAGAATAATAACAGAATGTAAAACGTTTAACCATTAGGCGAAAAATATAGAAAAACTTATGGTAAAAGAAATGAGTATAGAAAAGCACCCCAAAAAGATGAATGAAATGATAGAAATATAAATACAGTATTTACCCAAAAAAGTTAATAAATTAAATGCTTCAACTAAGACACAGTTATAATCACACTGCATTTTAAAACAACCACAAAAATTAAGCTACAAGGTATTTATTGAGAAAAAAAATTTAACCCAAAATGATTAAAGGAATGAAAGAAAAATACATCATTTAGACACTGACCAAAATACCAATGTTGATTCCTTGGTAAGAGTCAAAGTAAATATTAAGGCAAGAATTACTACAATTAAAGAGGATCACTGTATTTTGAAAAAAGGCTGTACCAGGAAGCTTTTAATTCCAAATTTGCATTAACGGTTTCAATATATAAAAAGCAAAGACCAACAAATTTCTAAGGAGAAAAAAAACCTACTAATTGCATGGTAGATTTTATACAACCATTTCCTATTTAACAGAGAAAAGACTAGTAAGTATTCAAAAGATAAGAACAGCACAATTAGTACTTTACAAATAAAACCCTAAATCTAACATAGATTAAATCTTTTCATGCAAAAGTGAGATATTTACAAAAACTAAATAAGGACACAAACTAAATTTAAAAAGTACTAAGAGTAACATAGCACTAAGCACAAAGTACTAAGAGTAACTATGGTCTCTAACCAAGAGGTAATAACTTTTAAACATTAATAATGAAAACTAATCCCCATATAAAAGGAGGGATGTGCTAGAAAAGAATAAAGCTATAAGACCCAGGCACTCACACAGGCCAAAAAGAGTGCCAATTCCCAAAAACTAGACTAGAAAAACTCATGTTTCATAGAGCAATTAACCCTAGACTGACACTACTTCAAAGCCACCCAATATATCATAAAAGCAAGATACACAAGAATCAAACTGTTTCCAAGTAAATAGCTGAGTCCCAAAACAGGAAAAGAGCTCAAGAAAATATTAGGTATACAAAATATCCAGGACCCAACAAGGTAAAATTCACAATGTCTTATCTATAATTGATGATTACCAGGCATGCAAAGCAAGAAAACCTAATTCATAATGAAGAGAATCATTAAATCAAATTTAAACTAGATTTTAACAGCTGCTAGAATGGCAGAAATGGGCATTAAAATAGTTACTCTAACTGTATTCCATACAGCCAAAAAGTTGAGGATGGGGATATAAAAAAAGAAGCATTCAAATCAAACTTCTATAGATAAAAATTACCATGTATATGGTGTAAACTAGGTAGAATTAAGCCACAGCATTAGAAACTATCCAAAATAAACAGAGAAAAGGTAATCCAAAAAATTAAAAACCACATTAGTGAACTGTGAGACATCAGTTTCAAGTGGCCTAACATAAAAGTAATTGAAATTCCAAGGAAGAGGGGCAGAAAAATATTTGGAGAAATAATGGCTGAAAATTTTCAAGCCTGATGCAAATCACAAATCCACATATGCATGAAGCTCAACAAACTCCAAAAACAAGAAACATGAAAAAAAAATCATCAAGGCACATAATAATTAAATTGCTCAAAACAGTGAGAAAAAGAATATATTAAAAAGCAACTAGAAGAAAAAAAAAACATGGTACACAGTAACTAAAATAAAAACGACATATTTTTCATCAGAAATAATGCAAATAAAAACAATATATATCTTTAAAGTAATGAAGAAAAAAAACTGTCCAGCTGAATTCTATATCCAGTAAAAATATCTTTCAAAAACAAAGGCAAAATAACTACTAGGTATTTATTCAAGGGATACAGGTATGCTGTTTCAAAGGGATACATGCACCGCAATGTTTACAGCAGCACTATCAACAACAGCCAAAGTATGTAAAGAGCCCAAATATCTATTGATAGATAAATGGATAAAGAAGATGTGGTATGTGTGTGTGTGTGGGGGTGTGTGTGGAGATATATATATGGGGTGTGTGTGGAGATATATATATGTATATATGTATGTATATATATATGTATATATACATACATATATACATATGTATATATGTACATATATATACACCCCCCCGGGTGTGTGTGGAGATATATATATGTATATATGTATGTATATATATATGTATATACATATATATATACATACATATATACATATGTATATACATATATATATCTCCACACACACCCCCACCCCCCCCACACACACACACACCCACACATACATACATACAATGGAGTATTACTCAGCAATCAAAAAGAATGAAATCTTGCCATTTGCAACTACATGGATGGAACTTAAGGGTATTATGCTAAGTGAAATTAGTTGCAGAAAGACAAATATATGAATCCACTCATATCAGGACTTTAAGACACAGAACAGATGAACACAAGGGAAGGGAAGCAAAAATATAAAAACAGGGAGGGGGACAAAACATAAGAGACTCTTAAATATAGAGAACAAACAGAGGGTTGCTGGAGGGGTTGTGGGAGAGGGGATGGGCTAAATGGGTAAGGGGCATTAAGGAATCTACTCCTGAAATCATTGTTATACCATATGCTAACTAACTTGGATGTAAATTAAAAAATAATTAATTTTTTAAAAGGCAAAATAAAGACATTTCAGACATACAAAAGCTGAAAGAATTCATCAGCCGCAGGTCCAAATACTAATAGAAATGCTAAAGAAGGTCTTTCAGGCAGAAAGAAATATTATCATGCAACTACATGGATGGAACTAGAGGGTATTATGCTAAGCGAAATTAGTGAAAGACAAATATCATATGACTTCACTCATATGAAGACTTTAAGACACAGAACAGATGAACATAAGGGAAGGGAAGCAAAAATAAAATAAAAACAGGGAGGGGGACAAAATATAAGAGATCTTAAATATGGAGAACAAACAGAGGGTTACTGGAGGGGTTATGGGAGAGGGGATGGGCTAAATGGGCAAGGGGCATAAAGGAGTCTACTCCTGAAATCATTGTTGCGCTATATGCTAACTAATTCAGATGTAAATTAAAAAAAAAAAAATTAAAAAAAAGAAAGAAATATTATCAGACAGAAATATGGACCTGAAAAAAGTAACAACAAGGTAAATGCCCAAGCTTGTTTCTCATTATTCCAAACTTATCCAAAGACAACTGTTCAAACAAAAATAGTAACAATGCATTGGGGGGTTTATAACATATGTAAAAATAAAATCCATGAAAATAAAAATATAAAGATAGGAAAGAGAAAAATGAAAGTCCACTATTCTAACATTCTTAATTAAGAAGTAATGTATTCACACCTGAAGGCAGACTTCAGTGCGTTAAAGATGGATACTATAAACACTAAAGCAACTACTAAAATAAAACAGAAAAGTTACTGGTAATACCCATAGTGGAGAGAATATAAAATCACAAAAAAATACTTAACTGATCTAAATGAAGACAGAAAAAGAGAAACAGTGATCGATTGTGATAAAGAATAGATAACAGATGCTAATCTAGCTATATCAATAATCACACTAAATAAAAATGATTGACCCAAAATGGCAAAGACTGTCAGACTGGATTTTTAAAAAAGCAAAATTCAACTATATATTGCCCACAAGAAATAAAAATTGTACACTTAAAATACGTGCAATTTGTGGGGCGCTTGGGTGGCTCAGCTGGTTAAGTGACTGATTTCAGCTCAGATGATGATCTCACGGTTTGTGGGTTCGAGCCCCACACTGGGCTCTGTGCTGACAGCTCAGAGCCTGGAGCCTGCTTTGAATTCTGTGTCTCCCTCTCTCTCTGTTCCTCCACTGACTGCACTCTGTCTCTGTCTCTCTCTCAAAAATAAATAAAGATGAAACAAATTTTTTTTTTTTAGTATGTATATACACAATTTGCTATATATCAGTTATGCCTCAATAAACCTATTTTTAAAATTAACTAATTGGGGTGCCTAGGTAACTGCATTGGTTAAGTGTCTGACTCTTGATTTCCGCTCAGGTCATGATCTCAATATATTTGTGAGTTTGAGTCCTGCATCAGGCTCTGTGCTGACAGTGCCTGGGATTCTCTCTTCCCTCTCTCTCTGCCCCTACCCCACTCACACTCTCTCTCACAAAATAAATAAATAAACTGAAAAAAAATTTTAATTAAAAAAAATTTAACTAATTATATAGATTCAAGACAATTTCCACCATTTTCATTCCATTATGTTTTCTGAAGTGAAGGGAGAGAGAATGGAGCTCCAAAAATGGAGTAAGTAATATTCTAGGAAATGCCATGATTCTAGAATATTTTAATACCTAAACTTCTGACCATCTGTGTCCACAGAAGCCTGCTGCACATGTGAACGTATGCTCCACGAGATAAAAATTTAACAATCTCTGAAAGCACGTGTAATACATTTATGAATTTAAAGCAATGAAAATAAAACCCCAAAATGACCATTTCTTAATGCTTTCACAAATATAGTCTAATGACCCCACACTAATCATAAGAATTATGATTCCCAGAATCAATAGAAATATTGACTCCCAGAAAATAATGATTAAAATTGATTTTCATTTTTATATCATGAACCAATAATAAAATGAATAAAAATGGCAAGCTCATTCCTGTATTTAACAATGTAGAAGGCAGGCAAGTTAATTTCCCTACTGATAATTGTCCTGGGTGATTAAATTCATGAAGATAAATCTAGGGATCTTCTCTTGTACAAATGTTTAAGATGTTTGTTTTTATCTTTCAAACATATATTATTCATTATTCCTTCACTATGAAAAGAAGTAATACAAAAAACAAAAGTCCTGCTGGAAACCACACTAAAAACCTATTAAAATTTCAAAGCAAGCAAAATCGTTTTAAGATATGTAGTTTATCTCCTTATCAAACTGATGTTTCAAAGTAACTGCAGAAAAGCTCCTGACATGTGATTATGGTTACAACTGATAGCAAGATAACAACTCCCAGAAATAAAAAGGAAGACAAACACTAAAAGAAGCATTAGTAAGTGACCGTGATCCCAAACTAATTATTTCTAAGTCTCATTCAACTCTATAAAGTAATACAATAAAAATTATTCTCCTGCCTCCCAGGATTCCACAATAAACACAGAGAAAATGAGAGAGTGAAAAAAAAGAATCTAGTTTACACAAAGATACAATGCCTAATTTAAGAGCAAAGTCAATTTTGTGTTTTATTAAATATTATACTGTAAGGTAACTGTGAGTATAAAACAAAAGAAAAAGTTATAACCACTTATGTTTAATGTTTTACATTTGCACGAACAACACTTTGACAGTTACCTATATGCAACCTTACTCCACAAATTGTTTTTGAAATAAGTTTATTATCTCCATTTCATAAGAAAACTAAGCCTGGAAGAAGACAGGCAACTTTCCAAGGTCACACTAAACTACTAAATGGCTCCAAATCAGCTGTGTCCTGAATCAACAACACTAGAATAGGCACACTTCAGGCAGTAGTCCACAGCATAAGACAACACTCTGGCCATTTTAAATCAAACTGATTCTGAAAGAATGGTATTTTTCAAGAATTATTTGAAAGCTACACAGAAGGGGCGCCTGGGTGGCTCAGTCAGTTAAGTGTCCAACTTCGGCTTAGGTCATGATCTCGTGGTTCGTGAGTTTGAGCCCCATGTCAGGCTCTGTGCTGACAGCTCAGAGCCTGGATGGAGCCTGCTTCAGATTCTGTCTCCGTCTCTCTCTGGCCCTCCCCCACTCGTGTTCTCTCTCTCTCTCTCTCTCAAAAATAAACATTTAAAAAAATTAAAAAAAAAAAAAAGAAAGTTACACAGAGGCTGAGGTGGATTATCTGAAGTTTCAGAACTGGTAAATAATAAAAGATACCAAGAATTAAGAGGATTTAGTCCACTCATATGCACACTGCCCTAAAGTATCTCTCCTTACATTGGCTAATTATATCCTCCCTAACTTCATCACAATACCTAAAATTTCACTCATTAAATTCATTTGTGCAAGCAAAGCATTCCAACACCTAGTGTAAGCAGTTAAACACTATTCATGTAAATCGGTACAAGTTGCTTTCCTCATAACATATAGCAAAGAAGGAAAAGAATTCTGATACATTTGTGAAGATGGGGAGTAAAGAAGATAATATTTATTGAGCATTACTGTTTTCTAAGGATTGAGCTAAACACTTTTCTTTCAGTTTTCTGAATTCTCATAGAAACTTTAAACTTTTACCCTTTAAACTTTAAAGGATAAGTCCTATTAGCTTCATTTTACTCTTCACTTAGTTTATAAAAGATAAAAACTAAACTAAAAAGATTCAAGAAAGCCAAGACAAAACCAAGTTGGTCTAAGTGTAAGGTAAAACTCTATGTCTTATTCCATGCCACTTTGCAAGACAGGTAAATGGCTGTGATATTAAAATTTATGGCTAAATAGAACACTGAGTGCTAAAGGAAAAGTGTAAGAAAAATCATTGGGAAAATGTTAGCAACACTGATTAATTAAAACTTTGATGTGCTCAGTAAAGGGGGTGAGCATTCCATTTTCTTTTTTCCTCTTTTTCCATCTCCATTATGAACTTCTCTTCCTCTGTACCCTCCCTTTAAATGTTGAGGTCTATGAGGAATATGTCCTCTTCCACCTTCATTAAATACTGCAACTTGAACTCTATCTACATACAAAAATACCTCTCAAAACCATAGCTGCTATTTCACACCCTCTCTTGAGTATGAGTCTTATACACTACCTATCCAATTACATCTTCCACAGATATCTCTCACTCAACTTGCCCCCCAAATGAATCCACCTTCCTTCACCTTCTCTAGCTTTTGAATGAGTTTGAAATGAATTTCAGCCTTCAAAGAGAAGTTGGTAGTACCACCTATCTCTGAAGGCTGGCATTCACTTTCAGACTCACTCCCCTCTCTTTTGGGTTCTGTCCACCATCCCACCCCACCCCACCCCATCCCTCAACAAATAATTTATTTCCTTGCCAAGTTTACCTTCCTAAATACTTCTGCAATACATTTCTTTCTCTTCGTTCCCTACTGCCCACCACCCCCCATCATTTAGTTTCATACCTTGTGGTCTCTTGCCTGAATTTTATTAGTCTCTTATCTACTAGCTCTCACGCCATTCTCACCTTTTTATCCATCCTCCAAATATTACTACCAGAATAATTTAACTGTATCATTGATCTGCTTCCAGGGCTTTCCTATGCAAACAAGATAAATCCCAGGCTCATTCAGATGACATACTAGCACTATTTTTTTTTTCATTCTGAACTACTCACTACCTTGTCTATTACCCACTACACAGTAAATAATGTCACAAAATAAATTTACATCCATACAATTAAATAGATAACCACTAAAAATATTCATTAAAAAACATTTTTATGAAATGGAAAAATGTTAATAAGAACTTCTATTTTAAACAAACAAACAGAAATAGACTATCAAATACAGAGAACTGGTGGTTGGCAAAGGGGAGGGAAATGGGAGCAATGGGCAAAAATAGGTGAAGGGGATAAAGAAGTATAAACTTCCAGTCATAAAATAAATAAGTCACTAGGATGAAAAGTACAGTATAGGGAATATAGTCAGTAACATTGTGATAACTTTGTACAGTGACAGATAATAATTATACCGATCATGGTGAGCATTTTATAACACATGTAATTGTCAAAACACTATATTGAACACCCGAAACTAGTAATAATATTGCATGTCAAGTATATCTCAATAAGAAATAAAAATTAAAAGTATAGAAATTAAAAAGTTAAAAGCAGGTTAGAAGTAATATCATTGAGTTGGTGGAAGAAGGCAATTCAAAAATCTTCTCCATAAAAGCAATGAAAACCAAAAACAGTAAAAAATTAACATTTTTAGAAACCTAGAAATTAACCAGAGGATTATTAACAACCAGGAACATTTGTTCAAGGATAATGGATAAATCTTAATAAGAACAGTGAGCTTAGCAGCATCTCAAACTTACCCTATTCCCATCCTTCTCTCCCCCCCCCCCCCATAACAGCCTTGAAAAGCAATAGCCCACAATCACAGTCAAGAACCAATACCCTAATCAGTCCCTGGAGGAGTCAGAACAGGACAGGGGCCTTTTCAAACCCTCAACTTAAGACAATTATCAGTATTTGACTTATCTAGCTTCTCCCTGGACAATCCCACTTGCAAAAACTGTCCTTATTTGACTTAACTCAGAGTCCACACAATCCAACAGCCTCTTCCCTGGGAACATCTGTTGAAAACAATCAGTGGCAACTGTTTAATAACACAGCAGCCTGAGGCAGTAATCACTGATGAGGCAAATAACAAGCTAACCAATAAAAAAAGATAATAATAAATAAAAACCAGGTGCGTGCGTGCACGCGCGCGCGCGCGCGCGCACACACACACACACACACACACACCCCTGAAAACAAAAACCTTAAAAAGAAAAGCTAGGGAATGAACTATCCACAGGGAACGTTGAAAATCTCAGACAATTTAATGGGAATACACAAGGCCATCTGTATGCATAAGGCTGCAAGCATGCTCTGGAAAGACTAGAAAAAGACCTAGGTTTTCATCTCTGGCTGACCTTCAGATTCTACACAAGAAGGATGTGAAAACTAAAACAGAATTGTAAACTGTCTGGTTAATACTGATCGTGTCCCCGATACACACACAGAACCCTTTGGCAAAGACTAGAAGACTTACTGATCCAGGCTTATATGAAGTCTCTATTCAATCATTAGCAGACCATGAAGATAAACAAGCAAAGTTCTGGTCATGTAGAAGGAAAAAACAGACTGCAGAGAGTTAGTTCAGTAAAGTCATTACAGAAACTCACAGCAACAACAATAACAAACAGAAATAACAACAACCCCTGGGAAGGAAGCAGAAACTCGTTGCCAGAGTTGCTACATTATTTAAAATATCAAGATATCAAGGCACCTGAGTGGCTCAGTCGATTGAGTGTCCGACTTTGAGGATCTCACAGTTTGTGAGTTAGAGCCCCGCATCCGGCTCTGTGCTGACAGCTCAGAGCTTGGAGCCTGCTTCGGATTTTGTGTCTCCTTCTCTCTGCCCCTTCCCCGCTCATGCTCTGTCTCTCTCTGTCTCTCAAAAATGAATAAACGTTAAAAATTTTTTAAGTAAATAAATATCAAGATATCAACAAAAATTGCAAGACACACACAAAAACAAAGTATGTGCCATATAAAGGACAAATTAAAGTTAACAGAAACTCTCCCTGCAGAAGCACAAAAATTAGATTTAATAGATGCCACCAACTATTTAAGTATGATTAAAATAACAAAGGAAACCATGTCTAAAGAATTTAAATAAGCACAGCAAATACACAATGCATTAAAAAAAAAATCATTCACCACGATCAAGTGGGATTTTTTTCCTGGGATGCAAGGATGTTCAATATTTGTAAATCAATCAACATGATACACCATATCAATAAGGATAAAAACTATATGTCATTTCAATAGACACAAAAAAGCATTTGACAAAGTGCAACATCCATTCATGGAAAAAAAAAAACAACAAAGCAAGTTTAGAGGGAACCTCAACATAATAAAGTCCTTATATGAAAAACGCACAGCTAACATCATACTCTATGGGGGAAAACTAAGAGCCTTCCCCCTAAGGTCAGGAAGAAGACAAGGATGTCTGCGCTAACCACTTTTATTCAACACAGTACTGGAAATCCTAGCCACAGAAATCAGACAACAAAAAGAAATAAAAGGCATCCAAATTGATAAGGAAAAAGTAAAACTTTCACTACTTGCAGAAAACATGATACTATATATATGACACCCTAAAGACTCCACAAATAACCTACTGGAATTGATATATGAATTCAGTAAGGTCACAGAATATAAAATCAATATACAGAAATCCACTGCATTTCCATTAACTAATAATGAAGTAGCAGAAAAATTAAGAAAACAATCCCATTTACACTGCACCAAGAATAATAAGATACCTAGGAAAAAGTGTAACCAAAGAGGTTAAAGACCTGTACTCCGAAAACTATAAAACACTGAGGAAAGAGATTGAAGATAACACAAAGAAACAGAAAGACATACCATAATCATAGGTTGGAAGAATAAATATTGTTAAAATGTCTATACTACTCAAAGTAATCTACATATTTCACGCATTCCCTATCAAAATGCCAACAGCATTTTTCACAGAACTAGAACAAACAATCCTAAAACTTGTATGGAACCACAAAAGACCCTGAATAGTCAAAGAAATCTTGAAAAAAAAAAAAAAAACTGGAGGTATCACAATTCCAAACTTCGAGTTATATTACAAAGCTGTAGGGATCAAAAGAGTATGGTACTAGCAAAAAAAGAAAAAAAAAAAGACACACAGATCAAAGAAACAGAATATAAAGCCCAAAAATAAACCCAGAATTATATGGTCAATTAACCTTCGATAAAGAGAAAAGAATATGCAATAGGAAAAAGTCTTCTCAACAAATGGTGTTGGGAAAACTGGACAGCTACTTGCAAAAGAATGAAACTGGACTACTTGCTTACACCATATACAAAAACAAACTCAAAATGGATTAAGAATCTAAATATGAGACCTGAAAGTATAAAAATCCTTGAAGAGGCACAGGCAGTAATGTCTCTGACATTGGTCATAGCAACATCTTTTTAGATGTGTCTCCTGAGGCAAGGGAAACTAAAGCAAAAATAAACTATTTGGACTACATAAAAAAAAAAAAAAAAAACCCTTCTGAACAGCAAAGAAAACAATCAACAAAACTCAAAGACAGCCTATTGAATGGAAGAAGATATTTGCAAATGGCATATTCAATAAATGGTTAGTGTCCAAAATGTATGAAGAAGCTATACAACTCAACACCAAAAAAACAAATAACCCAGTTGAAAAATTGGCAAAAGATATGAACTGATATTTCTCCAAAGACATACAGATAGCCCTTAGTCACATGCAAAGATGCTCAACATCACTTATCATCAGGGAAATGCAAATCAAAACAAGGCGATATCACCTCATGCCTGTGTGAATGGCTAAAATCAAAAACTTAAACAGTAAGTGTTGGCAAGTATGTGGAGAAAAAGGAACCTTGTGCACTGTTGGTGGGAATGCAAACTGATGCAGCCACTGCGAAATAAAGTATGGAGGTTGCTCAAAAAATTAAAAAAATAGAACTACCCTATGATCCAGTTATCACACTACTGGGTATTTACCCAAAAAAGAACAAAAACACTAATTCAAAGGGATACATGCACCCCTATGTTTACGCAGTATTATTTACAATAGCCAAACTATGGAAGAAGCCCAAGTGTCCATCAATAGATGAATGGATAAAGAAGATGTGGGGTGTGTGTGTGTATATGTATGCACATATATGTGTACATATATGTACACACACAACACACACACACACACACATATATATATATATACACACCATATACACACAATGGAATACCATTCAGCCATAAAAAATGAAATCTTGTCATTCGCAACAACAGATAGATCTAGACAATATAATGCTAAGTGAAATAAACCAGTCAGAAAAAGACAAATATCTTATGATTTCACTCATTTGGAATTTAAAAAACAAAACAAATGAAGAAAAAAAAGGGAGAGAGACAAAATGAAAAAACATCTGAATTGTCAAAATAAAAAGTTAGCTAAGCCAAAGACAGGTTAGTTGATTTTCCAGTCTGAGGAAGAGTATGAAATAATAATGAAGAAAAATGAACAGAGCCTCAGAGCCTTGTGGCTCACCATCAAACATGCCAATGCGCGTATAATAGGAGACCCAGAGAAGAGAAAAAAGAAACAAATCATTATTATTTCAAGAAATAACAGCTGAAAACTTCCTGAATTTGACTAAAAACATTTGTGTGCATATTCAAGAAACTCAATAAAATCCAAGGGGAATAAACTCAAAGAAACCCATATCACATAAAACTGACATATCACAACAAAACTGTCAAAAGACAAAGAATCTTGAAAGCACCAAGAAAAAAGCAACACATCACTTAATAAGGAAGCCCAATAACAAAAATATCTGATTTTTCATTAGAGAGCATGGTGGCTAGGGGCACCTGGTGGCTCAGTCAGTTAAGCATCCAGATCTTGATTTCGGCTCAGGTCATAATCTCATGGTTTGTGAGATGGGGTCCTGCTGATAGCACAGAGCTTGCTTAGGATTTTCATTTTCTCTCTCTCTCTCTCTCTCTCTCTCTCTCTCTCTCTCTCCTTGCCCTTCCCCTGCTCTTGCTCTCTCTCAAAATAAATGAACATTAAAAAAAATGGTGGCCAGAAGTCACTGAGATGATATAGTCAAAGAGCTCAAAGAAAAAGGCTGGCAACCAAAAATTCAATATCTACCAAAACTTAATTAAGGAGAAATTAAGATATCCCCAGGTACACAAAAACTAAGAATTCATTCCTAGCAGACCTACCCTATAAAAAATATTGGAGGGAGTCCATCAGGCTGAAATGAAAGGATTCTAGATTAATTCAAATCCATAGGGAAAAAAATACTTTGACATATAATGAAAACACATTTATGGCATTCAGCTAAAGTAGCGCTAAATGGAAAATTTACAGCTTTAAATGTCTAAATGAAAGTAAAGATCTAAAAATCAATAATGTAATGTTCCACCTTAAGAAACTAGATATCAAAAAGTAAAAGCAAATTAATGCTAAAACATGCAGAAGAAAAGAAATAATAAAAACTAGAATGGGAATATTTGAGATAGAGGAACATACACACACACACACACACACACACAGAAACATCAATGAAACCAAAACTGATCCTTTGAAAAGATCAACAAAATTGACAAACCTTTGGCCCGACTGTCCACGACAAAAAGAGAAGATTCAAATTACTAATTTGGACTGGAAAAAAGGACATTACTACCAACAGTACAGAATTTAAAAATATCATAAGGGAATACTATGAGCAACTATATGCTAGCAAATTACATAACCTATAAGAAATGGACAAATTCCTAGAAAGACATAAAGTACCAAAACTGACTCCAATAAGAGAAAATCTGAGATCTATAAGAAGTAAAAAGAAGACTTATTAATAAAACTGATGTGAAAGAAAAGCCCAGAACCAAATGGCTTCATAGGTGAATCCTGACAACATTTTCAAAAAAGAGAGAACACTTTCCAACTCACTCTATGAGGCCACTATTATTCTCATTCCAAAATCAATCAAAAAAACTACAGATCTATATTCCTTATCAATCCAGACACAAAAATCCTAACAAAATATTATAAAACTGAGTATGGAAAAATATAAAAAGTACTATACACCATGACCAAGTGGGATTTATCCCAGAATGCAGGGTCAGTTCAAATCCAAAACTCAGTCATTGCAATACATCATATCAATATACAGATAAAAACCCACATATAATAGTCTCAATAGACACAGAGAAAGTGCTTGGCAAAATCCAACACCGTTTCATGATAAAGACACTCAAAAACTTAGGAATAGAAAGTAATTTCCTCACCCTGATAAAGGGCATCTATGAAAAATCCACAGCTAACTTCATACTGATTGGTGAAAGACTAAAAACTTTACCTCTAAACACATGAACAAGACAAGGATGTCCCTCCCCTTTTGCTACTGTTACTCAACAGTGTACTGAGAGTGCTAACCAAAGAAATTAGACCTGAAAAAGAAATAAAAGCCATGCATATTATAAAAAAGAAGCACTTAATCTCTATTCACAAATAACATGATCTTGGATATTTAAAAAAAGTCCTGAGGAATTTACTCTCTCTCACACACACACAACTGTAAGAGCTAAAAAACAAGTTCAACTAGGTTGCAGAATACAAAATGAATACACAAATCAACTGAATTTCCATCCACTAGCAATGAATAATCCACAAATGAAAATAAAAAAACAATGCCATTTACAATAGCATGAAAAGAATAAAATATTTGTGAATAAAAGAAATGTAAAATTTGTACACTAAAACTATGAAATATTGCTGAAAGATCATAAAGACCTAAACAAACTGAAAAACATTACTTGGTCATAGACAAAGAAGAAGTAATACTGTTAAGATAGAAATACTCTCTCAAATATATCTAAAGATTCGATGCAACCTCTATCAAAATCGTTAAGTGGCTTTTTGCAGAAATTAACAAACTAATCCTAGGGGTGCCTGGGTGGCTCAGTCAACTGAGTGTCCGACTTCAGCTCAGGTCATAATCTCGTGGTTCATGAGTTCTAGCCCTGCATGGGGCTCTGTGTTGACAGCTCAGAGCTTGGAGGCTGCTTCGGATTTTGTGTCTCCCTCTCACTCTGTCCCTTTCGAATTCACACTCAGTCTCTCTCTCTCTCAAAAATAAACATTAAAAAAAAAAAAACCCTTATCCTAAAATCCATAGGAAAATACTAGGATCCCAGAATAATCAAAACAATCCTGAAAAAGAACATCAAAAGCTACAAATTTCCAGTTGTAAAATAAATACATCACGGGGATGTAATGTATAGCATGGTGACTATTCCTAATAATACCATATTGTATATTTGAAAGTTGCTAAAAGAGTACATCTCAAAAGTGCTCACCAGAAGAAAAAAAAAATGTCTGTAATCACATATATGGTGATGAATGTTAACTGGACCCATTGTGATGATCATTTCACAATATATACAAATACTGAACCATTATGTTATATACTTCAAACTAATGTAATGTTATAGGTCAATTATACCTCACTTTTAAAAAAAGAAAAAAAAATAAAAAGACCAGATGCTTTCAAATTTCTAAACTTACTACAAAGTTACAGTAATCAAAACAGTGTGGTATTGGGACAATAGATATAGAGACGAATACAACAGAATTAAGAGTCCAGAAATAAGCTCTTACACTAACGGTCAAATGATTTTCAACGCAGGTATAAAGACAACTCAACTGGGATAAAAATATGTGCCAAAGAATGAGGTGGATGCAGTGCCTGGGTGGCTCAGTCGATTGAGCAACTGACTTCGGCTCAGGTCATAATCTCACGGTTTGTGAGTTCGAGCCCCGCGTTGGGCTCTGTGCTGACAGCTCAGAGCCTGGAACCTGCTTCGGATTCTGTGTCTCCCTCTCTCTCTGCCCCTCCCCGACTCATGCTCTGTCTCTGTCTCAGAAATAATCATTAAAGGGGCACCTGGGTGGCTCAGTCAGCCTGAGCGGCTGACTTTGCCTCAGGTCATGATCTCGCGGTCTGTGAGTTCAAGCCCCGCGTCGGGCTCTGTGCTGACAGTTCAGAGCTTAGAGACTGTTTCAGATTCTGTGTCTCCCTCTCTCTGACCCTCCCCCGTTCATGCTCTGTCTCTCTCTGTCTCAAAAATAAATAAACGTTAAAAAAAAAATTTTAAAAAAAAGAAATAATCATCAAAAAAAATTTTTTTTTAAAAGAATGAGGTGGAATCACTATCTCATACCGTACACAAAATTAACTCAGAATGGACCAAAAGCCTAAATGTAAAACAAAAATTATAAAACTCTTAAAAGAAACATGATCTTGAACTAGTCAATTATTTCTTACTTATAACACCAACAGCACAACCAACAAGGGAAAAAATAAACTGGACTTCATCAAAACTCACCACTTTTTTTGCCTCAAAGAATACTATAGAGAAATTAAGACAATCTACAGATTTCTGAAAATACTTACATATTAAACATTTTATAACGGCTTACTATCCAGAATATGTAACTCCTAGAACTCAACTATAGAATGAAACATAATTCAATTAAAATTAGGCAAAGGATTTGAATAGACGTTTCTCCAAACAAGATACACAAATGGCCAATAAACACATGCAAAGATGCTCAACATCATTTGCCATCACGGAAATGTATATGAAAACCACAATGAATGCCTTAATGAGTAAGGAAAACAATGATTCAAGGTGACACCCAAATTCTGACTGCTAATGTGAGACAAATTTTTGAATGGGTAAAGTTTGCCCCTAAGGTGACTTGTCTACTTTGCAAGATGCCTTGGAATCGCCATCTGCCCGTGCCCCACTTAACACTGAAAGAGCAGAGTGGTATGAAGATAAGACTGAAGAAATGCTTGTTTCCCATAAAAAACTGGATCGGCCTCCAAGGAAAAAAACAAAAACAAAACAACCACGATGAGACACCACTTCCCATCCATTACAAGGGCTATACTCAGAAAGATGGATAATAACAACCATTGACAAGCATGCAGGGAAATGTCTGTACACTGGTGATGGAATATAAATGATACAGCTGCTTTGGAAATGGTCTGGCAGTTCCTCAAAAAGTTAAATACAGAATTACTGTATGACCCAGCAATTCAACTCCTGGAATAGTATATACCCAAAATTAAAAACAAAACCATATAAATGTTTGTACATAATTATTCCTCATAGTCAAAAAGTGGAAACAACCCAAATGTCACCAACTGATGAACAAAATGTGGTATATCCCTACAACTGAATTACTATTCAGCCATAAAAAGGAATGAAGTACTCTTAAATACTAAAACATGGATAAACCTTGAAAACATTATGTTAAATGAAGGAAGCCAAACACAAAAGACCACGTATTTTATGATTCCATTTATACAAAACATCTAGAGTAGTCAGATTCATAGAGATGGAAAGTAGATTAATGGTTGCCAGGGGAAGAGGGTAAGGAGACATGGGGAGAGAATGCTAAAAGATGTAGATTTATGTTTCTTTCTTATTTTGATAATCTATTCCTTTTAGTTAGTCTTATATTCAACTCCTTGACATCCCAATTTGTGAGATCTGCTCAACCTTATCTGGCTAACTGAATCTGAAAGCTAGAACTTCTAGGCTAGTCTGAAAAAGAATATGAAAAAGAGAATTTAAAAAGTGCTGAAAAAAAGTACTTCTTTTCTAAGTCTAGAAACACGAACTGTTCTATCACCAATTACTGATGTTTACTGTGAACAAATGCATTACCTTCACTTTTACAGGATCAAACACTAGCTAGCTCTTAGTATACTGCTATTATATAAAATAATGTCTCTCTCTTTCTTTTAGTTGAGTGGTCAGAAATAGAAGAGCAATCAAAATACATTGCTACTATCATTCTGGATCCAGTTCTAGACCTCTCAAATAGAAAATAATTTCTCACTTCCCTACACTCAAAGGCATCCTTTTGCATACTGAAAATAAACATAAGCATGTTTGAAAAATGTATTACAATGAATAAAGGAAAGTAAATGCTATTACAAATTCCTACCATCTTTCTCTTTTATACTCATTTCATATTTGACATGATTCTTTTATTGTGCCATCAACCTCTTTATTCCTTTGCAGGTGCCTGAAATCTAGCAAAGCACTATATATTTATTCAAATGGTTGCTCAAATCCATCATCTTCAAAGGAGTTTTAATTTTTTTTAATGTTTATTTATTTTTGAGAGAGAGAGTGAGCAGAGGAGGGGCAGAAAGAGAGGGAGATATAGAATCTGAAGTAGGATCCAGGCTCTGAGCTAGCAGCACAGAGCCTGACACAGGGCTCAAACTCACAGTCCATGAGATCGAACCCGACGCAGGGCTCAAACCCACAGACTGTGAGATCATGACCTGAGCCAAAGTCGGATGCCTAACTGACTGAGCCACCCAGGTGCCCCAAAAGAGTTTTAAAGAAATAAGTTACAGCACAGAGGCATAATTATTTTTCTTAAAGATAGCTTACAGTAAACGGCATGTTTATGAGCAGCAGCTTCTTGTAACAATCAACTTGCCTTTATAAGGCTCCAAAGACAACTGAGGAAAAGGAAAGGTGATTGGGAACTTTGAACCTTCTGGTTTAAAAGAACTCAATGACAACATATTTTTGGTAACATAAATGTACCTTTTACTAGCAATTTTACTTCAAAATAGTTTTGGGTGGGGAAGGAAAGAGTACTGTTGCTAGGTAACACAATTTAAGGATTTCCTTGTGTTTAACTGAAATAAAATACCAACAATGAATTTCCTTTCATTCATTCAAATCCTGTTTCCCCAAAATGTAACTTTTAAATAATTTTCTAATTTATCCCTTTTTAGTAGTTTAGAGACTGAAAATACAGAATCTAAACCATTATCATTTGGCCATTTGCAACACGGATGGAGCTCAAAAGTAAAAATAAGCAAAATAAAAATAAAAAAGTAAAATAAAATAAAATAAAATAAAATAAATATAAAATAAAATAAAATAAAAATAAAAAAGTAAAAATAAGCAAAATAAGTCAGTCAGAAAAAGTCAAATACCATTATGATTTCGTTCATATGTGGAATTTAAGAAACAAATGAACAAAGAACATAAAAGACAAACGAAGAAACAGACTCTTCACTACAGAGAACAAACTTATGGTTATCAGAGGAGAGGTAGGTGGGTAGATGGGTTAAACAGGTGATGGGGATCAAGGAATGCACATCTCATGATGAGCACTGGTGTTGTTTAAAATTGGTGAATGACTATATTGTATACCTGAAACTAACATGACGCTGTATCTTAACTAATTAAAATTAAAATAAAAATTTAAAAAAAGATCATTCAGGGTTTTGTATTCTATTTCTCAAGAACAAATTCTTACTGAGTTTGAATAGGTCATAATATCTTTAATTTTATCACTTTTAACATTCCAATCAAAATTCAAATAATGTTTTAAATTCTTCCCATAAATTTTGTGCTTCAAATCCATTTTTTCATGTAATCTTCCAATAATACATGAAGTGTTATTATTTTAATTTTATAAGATATGTAAAGTATCTACAAAAATAGTAGGTGAATAATATAGGTGAGATCAGAACCTGGATATTCTGACTTTCTCCACTATATCCCCCTACTTACTAGATTTTTAATACTCAAGTTTCTAGGGATTAATTACTATCTCTCACACTAGTCTGTTACAAGAATTAAGTCAGGTAACACATGTGAAATGCTTTGTCCAAGGCCTGCCACATATAAGTGGTCAAAAATACGAGTTATCATTACCAATATGACAGCTGCTTCTATAAAAATGTTCACTTCTTAAAAAACTTCTCAAAGATAGTGAAGTGACAGAAACATATCTGAAATATACTTTGCGTTCATGTGAAAAAGTCAACTTATTTATTATTAGAATCCTAACGCTTCCTGAGACTCCTACCACTCAACTGTAGTATTATACCTAAAATCCAAAATTAATCTCCAAATAATGAAATTTTTCACTAAACACTGCAGTGGATCCTACACATGTAACCACTTCTTAGAATTCTAAGAAATGAAAATGCTGGCTTCAATGTACATGCATGTGTCATTCCATTTCCATTTCCCTCTTCTTTCCTTTCATTTCATGTAGGCTGTGCACCCAATGTGGGGCTTAAACTCACAACCCCAAGATCAAGAGTTGCATGTTCTACTGGCTGAGCCAGCCAGGAGCCCCATATATGTACATTTTTTAAATTTTGATACTTAACAGTCAAAATGCCATCTAATTTACATTCCACCAGCAATATTATGAGGGTCTTTTTTTAAAAAAACAATTTTTTTAATGTTTATTTATTTTTAGAGAGTGCATGTGTAGCAGCAAGGTGGGGGCACAGAGATAGGGAGAGAGAGAATCCCAAGCAGGCTCTGCACTGTCAGCTCAGAGCCCAACTCAGGGCTCATCTCACCAACCATGAGATTTTGACCTGAGCCAAAATCAAGAGTCAGATGCTCAACCAACTGAGCCACCTACGCACCCCTTCTAAATAAACAGAAGTTTATTTAGAAAACAAAACTCAAGGTGCCTGGGTGGCTCAGTCGACTAAGTGTCTGACTTCAGCTCAGGTCATGATCATGGTTTGTGAATTCAAGCCCTGCATTGGGCTCTGTGCTGATGGCTGAGAGCCTGGAGCCTGCTTCAATTCTGTCTCCCTCTCTCTCTGCTCCTCCTCACACTTTGCTTCTCTCTTTCTCTCAAAAATGAACAAAAGAAAGAAAGAAAGAAAGAAAGAAAGAAAGAAAGAAAGAAAGAAAGAAAGAAAGAAAGAAAGAAAGAAAGAAAGAAAGAAAGAAAGAAAAGCTTGACTTGAAGGGAAAACTAGGATTCATTTAGAGTAATTTATCCCTATGTAAAGACAGATTGCCCTATATGTAACAGCTTCATATAGTTATAAAAGAAAAACATGAGAATTCGCCATTCAAATAAAGTATGCAAGGATTTTTATGCTGTTCTTTTTTTATTAAACATTGAGAGAAAAATAACTTACTGGAATATAAAGATAAGAGCTGAATGAATATACCACTAATGGAGAAAGGGGGTATTTTCACAGAACCAGCATTTTTCCCCATCCCATCTTCATTTGATGTCAATCAAAACATACCATTGGCCATTTAATTTAAAAAATACAATATACTCATGCACATACACATACAAAATGAAAGAACAGAGAAAACTATACTGTGGTAGTCAGGATGTGGTAGAACCAAATTGCGGTTTCCTGAGAATGTCGTGGTCTGGAGGAACAGAGTTCTGGAGTAAGGTAGCCAGTTCTCTTTTTAGTAGATGCCTGCTGTCTGCTGCTGGAACACATCAATTGTATCTTCATCCTCCATTTCCAACTGTGCAGGCTTGTCTGGTTCATTGACTGGCTGCCCATCAAATCAGAATCTAATCTGCCTTACTGACAAACGCTGCCATTCACAATAGGCTTTCATTAGTTTACTAAGTGGTTTATGTCTCTTAATCTTAAACTGCATCATAGAACCATCCTGCCCTGTCACCTTCAAATTAATATGATAGTTGTCCTCAGTCTTTACTCCTTCCTTGGGCTTTTCATCAGCCACAGTAAACACCAGAGTCTCCTTCGCTGCTGCTTCACAAGAGAGACACCTGGTACCTCAGGGAACCAGCACACAAGCATCACCAGGAGAGCAGCAGGAGGAGGAGGCAGGAGTGGAGGAGGGAGCAGGCACGCCAAGAAGGTCTGTTTGTAACATATCTCGATAACACACATCACAATCTTTTCCAAATTTCATAAACATTTTACAGTCCATAAATTAAGAAATTAGCTCTCTTAAACATGCTGCAAGTGTTTTCATAGTTTGGTGTTTATCTTTTAACTCTGTTAATGAAAGGTTTTACTGTTAGAAATACAAAATGTTATAAACAGGTAAATTTATTAATCATTTCTGTGACAATTTTTAATTCTGGTGTAAGTTTTGAAAGTGGGCTTTCCTATCCCAATATAAAATAGGTTTCCTTACTACTTTCCATTTTATGAAGAATTCCAACTATTTTTAATTCTGTTATAAAGTAGTGATCTACTTATCACTTTTTATGCAGATGAGCATTCTTTCTTCTTGATCTTTATCTAAACCACCATTTAATGAAGTGGTCACATGAGATCCATCTGTAACAGAAGTCCTCCTTTTAAAATTTAACCTCTTTTTTTAATGTAACTGTTCTTAATTATAAAAAAAGACGTGCAAGTCTTTATAAAGAGGCTAAATAAATGGAGTCTCCTTGTAATAGGAAGAATTGATACCCTACCAATGTTAACCTCTTCTAAATTAAACCTACAGATTCAAGTCCATACAATAAAAAAAAGTCCTACCAAACATTATTTAGGGATTTAACAAACTGATTCCCAAATTCATAAGGAAGAGCAAAAGGTCAAGACACTAAGAAATCTGTATTCGTCTCCTATGGCTGCGACGACGGATTAGGGCCACAAACTTTTTTTTTTTTAATTTTTTTTTTTCAACGTTTTTTATTTATTTTTGGGACAGAGAGAGACAAAGCATGAACGGGGCAGGGGCAGAGAGAGAGGGAGACACAGAATCGGAAACAGGCTCCAGGCTCCGAGCCATCAGCCCAGAGCCTGATGCGGGGCTCGAACTCACGGACCGCGAGATCGTGACCTGGCTGAAGTCAGACGCTTAACCGACTGCGCCACCCAGGCGCCCCATAGGGCCACAAACTTGATGTTCTGCGTTACATTCACTCATCTTCTCTCTGATATCTACAGATCAGTGTATTCTATTAAATGTGGGTGGTTATTGTTGGGCTATCAGATAGAAGTTTTCTAAAAATTAGATGTTATATAAGAGTCATGAAGATTTCTTTCAATAATGAGGGAAGATTATCTGGTAACTTCTGCCATAATGCCATAAACATTTTTCAGTTAAAGTGCTGTTTTTGTTTTTATTTTTTACATTATACAGACTTTAGGTTCTGAACCAATTTCTCTGCACAGGTACTAAAGACAACCCAAGGTCTTTTTTCTTTCTTTCTTTTTTTGCAGGTTGTCATTTGTGTGTGTGTGTTTTTTAATTTACTTATTTAAAATCAAGTTAGTTAGCATACAGTGTAATATTGTCTTCAGGAGTAGAATCCAGTGATTCATCACTTACAAATAACACCCAGTGCTCATCCCAACAAGTGCCTTCCTCAATGCCCCATTTAGCCCATCCCCCTTCTACTTCCCCTCCAGCAACTCTGAGTTTGTTCTCTGTGTTTAAGAGTCTCTTATGGTTTGCTTACCTTTTTTTCTGTCTTTTTCCTTCCCTTCTATGTTCATCTGTCTTGTTTCTTAAATTCCACATGAGTGAAATCATATATTTGCCTTTCCCTGACATTTCACTTAGCAGAATACATTCTACTTCCACCTACCTTGTTGCAAATGGCAAGATTTCATTCTTTTTGATCACCAAGTAGTACTCCTTTGTATATATATGTATATAAACATATATACAACATCTTTATCCATTCATCAGTCAATGGACATTCTGGCTCTTTCCACAATTTGGCTATTGTTGACAATGCTGCTATAAACATAGGGGTGCATGTGCCCCTTCAAATCATTTTTGTGTCCTTCAGATAAATACCTAGTAGGACAATTGCTGGGTCATAGGGTAGCTGTTTTTAATTTTTTGAGGAACTTCCATACTGTTCTCCAGAGTAGCTGCCACCAGTTTGCATTCCCACCAATAGTGCAAAAAGGTTCCCCTTTCTCCACATCCTCACCAACATCTGTTGTTTCCTGAGTTGTTAATTTTAGCCATTCTGTCAGGTGTGAGGTAGTATCTCATTGTGGTTTTGATTTGTATTTCTATGATGATCTGATGAGCATCTTTTCATGTGTCTCTTAGCCACCTGGATGTCTTCTTTGGAAAAGTGTCTGTTCACATCTCCTGCCCATTTATTCACTGGATTGTTTGTTTTTTGGGTATTGAATTTGGTACGTTCTTCTTAGATTTTGGATACTAACCTTTTATCTGATATGTTATTTGCAAATAGCTTCTCCAATTCAGTCAGTTGCCTTTTAGTTTTATGGATTGTTTCCTTGGCTATACAGAAGCTTTGTATCTTGATGAAGTCCCAATAGCTCATTTTTGTTTTTATTTCCCTTGCCTCTGGATACACGTCTAGTAAGAAGTTGCCGCAGCTGTGGTCAAAGAGGTTATTGCCTGTTTTTTCCTCTAGGATTTTGATGGTTTCCTGTCTTACATTTAGGTCTTTCATCCATTTGAATTAATTCTGTGTATGGTGTAAAAAAGTGGTCCAGGTTCATTCTTCTGCATGTCACTGTCCAGCACCATTTGGTGAAGGGACTGTCTTTTTTCCATGGATACTCATTCCTACTTTGTTGAAGATCAGTTAGCCATACATTTGTGGGTCCATTTCTGGGTTCTCTATTCTGTTCCATTGATCTGTGTGTCTGTTTTTGTGCCAGTACCATAAACTGTCTTGATGATTATAGCCTTGTAATACAGGTTGAAGTCTGGAATTGTGATGCCTCCAGCTTCGGTTTGTTTTTTGTTTTTTTTTTCAACATTACTTTGGCTATTCGAGGTCTTTTCTGGTTCCAACAAATAGGATTATTTGTTCTAGTTCTTGAAGAATGCTAGTGTATTTTGATAGGGATTGCATTGAATGTGTAGATTGCTTTGGGTAGTATAGACTTTTTTTTAATGTTTATTTTTGAGAGAGAGAGCATGAACAAGGGAGGGGCAGAGAGAGAGGGAGACAAAGAATCTGAAGCAGGCTCCAGGCTCTGAGCTGTCAGCACAAAGCCCAACATGGGGCTCGAACCCACGAACCGCGAGATCATGACCCAACCCGAAATCAGACACTTAACCAACGGAGCCATCCAGGCACCATGGGTAGTATAGACATTTTAACAATATCTGTTCTTCCAATCCATGAGCATGGAACATTTTTACATTTCTTTGTGCCTTCTTCAATTTCTTTCATAAGCTTTCTATAATTTTCAGCTTACAGATCTTTTACCTCTTTGGTTAGTTTTATGCCTAGGTATCTTATGGTGTTTGGTGCAAATGTAAGTGGGATCGATTCCTTGATTTCCCTTCTGCTTCATTATTGGTGTATAGAAATGCAACCAATTTATGAATGTTTACTTTACATCCTGAGACTTTCTTGAATTCACATACCAGTTCTAGCAGTTTTTAGGTGGAGTCTTTCAGGTTTTCCATGTAGAGTATCATGTCATCTGCGAAGAGTGAAAGTTTGACTTCTCCCTTGCCAATTTGTGTGTCTTTTATTTCTCTTTGACGTCTGATTGCTGAGGCTAGGACTTCCAGTACTATGCTGAACAGCGGTAAGAGTGAACATCTCTTTCATGTTCCCGACCTTAGGGGGAAAGCTCTCAATTTTTCCCCATCAATGGGGAAAAACCAAAGTCTCTTTCTAATCAGGACATTGACTTAAAATGTTTTTTCTACCACCATCAACTGAAAGAAAATTGTTCACAAAAAAGCAACTTTGTTCTCATACCTAACATATTCATTCTTGAACTACATAATGTTTACTGAGCACCTGTTATATGCCAGACATTATACTATATCCAGAGACATGAAGATGAAAAGACATACCTCTGCCCTCAGGAAGGTTAAGAGATAGTCATACAAATGAATACGAGATAGTCATACAAATGAATACGCTGTAATAAAATAACCAAATTACTAGAAGTAAATAGCACAGTGTAGGAAAAGTTCCTATGCCCATCCGATGGGGATGTCTTCACCAAAGCTATGAGCCTTAAAGGAAGAGCAGAAGCCTTCAGGTGTTAAGAGTGATTGGTGGGAAGATATAATACAACAAATATCATTAACAAAGGTACAGGTATCACAGAAAGCAATTTCTCATTCAATATTGCTGAAATGTAAAGTAACAGAGAGGGATAACAAGAATTAAAGAAGACACTGTGGTAGACAAAGATACATATATGTAGGTAGGGACACTTAAGACTTTGAGGTGTCTGTGGGCTACCCTTACATCCACTTATTTTTCTACCACATTGTCAAAAATCAATTTCATGTTTTAGTAACTTGAAGAATGATGCCATTTACAGAAATACATTAAAAACTCATTCAGATTATATAGACATGTGAAATTAGAAAGAATAGATCTAACAAACATACTTAATGCCTATTTCCTATTTTCTCCAAGATCTATTTCTATCACAGGATCCTTCTAGAGGAAAAGACGTTAGGTAATATATGAACACACATACATATACACATAAGCTGTGACTGAATTTAGATGCAAGAAAAAAAAATTTTTTTTAAAAGTACGTTTTCTTTTTTAAGACACTGAAAACTTAACCCAACATGTTTCTCTTTTCACTTTAGCCACCAGGAAACCTAAGAACCAAATTCAATGCCTGAGATCTTTAATCAGCTCATTTCTAGAATCTGATAATGTTTCCTTTCTTTAAGTAGTGGCTATTTAGTTATCTTTTTTATCACTAAGCATTCTATTCCACGTTTTATGAAGGCCTATAAGCCATGTAAAATTATTTAGATGCAATAAAATTTTTAATAAAAAGTAAATGTTAATGCAGAGGCAGCTCACAGTATTTGAAACAGTTTATTTTAGTAAGCAAATTAATCAGTAACATTTATGTAAATAATCTGCTCAGTAAATCACTTCTTCCTAAATACACAAAGTATTTCAATTAGGTCAAATTAATTTTTCAAATCAGTAAGACTCAAAGAATATAAACTAAAGACTACATACAAATTAAAGAATAAAAAAGAGTCTAATGTCATATATATAGAATTACTAACTTTGCATATCAAACCCTTAAAAATATATTCAATCATCAAATCAATTTATTCTTATAAGCAGTTTACAATTCACAAGGACTCCTACAATGACACATTTTCACTCATATCAGTTCAAAGTTCATCTGTACCATTTTTAACTTATTTAATTAATGAACATATGGTACTTGTTTCTGTCCTTATACATTACCATTTATGCCTACCGAATATTCTTTACGTTTCTGATTTAGGATATTTTAATCTAATTTTCCTTGGGAAAACATTAATATATCCAGACTGGAGAAAGACAAGTGTTTTTCAGTCATCAATTGATACTAAATTTCTTCTCTAAATGCAAAAAAGTAAAAAATGGGGAGCAAGTTGCTTTGTATAAAGCCAATTTTCAGTCTCATTCATTTCAGAGAACCTCTTATCAACATCTGATGTATAATGCCTTGTAAACTTATGTTAGGGTTTTTTGTGGGGTTGTTTGTTTTTTTCAAGGAAGTATGGACATCAGGTAAAGAAAGTCATTCCTGACAGATGGCACACCAACAGGTATGTTGGGACTGCTCCAGCTTACTGACTTAAGAGTTTCAAGGCCACGGTAATGAAGAAAGGGAATTAGGCAGAGCCAGTGGAATCCATAAATTGAGATTATCAGCTGACAGTCTAGGGAAACGAAGATAATTAGAATTCACAGGCAAAGCACCAAAGAAGAAAGAGACACACACAGTGAGAACTCAGTATACTGGGTAAAGTCCCCTTCCTTATGATCATTAAGGAAACTTCCTAAGAGAAAGAACTATGTGAAAGAATTTGAGAGAACAGTAACAGATGCTCACATAAGACTGAGAATAGCACCTGTTTCCAAGAGCTGAACTAAAAAAAAACAAAAAAACAAAAAAACTCCTCACTATTTGCAGGGCATTCATTGAGCAGAATACTTGGGAAAATGTTGCTTCATAAAAGTAATAATTAGTCCCAGATAGATCCATCAAGAAATCATAAAAACAAGACTTGAAATGCTCAAACTGTTTTCAAGTAATTTAATTGCATCCCAGAATAGAGCTTAAGAATTTATAGGAATACAAAAATACCCAAAAGCTAAGAAGGCCAAATTCACAATATCACCTATCCCAAGATTGGTACCGGAGAAAGAAGCAGGAAAAAAAACCCAGGATAAGGAAAATAATCAATTGATTACAACTGACCCAGAAGTGACAGAGGTTAGAATGAGCACAGAAGTATGTCATGTTACTTTAATTGTATTCCATGTGTTCAAGAAGTTAAAAAAAGACATGCAAATGATATAATTCTATACCCAAAATGAACTAAATAAAAACTACATCTGAGATGAAAATTAAGTAAGATTAATGGCAGACTGCATAAAGCTGAATACTAGTGAACTTGAATACAACAATTGGAAGTATCCAAGATAAAAAACAGAGAAAAAAGAATCCCCCAACATGAAAAGAATGTCCGTTCTTTTCAAGCCAAGAGACCTTCTAATATACTACTAATACTTTCCCAATATACTAATCTAATATTAATACTCTCTCATATACTAATAAATGAAATTCCAAAAAAGGAGGGGAAGAAGAAGTAGGAAAACATGATCAAAATTACTGAAAACGTAAACTCAAGCAAGCTAAGAAGCTCAATGAACCCCAAAAGCCAAGAAATACTAAGAAAACTACACCACGGTACAACTGCTCAAAAACAGAGGAAGAGAAGATCTTAAAAACAGCTAGGAAAAAAAATGATGTTACTTGCAGAGTAAGGATGATAGCAGATTTATCAAAAGTAATGAAAGCAAGGGGCACCTGGCTGGCTCAGTCAATGAAGCATGTGATTCTTGATCTCGGGGTTGTGGGTTTGAGCCCCATGTAGGGTGTAGAGATTACTTAAAAATAAAACCTTAAAAAAAAAAAAGCAAGCAAAAAGATGGGGCGGGGGGAGGGCTGGGAGCCGCATAGGTGGCTCAGTCCGTTGCGCATCTGACTTCAATTCAGGTCATGATCTCACGGTTCATTGAGTTCCGTGCTGACAGCTCAGAGCCTGGAGCCTGCTTTGGATTCTGTGTCTCCCTCTCTCTCTGCCCCTCCTCCACTCATGCTCTGTCTCTCTCTCAAAAACAAACAAACAAACAAACAAACAAAAGACGGGGGAATAAAATGTTTAAAGGACAAAGGGAAAAAAGCCATCAACATAGAATTCTAAAGAAAGCCAAGTATCTTTCCAAAAAGAGGCAAAATAAAGACTTTTCACACAAACAAAAGCATAAAGAATTCATCACCTACACACCCTCATCATCACAAATAAACATTAAAGAAGTCCTTCAGGCAGAAATGAAATGATACTGGAAGGAGGGAAATAACTATCTCTGCAAAGAAATGAGGAGCAATGGGCAATGATTCTTTAAGTAATAATAATTAAAAATCCTTAAAAAATAACTGCGTAGGGGCGCCTGGACAGCTGAGTCAGTTAAGCGCCTACTTCAGCTCAGGTCATTATCTCATAGTTCACAGGTTCAAGCCCCGCATCAGGCTCTGAGCTGTCAGCACAGCACAGAGCCTGGAGCTAGCTTCTGACTCTGCATCTCCCCATCTGCCCCTCCCACACTTGTGCTCTGTCTCTGTCTCTCTCTCAAAAATAAATTAAAAAAAAAAAAACCTGCTTAAACAAAATAATATATTATAGTACATTATAAATTTAAAAATTTTGCTTAAGCAAAGCAACATGTATAAGCAACAGTATAACCAGAAAAGTATAAAGACTGAGGGGAGAAATGAAAGTACACTCTTACAGAGTTGTCATACAAAAGAGAAGTGGTATAAGTGGTATATCACCTAACAGTAGCTCTGATAAGATAGAGATGTTTATTATAAATCATAAAGCAATCACTAAAATTATAAAGTAGGAGATTATGACTAAAAAATCAACGAGGGAGATTTTTTAAAAGAATCATAAATTTATTCAAATAATAGAAAGAAAGAAAAAAGAGAACTAACAACAGGCCAAATAGAAAACAAATAGCAAGACAGGCTCAAACTTAGCCAAATCAATAATGACATTAAATGTACATCATCTATATCTAAATGAGTACTTATTGGTCTGAATCTGGACAGAACAATTCCAAGTAAGGAGATGGAGTCAGTATTCAAACACCTCTCCAGGAGAAAAGTCCAGGACCAGATGGTCTCACTGGTGAATTCTACCAAACATTTTTTTTTTTTAATGTTTATTTGTTTTTGAGAAAGAGACAGAGCACAAGGGGGAGAGAGGCAGAGAGACAGGGAGACACACAATCCAAAACAGGCTTGGACTCACAAGCCATGAGATCATGACCTGAGCCAAACTTGGACGCTCAACCAACTGGGCCACCCAGGCGCCCCCTCTACCAAACATTTAAAGGATAATTACCAACTTTTCTCAGAGAGAAGAGGGAATACTTCCGAACTCATTTTACAAGGCCAGTGTTACTGTGACATTTAAAAAAAAAAAAGACAAGGACACTGCAAGGGAAGAAAATTATAGGACAATATCCCTAAATAACATAGATGCAAAAATCCTCAACAAAATAGGAATACACCAAACTCAACAATACACTAAAAGGATCATAGCCATGATTAAGTAGAATTTATTTCAAACTTGCAAAGATAGTCCACCATCCACAAATCAATGTGATTCACCACATTAACAAAATGAAGGATAAAAATCAACATGATCATCTATTGAGATGCATTTGACAAAACTCAACATCCACGCATAATAAAAACTCCCGACCAACTGGGTATAGAAGAAATGTACCTGCACATAATAAAGGCCGTATATGACAAGTCCACAGTTGACATCATACTCAGTGATGAAGAGTTGAAAGATTTTCCTCTAAGATCAGAAAGAAGACAAGATGCCCACTCTTGTCACTTTTATACGACATAGTATTGAAAGTCTTAGCCAGAGCAATTAGGCAAAAAGAATAAGAGACATCTAAATCTGAAACAAAAACATAAAACTGTTTCTATTTGCAGATAACATAAGAAACCTTAATGACTCTACCAAAAAACCGTTAAAACTAATAAATTCAGCAAGGTTGCGGGATACAAAATCAATATACAAAATCCAGTTGCATTTCTATATACTAACAATGAACCATGAGAAAGAGAAATTTAGAAAATAGGGGCGCCTGGGTGGCTCAGTCAGTTAAGTGGCCAACTTCAGCTCAGGTCATGATCTCGCGGTCCGTGAGTTCGAGCCCCGCGTCGGGCTCTGTGCTGACAGCTCAGAGCCTGGAGCCTCTTTCAGATTCTGTGCCTCCCTCTCTCTCTCTGACCCTCCCCCGTTCATGCTCTGTCTCTCCCTGTATGAAAAATAAATAAAAATGGGGCGCCTGGGTGGCTCAGTCGGTTAAGCGGCCGACTTCGGCTCAGGTCATGATCTCGCGGTCCGTGAGTTCAAGCCCCGCATCGGGCTCTGTGCTGACAGCTCAGAGCCTGGAGCCTGTTTCAGATTCTGTGTCTCCCTCTCTCTGACCCTCCCTTGTTCATGCTCTGTCTCTCTCTGTCTCAAAAATAAATAAACGTTAAAAAAAATTAAAAAAATAAATAAATAAATAAATAAATAAATAAATGTTAAAAAAAAAAAAAAGAAAGAAAATAAACCCAGGGGTGCCTAGCTGGCTCAATCAGTAGAGCATGTGACTTGATCTTGGGGTTGTGAATTCAAACCCCACATTGGATGTAGAGCTTACTTAAAAAACAAACAAAAACCAAAAAACTACTTACAACTCCATTAAAAAGAAAATTACCTAGGAATAAAATTAACCAAGGAGATGAAAGATCTGTACACTAAAAAGTACAGGACACTGATGAAAGAAATCAAAGAAAACACAAATAAACAGAAAGATTCCAGACTCATGGATTAGAAGAATAGTTAAAATGTCCACAGTACCCAAAGCTATCTAAAATTCAATGGAATCCCTATCAAAATTCCAATGGCATTTTTTACAAAAATACAAAAAACAATCCTGAAATTTGTATGGAACCGCAAAGGACCTCAAACAGCCAGAGCAATCAGGAGAAACAAAAACAAACCTGGAGACATCAACACTCCTTGATTTCAAATTCTAATACAAAACTAAAATAATCAAAATGGTAAATATTTGCATAAAAACAGACACCTAGACCAATGGAACAAAATTGAGAGCCCAGAAATAAACCACCGCATAAATGGTCAATTAATTTACAACGAAGGAGCCAAGAATGTACAATACAAAAAGGATAATCTCTTCAATAAATGGTATTGGGGAAACTGGACAGCCACATGCAAAAGAATGAAACTGGACCCCTATGTTATAAAATATGCAAAAATTAACAGTAAATTGAAGACGTGAACTAAGATCTGAAACCACAAAACTTCTAGAAAAGCATATAAGTGGTAAGCTTCTTGAGGTTGGTCTTTTTAAATTTTTTAATGTTTATTTATTTTAAGAAAGAGAGAGACAGAGTACAAGCGGGGGATGGGCTGAGAGAGGGAAGGAGACACAGAATCTGAAGCAGGGTCCAGGCTCTGAGCTGTCAGCCCAGAGCCTGATGCAGGGCTCAAACTCATGAACCACAAGATCATGACCTGAGCCTAAGTCAGACAGCTGACTGAGCCACCCAGGCGCCTCTCCTTGACATTGGTCTTGATGACTGGATTTGACAACAAAAGTAAAGGCAATAAAAGCAAAAATAACCAAATTACATCAAACTAAAAGGCTTCTGCATAACAGGGGAAAGCAACAACAAAATGAAAAAGCACCCCTCAGAATTTGGAGCAAAGATCTGCAAATCATGTAACTGATAAGAGGTTAATATACAAAATATATAAAGAACTCATACAACTCAATAGCACAACAATAAACAATCCAATTAAAAAATGGACAGAATATCTGAATAGACATTTTCCCAAAGACATACAGAGGGCCAACAGGTAAATGAAAAGGTACGCAACATCACTAATCATCAGAGAAATCCAAATGAAAAACAATGAGATATCACCTCACACGTTAGAATGTCTATTATCAAAAAGAAACAGATATTGGCAAGGACGTGGAAAAAAGGGAACCCTTGTATGCTGTCGGTGGGAACGTAAATTGGTAGAGCCACTGTGGAAAACAGTTGGGTGGTTCTTCAAAAAATTAAAAATAGGGGCGGCTGGGTGGCTCAGTCAGTTAAGCGTATGACTTCAGCTCAGGTCATGATCTTGTGGTTCATGAGCTCAAGCCCTGCATGGAGCTCTGTGCTGACAGCTCAGAGCCTAGAGCCTGCTTCGGATTCTGTGTCTCCCTCTCTCTCTGTCCCTTCCCCGCTCACATTCTCTTTCAAAAACAAATAAACATTAAAAATTTGTTTTAATTAAAAACAGAACTACCATATGATCTAGCAATTCCACTTCTAGGTATATATCTGAAGGAAATGAAACCAATATCTCAAAGAGATATCTGCACCCCTTGTTCATTACAGCATTTATAATAACTAAGACATGGAAATGACTTAAGTTGTTCCAAAGGACGAATGGATAAAGAAAATGTAATGTTTGCACATGTATACACATAGGTATACACACTATACACGCTACACATATGTACACAACGGAATATTATTCAGACACAGAAAAAGAAAATCTTGCCTTTTGCTACAACACAGATAGACCTTGAAGGCATTAAGAGAAATAAGTCAGGGAAAGACAGATACTATATGTTTTCAGTTATATGTGAAAACTAAAAACAAAAAAACTCACAAAAACAGAAAAGAATGGGGGTCTCCAGAGGCAAGAGGTGGGGAAAATGGGTGAAAGTGGTCAAAAGGTATAAATTTCCAGTTGTAAGATAAGTAAGTTCTGGGGATATAATAAATAGCATAGTGACAAAGAAAAAAATGTACATCTTCCAAACATTTTCATTATGAGACCAATCTCCAAAGCAAAGCGTATTACCAGACATAAAATGATCATTTCATGGGGTGCCTAGGTGGCCTAGTCAGTTAAGCATCTGACTCTTGATTTCAGCTCAGGTCATGATCTCATGGTTTGTGAGTTCAAGTATTGTGTGGGGCTTTGCACTGACAGTATGGAGCCTGCTTGGGATTCTCTCTCTCCTTCTCTCTCTGCCCCTCCCATGCACACACACTCTCTCTCTCTCAAAAATAAATAAACTTAAAAAAAAATCATTTCATAATGGTGAAAATCAATTTATCAAGAGGAAAGAATAATCCTAAGTGCTTGGTACCTAATAACAGAACTTCAAAATACATGACACAAAATCTGATAGAAGTGCATAAAGAAATAGACAAACCCACAATTACAATCAGAAACTTCAGTCTCAATATTGATAAAAACAAGCAGACAGCAATTCAACAAGGATATAGAAGTCTTTAACGACACTATCAAGCAACTTGTCCTAATTGACATTTTTAGAGCAACAATTTTAGAACAACAATTTTAGAACATTCAATCCAACAGAATACATATTGTTTTCAAGTGCAAATGGAACATGTATCAAGTTAAAACATATTTGGGACTATCAAGTCAATTTTAAAGAAATCAAGTCCTAAAACACGTTGCCTGACTATAATGGAATTAAAGTAGAATTCAATAACAGAACACTATCTGAGTAATCCACAAATATTTGAAGCTAAAGAACACAATTGTAAATGACCAATGGATCAAAGAAGAAATCAAGGGGGAAGGTAGAATGTATTTTGGACCTAACTGAAAATGTAAATACAAAATGCCATAATTTGTGAGATGTTACTTAGGAAAAATTTGTATCATAAAATGCCTACAGTGGAAAAAAAGGGTCTCAAATCAGTAATCTCGATTTACATTTTAAGGAACTAGAATAAGAGCAAATGAAACTAAAATTAAGCCAAAAAAAAAGAAAAAAAGAAAGAAAGAATCAAAATCAAAGCAGAGATCAATGAAATAAAAATAGAAAAACAGAAAATCAGTAAAGGCCACAAGCTGGTTCTTTTAGATTTATAAAAGTGAGAAGCCTCTAGTCAAACTGATCAGAAAAAGAGAAATTATCAATATCAAGATTAAGAGAGGTGAAATTAAGGGCGCCTGGGTGGCTCAGTCTGTTGGGCATCCATCTTCAGCTCAGGTCATGATCTAGCAGTTCACGAGTTAGAGCCCCACATCAGGCTCTGTGCCGACAGTTCACAGCCTGGAGCCTGCTTCGGATTCTGTGTCTCCCTCTCTTCTGCCCCTCCCCTGTTCGTGCAATGTCTGTCTGTCTGTCTCTCTCTCTCTCAGAAATAAACATTAAAAATTTTTTTTAGGGGCGCCTGGGTGGCTCAGTCAGTTAAGCGTCCGACTTCAACTCAGGTCACGATCTCGCGGTCCGTGAGTTCGAGCCCCGCGTCAGGCTCTGGGCTGATGGCTCGGAGCCTGGAGCCTGCTTCAGATTCTGTGTCTCCCTCTCTCTCTGCCCCTCCCCTGTTCATGCTCTGTCTCAAAAATAAATAAACGTTAAAAAAAAAAATTTAAAAATTTTTTTAAAAAAAGAGAAGTGACATCACCACAGATTCTACAGATATCAAAAGAATTATAAAGGAGTATTATGAACCACTTTATGCCTATAAATTTGACAACTCAGATGAAATGAAATTTCCTTGAAAAAAAACTACCAATGCCCACTCAAGAAGAAATAGATAACCTGAATAGCTATCTTTCTATTAAAGTAGTTAAAAACATTCCCTCAAAGAAAACTGCAGATCCAGATGGCTTCGCTGATGAATTCCACCAAAACCTTAAGTTAAAAATAAAGCCAATTACGGGGCGCCTGGGTGGCTCAGTCAGTTAAGAATCTGACTTCAGCTCAGGTCATGATCTCATGGTCTGTGAGTCTGAGCCCTGTGTAGGGCTCTGTGCTGACAGCTCAGAGCCTGGAGCCTGCTTCAGATTCTGTGTGTCTCTCTCTCTGCCCTTCCCCTGCTCATGCTCCGTCTCTCTCTCTCTCTCTCTCAAAAAATAAACTAAAAAAAGTTTTTTAATAAACCAATTCTACAATTCTACATAAATATTTCTCAGTAAGGCTAGCACTACCCGGTATCAGAACCACAAACATTATAAAAGAAGTACAGGCCAATATCTCTCATGAATATAAATACAAAAATTACAAACAAAATTTTAGCATATCAAATCAAACAATATATAAAAATGACAATACATCATGACCAAGTGAAATTTAATCCCAGGACTGCAGAGTTGATTTAACATTTGAAATCAGTAATTTTAATTCATCATATTAACAAATAAAAAAAAAAAAACTGTTCATCTCAAAAGAAGTAGAAAAGGCATTTAACAAATCCAACATCCATTCCTGATCCAAACTCTCAGTAAAAATGAAACTCTCTCAACATGATAAATTAAAGGTATCACATTGTATAGTAAAAAAAAAAAAAAAAAAATTGTTTGCTTTACCCTCCCTTAAGATCAAGAACAATACAAGGATGCCCACTCTCACCACTTCTACTCTACACTGTACTAGAGGTTCTAGTGAGTTCAGCAAACCAAGAAAAAATAAATGCAACCACATTTGGAAAGGAAGAAGTAAAACTGTCTTTATTCACAGATGAGACTATGTAAAAAATCCAAAGGAATCTATAAAAAATTAATATAGAATAACTAAATGAGTTAGCAAGATTTCAGCACACAAGCTTAACACACAAAAAAATCAGGGGTGCCCACATGGCTCAGTCGGAAGAGCATGAGATTCCTAATCTTGCAGTCCTGAGTTCAAGCCCCACACCAGATGCAAAGATTACAAAAAAAAACTAAAAAAAAAAAATGTATTTCTGGGGCGCCTGGGTGGCTCAGTCAGTTGAGCATCTGACTTTGGCTCAGGTCATGATGTGACAGTTTGTGAGTTCAAGCCACAAGTCAGGCTCTGTGCTGACAACTCAGAGCCTGGAGCCTGCTTCAGATTCTGTTTCCCTCAGTCTCTGCCCCTCCCCCACCCACACTCTGTCTCTCTGTCTCTCTCTCAAAAGTAAATAAACTTTGAAAAAAATTGTATTTCCTTACACTAGCAATGAACAACCAGAAATGGATATAAATATATCACTTACAACAATATCCAAAGTGGAAAATATTTAGGGATAAGTAACAAAACATGTGTAAGACCTATATGTTAAAAACTACAAAACACTGTCAAGAGAAATTAAAGCTGTATATAAATGGAGAAATATACCTTGTTCATAAGTTAGAGAACTCAATATTATTGTCACTTTCTCCCCAAATTGACCTACAGATTCACCACACTGTGAATCAATATCCCAGCAGGAATTTTTATTTATTTTTTAAAGAAACTGACAAGATAATCTTAAAACTCATATGGAAATGTTAAGGACCTGGTATGGCCCCCACACCCCATAACCCCCCTCCCCAAAAAAAAAATCTCTGAAAAGGAAGAACAAAGTTGCAGGGACAACACCACTTATTAAGTTACCGTAAAAAACAAACAAACAAAAACCTGTGTCTGTGTCTGTGTGTAGGGAGAGGGAGGGGTCCTGGCTCTAACACAAATAAATAGATCATTGGAACAAAATAGAAAGTCCAGAAATAGACCCTCGTATATATAGACGAACGACTTTTGGAAAAAGCGCAAGGGCAATTCAGTGAACAAAAGGCTGTCTTTTTCAAAAAATAGTTCCGGAGCAATTGGACATCCATTCACCAAAAAAAAAAAAAAAAAAAAAAAAAAAAGCCAATCCTATCTCAAACCATATTTACAAAGTTAACTCAAGATGGATCATGGATCTAAAAAAAAAAAAGATGGATCACAGATCTAAATATAGATCCCAAAGTTATAACTTTTTTTTAATGTTTATTTATCTTTGAGAGACAGAACACTAGCAGGGGAGGGGTAAACAGAGAGGGAGACACAGAATCTGAAACAGGCTCCACTCTGAGCTGTCAATGGAGAGCCCAGCACACGCTAGGACTCACAGACCAAGAGATCATGACCTGAGCTGAAGTTGGATGCTTAACTGACTGAGCCACCCAGGCACCCCTGAAATTATCAAATTTCTTGAAGAAAGGATAGGAGAAATTCTTTGTGACTTTGGCTTAGGCAAAGATTTTGGATAAAACATAAACTATAAAAACCAAAAGCATAAACCATAAAAGACAAAATTGATACATAGACCTAATCAAAGATGTTAAGAAAAACAATCCAAAGACTGTTAAAAAAAAAAAAAAAAAAAAAGCTCTGTAGGCGCACTGGAGTGGCTCAGTCGGTTAAGCATCTGACTTTGGCTCAGGTCATGATCTTCACGGTTTGTGAGTTCGAGCCCTGCATCATCAGGCTCTGTGCTGACAGCTGGGAGCCTGGAGCCTACTTGGAATTCTGTGTCTCCCTCTCTCTCTGCCCCTTCTCTGCTTGTGCTCTCTCTCTCTCAAAAATAAATAAACATTTTTCAAAAATAAAAGAAAAAAAAGCTCTGCAAATCACACATATGATAAAGTACTTGTATCCAAAAAATATAAAGAATTTTCAAAACTGAATGAAAGCAAACGATTCGACTTAAAAATAAATGAAAAATTTGAACAGACACTTCAAATAAGTTATACAATAGCAAATAAACACATTTTAAAAAGCTCAGTATTATTAGATATCAAAGAAACACTTAATTATAACCACTATATACTTATTATAGTGGTTGAAATTAAGAAGACTGGCCATACCAAGTAAAGTAGTGTTGGTACATATGTGGAGGAAATCATCCTCATACCCTGCTAGTAAAAATGTAAAATCGTAAAAAACAGTATGGCAATAAACACACAACTGTTACATGCTCCAGCCATTCCATTTCTAGGTATTTATCCAAGAGAGAAGAAAGCAGGTGTCTATAAACAAATACATCTCACAGCAGTTTTATGTGTAATAGCCCCAAACTGCAAACTCACATATCAACAAGTAAATGGATAATCAAATTGTGGCATGTCTATACAATGGAATACTAGTCAACAACAAAAACAATATATTCCTGACACACCACAAACAAGAGAGATGGATTTCAAATAAGGCTGAATAAAAGAAACCCAACAAAAAAGTAAATACTGTATAATTCCATACACACACACACACACACACACACACACACACACAGTTTCACCCAGGGAAAGGAGGCAAGGGGTTGCGTGCAGGGGCAAGAGAAAGGGATTACAAAGGAGCAAAAGGAAATTTTGGGAGGCTATAGATATATTTGCTACCTGGAATATCTGAGTATGTTCCTAATCTTAATTGTCATAATGGCTTCACAAGGTATATATATCAAAATTATTCATTTCAAATAAAATGCTTTGAATATGTGCAATTTATTATACACCAGTTATACTTCAATAAAACTGTTAGAAAGAATGATCTAACAATAGTCAATATATTTATCAGCTGAATAAGCACTCTTTTTATTTTTAAATCATTAAGACTGAACTGTTACCTTGCCACAGAAGAAATTAACATTTAGTCAATATCCAATATATGCAAGTCTTATATTAGCTACTTTATATATGCTAACTTAGTATCATTATCTTAAGGCTTTTATTTGAAAAAAAGGGGTGGGGGGAGAGGATAAAACTTTAGAAACTAGACAAGGCTTAATTTCTATTTTTTAAAAACTCTAACTTCCAGTTCCTACAAATAAAATATATAGCAATATCAATAAACACAGCAAATTTAAATATAAATCCTTCAGAGTCAAGTTCTACAAATTCAGCTGGAATTGTCTTATGTGTCCCAAGCAAACACATGCCAGAGCAATGTTTTAGATTGTATCTTTAAATTATGTTCTCATATATTTGGATGCACTGAATTCTCTACAAATACCCTGAACAAACAGCAGTTCATTTTAAGGGTTAAAAATATAGTTCAGATGGGACCAAACAAAAATAAAAATCCTGTGTCATTGGCAATGCCCACTTTGCAAACTTGCCCCTACTTTAGAAATGATTTGAAATGACCCTTTCATCTACAATATAAGGTACCTGATTGGTGGCCCTCTAAGATGTCTTACAGCTTTTGTCACTCTACTTTCTCCCATTCATTTTCTAAGGAATTACATTAACCATATTTCAAGCAAAATAAAACTGTAACCATTTAAAGATACAAAATATTTTATTCAATTAATTAATATAGTAGAACCAAGGGGTGCCTGGGTGGCTCAGTAGGTTAAGCGTCCAACTTCAGCTCAGGTCATGATCTCATGGTTTGTGAGTTCAAGCCCTGTGCTGGGCGCTCTCTGCTGTCAGCACAGAGCCACTTGGGATCCTCTGTCTCCCTCTCTCTGCCCCTCTCCCGTGAGTGAGCATGCATCACACGTGCATTCTCTCTCAAAGATAAAACATTAAAAAAAGAACAAAGTACAACATTTGTGGTTCTTGTTTTGTTTTTTTATATTTCAAGTTTTTATTTAAATTCTAGTTAGCTAAGATAGAGTATAATATTAGTTTCAGGAGAATTTAGTGATTCATCACTTACATACAATACTCAGTGCTCATCACAAGTGCTCTCCTTAATACACATCACCCATTTAGTCCATCCCCCACCCCTGCTCACCTCCCCTAAAGCAATCCTGTTTGTTTTCCATAATTAAGAGTCTCTTTTATGGTTTGTCTCCCTTTTTCTTTCTTTCCCCTATGTTCATTGGTTTTGTTTCTTAAATTCCACAGATGAGTGAAATCATATGCTATGTCTCTCTCCGAATGACTTATTTTGCTTAGCATAACACGCTCTAGCTCCAACCACGTCGTTGCAAATAGCAAGATTTCATTCTTTTCTATGGCTGAGTAATATTCCATTGTGTATATATACCACATCTTCTTTATCCATGCATCAGTCAATCGACATTTGGGCTCTTTCCATAACAAGTACAACATTTGGAGGTCTATCTTGCACTCCATATCCTGACAAGGTTTCTAAACCTCAGCACTATAGACATTTAGAGCTAGAACATTGTTGCGATGGATTATCTTGTGCAATGTAAGATATATAGCAGCATTTCTGCTACCCACTAGAGGCCAGTATCCTCTCCCCCTATTTGTGACAACCAAAAGTGTCTCCAGACATTATCGCCAGTGGGAAAAAATTGTCCCTGGTTCAGAACTACTGTTCTGAAACTACTGAAGTGTAAAAAGAGACAAACCAAAAAATAGGCTCTTAACTACACAGAACAAACATGTTTACTGGGCATGTGAGTGGGGGGGGGGGGGATGGGTAAAATAGGTGAAGGGGTTAAGAGTACACTTATCTTGATGAACATTGAGTGATATATGGAACTGCTGAATCACTACTTTGTACACCTGAAACAAGTATAACACTATGTTAACTACACTAGAATTAAAGATCCGTAGGGGCACCTGAGTGGCTCAATGGGTTAAGCGCCCGACTCTTGGTTTCAGCTCAGGCCATGATCTCACAGCTTCCTGGGTTCAAGCCTGTGCTGACAGTGCAGAGCCTACTTGGAATTCTCTCTCCCAATCTCTCTGTCCCTGCCCACCAGCACTGTCTCTGTCTTTCTCAAAATAAATGTACTTTTAAAAAAATAATAATAAGATAAAAATTTTTAAATAAATAAAAATAAGACTACGGAAGCACAGTAATCTCTCTTATGGACCTCCTCCACTGACAAGGCAGGGAGTCTGAAAGCACAATATTCTCTATTTGAAGGTTCTTAAGGATATTTTAAGTGTTTATATACAGCATATGCTTCATTTTTTAAAAGCCCATAAATAAAAAGCAAAAGTTTTTTTTAAATTAGTTTTGTCTTCAAACCAAGGAAGCCAGACCCTACAAAATACCTGACACGTGTGGCCTCTTAATTTAGACCAAGTCACCCAGATGTAAAAACCTTTTACGCCCAAGATGTATGAACCGTTCCCTCACCTCTATAACTAAGGAATACAGCAGTTAATTTAGGAAATGTCAATACTCTACTGGAACTTAACTTTATAGCTCCGACTTTACTCAAGCTACAGTCTGTCCCAAATAGGTGCCAAATTCCATTAAGTCTCCAATTTCAAACTGCAATTATCTGGGATATATCTCCTACACTCACACATTGACTTTCCCTGTTGCACTCTTAGCCAAATCTTTTCTTCGGGGCGCCTGGGTGGCGCAGTCGGTTAAGCGTCCGACTTCAGCCAGGTCACGATCTCGCGGTCCGTGAGTTCGAGCCCCGCGTCGGGCTCTGGGCTGATGGCTCGGAGCCTGGAGCCTGTTTCCCATTCTGTGTCTCCCTCTCTCTCCGCCCCTCCCCCGTTCATGCTCTGTCTCTCTCTGTCCCAAAAATAAATAAAAAACGTTGAAAAAAAAAATTAAAAAAAAATCTTTTCTTCAATGACTTAACTCAGAAGTAGAATGAAAATTAAAAGATCACTATCTCAACTATATTAAGATTTATATTTTCTTGAAAACTGGATCTTTTTATATTGACAAACTGGATTTAATTGTTTTCTTATTCCACAGGAATAAATACAACTTACCTGTGATAAAGATTTGCTGCCATAAATGTAGGAAGAGTAAAAAAAACAAAGACATGAAATCTGGGCTCCAGTTCTGGCTCTGCTTCCTAGTAGCTGGATGGCTACTTAACATTTCCAGACCTCAGCTTTCTAATTTGTAAAATAAGGAGTATAATAATATCTACCTCTACAGTTACTGTGAGAATTATAATTTATGTGAAATCATCTTGTAAAACATACAAATGTTGGGTATTACTAGTGGTATCCTGATGGTATGAGTAAACAACAGAGTAAAGAAACATGCAGCAAAAACACAGGACTTACATCACTAATTAAACGTCACTTTTCAGAAAAACACTCATTAGGAAAAGAGCTTGAAATAATACTCTGAACTAGGATTCAGGCATCTGGGTTCTAAACTCAGTTCTGCCAATAACTCTATCAATGCAAAGTAACTTGCCTTTTCACCTCAAATTCCATCTAAAAAGATCCAAGTACAGGACCACATGTTCCATAAGTACCAGTACAGCCCTCATCAGCCTATGAAATGAGCAAGTATCCAAAAGATTCGTTTAACACTATTACCACAATTCAGAGCACTGTTTGGTCTGCCAGCCAAACGGATGTAGAGAGCAACAGAGAATAAAAAAAAACTTAACTAAGTAAAAACAGAATCGTAAACAATTCTCGAGAAGCAAAGGAAGCTATAAACGACTTTGCTTTCTGTAATTAATAATAACCTTCCCTCTAAATGACAGTAATGATGAACAAGGTACACTAACAGAAGGGCGGGGCTGTTGCCCTAAGATTTTTGAAAACCAGCCACTTCCCAAAGAGGTGTAACTGCTTCCTCGCCCTCGTTAGCCAAGAAACTTGAAAGATTAAGGTTTATATTGTTTGAGAGGGGTTTTTTTTTTTTTCACTTGGATTGGGATGGCGGTAGTCACCTGACACATATTCCATAAACACCATTATCGACAACACCAAGCCTCCGGAAAGTCTAAAAGAGATCTAAGTTTTTAGAATAATACTAGTTTATAAAAATGAGTTCGGGCTATTAACTCAAAATTAGATAGCCCTGTGTTAGCGGTGATTAGTATTTGCCAACTGCCAAGTTTTCCCTTCCCCAAATTATCCCCCCCCCCCCCCCCCCGCGTCTCCGCGGAGGCGACGCCTCGTCCTCTACTCCCGCACAGCGTTAGGGCGGGAGGGAGAGTCCCCAGGGGCTCCCAGAAAAGTGAAGGCCTTTAGGCGCCGCCACCCCTCGCTCCTCACCGATGACGATGCGCAGGTGCTTGAGACGGGTCAGCGCGTCCTTCTTGGTGTCCAGCACCTTCTGGGTAGACTTCTTCACGTCCCCGTGCGGCTTCTTGGAGAACATCCTGCCGCTGCCGCCGCCACAGCCAACTCGGGGACTCCGGCCCCGGCGGCGGAAAGTGGAGAGAGTGGGCGGGGAGGATACTAGCCTAAGCAGCTCATTCACTCCCCAGGCTTGCGGGCCCCGGCGCAGCCGACTCCTCTCACATCCAGGCCAGGGCCGCCACCTCCTCCCGCCTCGCGCCGCGGCTGCAAAGCACCTTCGGTTCCGGCTCCAATATGGCGGATACCCTCTCCCAGTCCTGCACGGAGCGAGGGAGACCCGGGCAGGTCGGCCGCCGTCGCCTCCACTGCCTCCTGAGGCCGCCTCTCGCCGCCACAGGCCGGGACCCGGGACCGGGAGCCGCGGAGGTGGGGCTCTCGGCGGCGGCAGCACAACTCCTCTCTCCCTGAGGCCCCCTTAAGGTTAAAGCTTCTTTAGCAGCTTAGACCCTGCACAGGCCGAAACGGAGATGAGCGCGGTGATGTGGTTTCACGACTCTGCCGTCGGTGGCGAATGGTCCCCGTGGCAACCGCCTTCTGACGTCAAGGCTTCTTGACGTCATGCCAGCGTGAGATCATCCGTGGCCTTTATCACCTTTGCTTTCCTGTGTAAGGCGCCAAAGGTAGAGCCCGAGAAAGTCAGGGAAAGGAATTACTGCGTGCGCCGTTGTACGCAAAGCTCCCTGAGTGGTGTCGTGTAGTGTTTGTTTAAAAATAAGGTCCTTCATCTCCACTGTTAACCATGTCATAGTAACTTAAAAAGTAGCTCCAAAACATCAAAACAGTCGTGCAATATATTTTAGATGCCAATTCTGAAGGCCTTGGATGTAACACCCCTTCATTTCCTAAGTTGAATTTTGTTTAAAGTTTTTGTTTTGTTTTACGAAGTGATTATTAAAGATTGTAGTTTAAGAGATTTGTAGGGTTATAGTACATCCTCTTGATTAAAATTATCTGGCGCGCACACACACAAAAATAATAAAATCGTCTTGCACAAATAAATGAATCCCCAAAGCATGCAGTCACAGAGTGCATAATTACAAGAGAAAAGAAATCTGGGGAACTTTAAGGGTGAATTTTCTTAATATGTAAAAAGCTCACAAATCCAGGAGGAAATTGCTAAGGCTAAGGTAGAAAAACGCATAGAAAACATGGGGGAAAATTCACAGAAGTGTATACTCATAACTAAAACTTGTGAAAATGTTCACACATTAGTAATTTTTTTAAATCAAGTTTGGGCCACCTAGGTGGCTCAGTGGGTTAAAACACTCGACCTCAGCTCAGGTCATTATCTCCCTGTTCCAGAGTTCAAGCTCCCCATCAGGTTCTATGCTGACAGCTCAGAGCCTGGAGCCTGCTTCAGATTCTGTGTGTTCTCTCTCTCTCTGCCCCTCCCCCACTGTGATCTGTCTCTCTCTCTCTCTCTCTCTCAAAAATAAATAAACATGAAAAAAAATAAAAGATTAAATAAAAATAAATTAAAGATTAAATAAAAAAATAAAAGATTAAAACAGATGGAGATGCTCCTATTACTTTATGGGAAGAAGCATTAATTACTACAAGCTTAATGGAATTTAATATTTGGCATTTTGTATCAAGACACTTAAAAACGCTCATACACTTTGATTTTTTAGTTCCATTTTTAGAATTCTATTCTAAAAAATCATAAATGGGAAAGTATGAGGGGCACCTGGGTGACTCAGTTGGTTAAGCGCCTGACTTCAGCTCAGGTCATGATCTCACAATTCGTGGGTTGGAGACCCGTGTGGGGCTCAGTGCTGACAGCTCAGAGCCTGGAGCCTGCTTCGGATTCTGTGTCTCCCTCTCTCTCTGCCCCTTCCCCATTCATGCTCTGTCTCTCTCTGTCTCTCAAAAATAAATATTGAGGAAAAAAAATTTTTAAAGCTTAAAAATGAAAGCATGAAAAAATATTAACACAATTTATAACATTGAAAGATTGGAAATAATATGAATGTCTGTCAGAAAGGAAGGAAATGAATGTCCACTATGTAAAATGTAATATGCCTGTGAAAATTACTAATATGAAGATTTTTTAATAACATGGAAAATACTCAAGACAATAGTAAGTGAAAAATCAAATACAAAACTGAAAATATGTTATCAAAACTCTGAAAAAAAAAGTTTATATGATTTTTGAAAGATGAAAAAATACTCCAAAATTGTGATTATAGCTGCAAAGTGTATTACAGGTGATTTTAATTTTCTTGTTTACATTTTGCTTATATTTCCTTTACAAAAAGCATGTATTGCTTTTATAATCTAAAAAACAGAAGTTGTTTTAAAGAAAATTAAGAAAATCTAATATACCAATTGTAAATTAACCAAATTAAGATGTATGTGTAAGAATAGAAACTCCTTGAAAACAAGGGCTTTTTACAAAAGTTATCTTTATATCCTATTTAGGCACAGAATGAATATTTGTTAGTTTTTAAGTGTTTATGTTACTAAAAGTTTTTTTTGATAGTAGAAGATTTATCTGATCCCATGATTCTGAGTATCATTTATTTGGTGATTTTAGACACCTCTGTCCGTACCTGTGTCTTTTTTAAGATACTAATCTCAAATTCAAATATACTCAAATTCAAACTACTCAAACTCAATATATACAAAACTGAAACTTGTCAGCTTTGTCCTCCTTCCCCCCAAACCTGATCTTCCTCCTTCATCTGGTATCTTTATTGATAATATAACGATCAGCCCAGTTTTTTCAATCCAGAAACTCATATCCTCTGAAGGCTCCCTTTCTCTTCTTTTGTCCAGTTACCAAAACCTGATGATTCTACTTCCTAAATACTTCTTGATTTTGTTCTGTTCCCTCCATTATCACAACCTTTGTTTAGGTTCAGGCTTTCACCATTTTAAGCTATGCATGCTAGAAATGGCAGTGGTTTCCTCCCCGCTCCCACATCTTAGTAGGATTTGAGCATCTACTCAGTTTTATGTAAATTTTAAGAGTGAAAAGAAAAAACACTCCATAGTCTTACCTTCTTGCAATTAGTTCTTGAATATCTGTCTTTTTTTTTTTTAAGTTTATTTTTGGGACAGAGAGAGACAGAGCATGAATGGGGGAGGGTCAGAGAGAGAAGGAGACACAGAGTCTGAAACAGGCTCCAGGCTCCGAGCTGTCAGCACAGAGCCTGACTCGGGGCTCGAACTCACAGACCGCGAGATCATGACCTGAGCTGAAGTCGGCCGCTCAACCGACTGAGCCACCCAGGCGCCCCTTGAATATCTGTCTTAAAATGAGGAAATGCATAGCACTTCAGATCAAAGAATAAAACTTACATTGAGGGACTAATTTCAGAGAAGCTAGAAACATCTCCAGATTTTATACCTTGCAGACCTAGTTTCTTACTCTTTCTAAACTTATTGAAGTAGACATTAAAAAAAAAAAGTAATTAGCTACATTGATGGTAGTGGATGTATGTTGGTTTGCCTGCCTTCTTCTGGTAATCATACCTAGGTTTTCCTTTGGAAAGCCACCCCTCTCTTGATCTCACTTGATCTCATGCCCCATGGCCCCATTTACACTTTAGTACTCAAGCATCCTGTGCAAAGCAAGTGTGTTAGGGATCGGCACAAAACCAAGGCAGTCCAATAAAACTCCTGCAACTATTGAGAAAGAGAAATTCTTTTTTCAGGCTGAAGGCCTGGAACTGCTAGGAACAAACATGTGAAAAGAATCTGCCGGGGAGGGGTGCCTGGATGGCTCAGTCAGTTAAGCACCCCACTTCAGCTCAGGGAATGATCTCTTGGCTTATGAGTTTGAGCCATGCATCAAGCTTCTGCTTGGGATTCATTCTCTCTCTCTCTCTCTCTCTCTCTCTCTATCACTCTCCCCCCCACCTTCTCCACTCATGCTTTCTCTCTCTCCAAATAAATAAAAACTTAAAAAAAAAAAAAAAAGAATCTGCTGGGAATAGTGCATGCCAACACTCCAAGAACAGAGGAGATAAAAAAAGAGACTGAGTTTTGACAACATTGTTTGGGCATTTGGATTGAACTTGCTTGAATTGCCATGATCTTTTCTATTTCACAGATCAATACTTTGTGTTGGGCTTCAGTTACTTGCACAACAGGAAAAGTCCTGATTTATATATTTTAAAGATATTTGGTAGGCAGAATAGGGATTAGAAATTTTTAAAGGAAAAAAACAATTAACTGCTTGAAAACAACATGAAGCCCTCTTTTGAAGCCCTCCCACAGCACTTACTTTTTTTCTCTCTCATCATGCTCACTGCACTCTCTGCTGTAATCAGTCTATGCATCCTCTCCCCTATATCATACAAGTTTTGAGAAGACCTTGGATTGTGATCCATAATCCAAGGCTCCAATTTGTTTTCTCTCCTTTCCGACTTCCCTGTCTTAACTTTCTCTTTCTTTTTGTGTCTCTCTCTGTCTCTCTCTGCCCTCTTGAATGGTACCTGGCATGTGATAGGTCCTCAATACATATTTATAGGAAGAATAACTCAGCACTGGGGACTCAATAAGCATTTAGAATATACAGTTGCTGTTTCTGCTGTCAATTCAGGAACAGTAACCTGTTTTGGGGCTGAGACATGGTCACCAGAAAAGCAGAGAAGCTGGTAGGAAGACAAAGAAAGGAGAAACAATGTTTTTTTTCCCTTAAATTTATTTTTATTTATTTTGAGAAAGAGAGAGCACACATGCGAGTTGGGGAGGGGCGGAGAGAGAGAAAGAGAGAGAGAGAGAGAGAGAGAGAGAGAGAGAGAATCCCAAGCAGGCTCTGCACTATCAGTGAAAAGCCTGATGCAAGGCTTGAGCCCATGAACTGTGAGTTCACGACCTGAGCTGAAATCAAGAAAGAGTCTGATGCTTAACCAACAGAGCCACCCAGGTGCCCCAAGGAGAAACAGTGCTTAACAGCGGCAGGCCAGAATGTAAGCAAAGCTAATCTTTTACTTTCCAGGTTTTGATTCAAAGAGAAATAGGTTCTATGCTTTTTTTGGGGGGGCGGGGGGATTAAAGAAATTTTTAAAAATCTTTTATGTTGATCTATTTCAACTGTGAAGGTAAAATTGCTATTAAGGTCTTAAAATATCAGAAGGCTGTATATGGTTGAGACAAGAATAAAGATGCAAAGAATAAAGAAAGGAAAAAGAAAAACAAAAATAGTCTTTGTTAAACATTTCTATGATTTATCCATGAAAATGAGCATACATTGTGGTCACCAGAGACTCAGCAGATAAACTTGGAGTCTACAGTTTGGGCAATTTATTCTGTTCTCAACCTATTACTAAGAATATTTTCATATACTACTTATATGTTTTCTTTCATATAGTTTTTCATACTTGCTATCACATATCCCAAGTTTTTGCTGCAAGCAATTTGACAACAAAAAACTTAAGCAGAGCTACTGACACTTTCTACAAAATTAATCTGGGTTTCCTTTGCTATTACTTGTGTTGTTTTTTCTTTATTATTATTATTATTATTTTTTAATTTTGAGAGAGAGAGAGTTCAATTGGGGGAGAGAGGCAGAAGGAGGGAGAGTATTAAGCAATGTCCATGTGCAGCTCAGAGCTGGACATGGGGTTCAATCCCATGACCCTGGAATCATGACCTGAGCCAAAATTAAGAGCCAGAGGCTCAACCAACTGAGCCACCCAGGTGCCCCTCTTTTTTTTCTTTTTAAGCCTCTTTTTCTTATTTGTACCCCATATAAACATGGATATATTGTCAATTTTTTCTCTGCATGAAAAATTAAAGATGTCCTATTACATTGATGGGTAAACCCAAAGAATATGCATTTGCCTTTTAAAAAAATCAGTGAAATTCTGAGTGGTATGAATTAAAATTGTTCTTGGAAACTTTCCCCTATAAAATAATTTCATTAAAAGTGAGGCTGCTTGTTTGTAGAACTGTTTTCCTCCTACGTTCTCACCCCTAGAAATATTTGATTACCATAAAAAAGTTTTTAAATTCAGCAGAGAGCTGTAAGAATTTTGCCAAAATTATGTAAAAACAAAACAAAACAAAACAAAACAATACTTTGCTTAATAGGGGCTTGTTTCAATGACAATCTCACCATTTTTTTTTTTAAGTTTACAAAAATGTATGTGGTTCCTGCATGCATGGCTTGTATGTTTGTATCATAAAAGTTACAGACTTGCTTGCATTATGATACAGTGGGCAAATAAATGAATTATTTAAAGGATTTGGGTTCTAGTTCCTCTCAGCATCAGTTTTTTCATTAGTAAAATCAATATAAGGCCTGCCACACAGGGTTTTGTAAAATTCAGGAAATAATACAGTGTTTTCATTCATGATCTTTAGAGTTAGATAGCTTTGAATTAAACATTACACTTCAGGATGTACTTGCTCTGGGATCCTTGGCATATAGTTTAACCTCTCTGAGACCCATTTTCCTTATATATAAACCACAGCTTTTATTATGATAATTAGGTGAGAAATGGTATTGAAAGTTACTTCTATAATGGCTGATATGTAACCTTCCTTTGCTTTACTTCATAGACTTTTAACAGAGCAATTTGTGTAATTGTTTGAAGATTTGCTCTCCCACTAGATTGCAAACTCCCTCAGGAGAGAGACCATATAGGTTGTGTTTAAAGGTGTATCCCAATCTTCTTGCAAGTTGCACTTTATAAAATGTGCTCAAGGGGTGCCTGGGTGGCTCAGTCGGTTAAGCGTTGACTTGATTTCTGTTCAGGTCATGATCTCATGGTTTGTGAGTTCAAGCCCAATGTCTGGCTCTGTGCTGACAGTGCTGAGCCTGCTTGGGATTCTCTCTGTCTCTCCCTGTCTCTCCACCCTTCCCCTGCATGCCCTCTGTGTGTCTCTCTCTCTTTCTCTCTCTCAAACAATAAAAAAAAATTAAAATTAAAATAAAAAAAATAAAATGTGCTCAATAAATATTTGTTGAATGGAAGAATGGATGTAAGTTCCCATTTCTTTCTCTTGCACAGGCACACAGTAAATGGTGAATGAATGAAATAATTTTAGAAAATAAAAAATGTAACATATCATTAGTAATAATTATATGTCTGGCATACCAGAAAAAGGAAACACTATTGTAAAACACATTGGCATAAGTTTCATGTCAATATAGCATGCCCAGCCCACTGACTGATTTTTCTTTTCCTTAATGATGGAAATACTAACATCCTTTGAAAGTGTAAGCTCTCCCCTCTGGAGACATATTTATTGTGAAAAGAAAAACCCAGAAAATTCTCTTTGAAATATTGCTTGTGAAAACTAGAATTTAAAACTTAAGTTTAAAATCATGAACATTCCATAGGTCACCTGGATGGCTCAGTCCGTTAAGCCACCAACTCTTGATTTCGGCTCATGTCATGGTCTCACAGTTTGTGAGTTCAAGCCCCACATCGGACTCTGTGCTAACAGCATGGAGCCTGATTGGGATTCTCTCTCTGTCCCTCCCATGCTCATGCTCTCTCTCTGTCTGAAAATAAATAAACTTTAATAAATAAATAAATAAATAAATAAATAAATAAAATCATGAACATCCCAAGAAGTATATGTCATTATCAATCTTCCAAATGTGAACATGTTACATTACCCTTTTTTATAAAGTCAGGTTAATTCAAATTTGAGATTTTTTAAATTAATAGATCAATTTTTAATAGGTTTTGTTTTTTTGGTTAGATTTCAGGTTTATAGCAAAACTGAGAGGGAGGTATTGAGATTTCCTATATATTCTATACTCGCACATATGCACAGCCACTCCCGTTATCAATATCCCCACCAGAGTGGTACATTTGTTACAACTGATGAACCTACATTGACATATTATTGTCATCAAAAGAGCATAGTTTACCTTAGGGTTCAATTTTATTGATATACTTTTTATGGTTTTGGACAAATGTATAATGACATGTGTCTACTATTACAGAATCATACAGAATATTTTCACTAATGTCCTTTCTCCATTCTAAGATCTTATTCAGGATAGTTTATTACATTTAGTTATCATTTCTCCTTAAGCTCCTTCTGGCTGTGATAATTTCTCACATTTTTGTTGGTTTTGATGACCTTGAGAATTTTGAGGAGAAGTGGTCAGGTTTATTAAAGGATGCCTCTCTATGAAATTTGTCTGATGTTTTTCTCATGATTAGACAAAGGCTGTGGGTTTTAGGGAAAAGATCACAGAGCCTAAGTTTTCTTTTCATTACATTATATTATCTACTATCAGCATGAGTTACTACTGTTTTTTTGGTTTTTGATTTTTGAGAGAGAGAGTGTGGGCACATGCCCACATGTGCACGTGAGTGGGGGAGGTGCAGAGGGAGAAGGAGAGAGAGAATCTTAAATAGGCTCCACACTCAGTGTGGACACGGAGCTCGATTGAGGGCTCCACTCTGGACTCTGACAACCATGAGATCATGACCTGAGCTGAAATCAAGAGTCTAGAGCTTAACCCACTGAGCCACCCAGGCACCCCGAGTTATCACTGTTAATGTTGACCTTGATTACCTTGTAGTTTGTCAGGTTTGTCAGGTTTCTCCAATGTAATTGCCTTTTTTATACCATACTTTTTGGAGGGAAATCACTATGTGCAGTCCTGATTTCTTAGTTGATTGCATTTTATTTTACAAGCTTGTACAGTTTTACTTTTTTTATTTTTGTACATGTACTTCTATTATGTTAGACATTGTATCTGTTTTAGTATCATTACTTGTGAATGAGAAGGTCTAAATGCCAACTGTGTTACAATGGTAAGAGTAGGAGAAGCATGCTTGCCAAGTCAATCCTAATGAAACAAATGGCAAGGACCTGAAGTTAGCAGTTAGAAAATTAAGAACCCAAAGAAGTGATCAAGAGGTTGACCAGCAGTTCTTCAGGTGCCTGGGTGGCTCAGTTGGTTAAGCATCCGATTTCGGGTCAGGTCATGATCTGACAATTCATGGGTTCAAGATACATGTGGGGCTCTATGCTGATAGCTCAGAGCCTGGAGCCTGCTTCAGATTCTGTGTCTCCCTCTCTCTCTCTCTCTGACCCTCTCCTTTTCACACTCTGTGTCTCTCTCTGTCAAAAACATTTAAAAATATTTAAATAAAACATTTAAATAAACATTTAAAAAATAAAAAAAAAGAGGTAGACCAGCAGTTCTCAAAGTTTTTAGTGTCATGATCAAAATTATTAAGGAATCACCAAAGAGCTTTGCTAATCTATTGCATTATTAAAAATTAAAGCTGAGGAAACTACAAAATTCTGATGAAATAAATCAAAGATACAAAAAAAATGGAGAGATCTCTTATGTTCAATGAATAGAACATTACATTTTTTTAAGATGTCACTTCTTCCTGGGGCACCTGGGTGGCTCAGTTGGTTGAGCAACCAACTTTGGCTCAGGTCATGATCTCATAGTTCATGGGTTCGAGCCCCACATCGGGCTCTATGCTGACAGCTCAGAGCCTGGAACCTGCTTCGGATTCTGTGTCTCCCTATCTCTCTTCCCCTTCCCTGCTCTCTCTCTCTCTCTCTTTCAAAAATAAGTAAACGTTTTAAAAAAATGTCAATTCTTCCCAACTTGGTCTGTAGACTCAATACAATATCAATCAAAATCCCAGCAAGCTATTTTGTAGCTTGGAAAGACAAAAGATCCAGCATAGCCAAAAAAATAATGAAGAGGAACAAAGTTGTTGCAACCTGATTTCAAAACTTACTATATGACTATAGTAATCCCGACAGCATGGTATTGGTGAAAAATTAGACACAGTAATCAATGGAGCAGAATAGAGAGCCTAGAAATAGACCCACCCAAATATAATCACCTGGTGTTTGACAAAGGAGCAAAGGCAATTCAATGGAGAAAGGATAATCTTTTCAACAAATGGTGCTGGAACAAATGGACTTCCATATGTAAACCTTACACCTTTCACAAAAGTTAACTCAAAATGGAACATACCTAAAGGTAAAATTCAAAACTATAAAACCTCTAAAAGGGGGCACCCGGGCGGCTCATTTGGTTAAGCTTCTGACTTCGGTTCAGGTCACAATCTTGCGGTAAACAAGTTCAAGCCCTACGTCGGGCTCTATGCTGACAGCTCAGAGCCTGGAGCCTGCTTTGGATTTTGTGTCTCCCTCTCTTTCTGCCCCTCCCCAGCTCATGCTCTCTCTCTGTCTCTCAAAAATAAATAAAACATTTAAAAAAAATAAAACTTCTAAAGGAAAACATAGGAGAAAATCTAGGTGAGCTTTCATTCAGTGATAAGTTTTTATTTTATTATTTTAATTAATTAATTAATTTGTGATGGGTTTTTATTTTTTAAAAAAAAATTTTTTTTTAACATTTATTTATTTTTGAGACAGAGAGAGACAGAGCATGAACGGGGGAGGGTCAGAGAGAGGGAGACACAGAACCTGAAATAGGCTCCAGGCTCTGAGCTGTCAGCACAGAGCCCGACACGGGGCTCGAACCCACGGACTGTGAGATCATGACCTGAGCCGAAGTCGGCCGCTTAACCGACTGAGCCACCCAGGTGCCCCATGATGGGTTTTTAGATATAGCATGAAAGCATGATCTATGTAGGACAGAAAATTGACAAGTAGGATTTTATTAAAATTGAAATTTCTGCTCTGCGAAGATACTGTTAAGAGAATCACAAGAAAAACCATGGACTGGGAGAAAATCTTTGCAAAACACATAAAGGACTTGATTAGAATATACGCAGAACTCTTAAAACTCAATAATACAAAAACCAACAACCCAATTGAAAAATGGGCAAAAGGCTGAACAGACACATCACCGAAGAAGATATAGAGATGACAAATAAGCATATGAAAAGATCCTCAATATCATTTGTCATTAGGGAAGAATTAAACAACAGCGAGATGCTACTGCATACATACTAGAATGACTAAAATTCAAAACACTGGCAACACCAATGCAGGGCACAGGAACTCTTATTTGTTGCTGGTGGGAATATAAAATGGTACAGACCACTTTGGAAGACAGTTTGGTAGTCTATTGTAAAGTTAAACATTGTTTTACCATAGGAACCAGCAAGTGTACTCCAAGGTATTTAACCAATTGATCTGAAAATAAGTCCTTACAAAAATCTGCACATCAGTGTTTATAGTGTCTTTTTTTTTATAACTCCAGAAGCTGGAAGAACCAATATGTCCTTCAACAGATGAATGAATAAGCAAACTATGGTGCATTCATACAATGGAATATTACTCAGAACTAAAAAGAAACCAAGGTTCCTCCATGAACATACAGGGATGAATCTTAAATGTGTATTACTAGAGGTGCCTGGGGAGCTCAGTTGGTTGAGTGTACAACTTCAGCTGAGGTCACGATCTCACAGTTTGTGGGTTTGAGCCCCATGTTGGGCTTTGGGCTGACAGCACAGAGCCTGCTTCAGATTCTGTCTTCCTCTGTCTGCCCCTCCCCCACTCACATCACATTCTCTCTCTCTCTCTCTCTCTCTCTCTCTCTCTCTCTCTCTCTCTCTCTCCCCCTCCCTCTCTCTCAAAAATAAACATTAAAATTTTTAATAAAAATTGCATATTACTAAGTGAAGGGAGGCAAAGGAGGCAGTCTGCAAAAGTTACATACTGTATGATTGTCATTATATGACATTCTGGAAAAGGTAGCATTATGGCAACAGTAAAAATCAATGGTTGCCAGGGACCTAGGGGGAAGGAGAAAGAGTTGAATAGGTAAAGCACAGGGAATTTTTTTAGGGTGGTGAAATTACCCTGTACGATACTATAGTTGTAGATACTTCACTCTATCCATTTATCAATATTCATAGAACTTCATAGCACATAGAGTAAATACTAATATATGCAAATTAAAAGATCATTTAGGAGAGCAGAGGATCCCAAGTTGGGACACAGAATGTGACAAAATAATCTAACTGTATTACAATGTATGAAATAACCTCACTGAAGAAGCTGGGTGAAAAGGAAATGAATGGAATCTATGAGATTACAGGCTAAAGAAAATGCACATAAACACTGCATTCTAGTTGATAAAGTTGATTCCCATGTAGGTATGGGTTACTCTGATACTACTACACATGTATACTGAAATTAAATAAGTAAATGGATGACAGATGGTGGGACTCAAGTTTCTCACTGTTGGAGTAGGAGTTAAAAAAATTTTTTTAATGTTTATTTATTTTTGACAGAGAGAGAGATAGAGCATGAGTGGAGGAGGGGCAGAGAGAGGGAGACACAGAATGTGAAGCAGGCTCCAGGCTCCAAGCTGTCAGCACGGGTCCCGATGCAGGGCTTCAACTCACGGACAGTGAGATCATGATTTGAGCCAAAGTTGGACACTCAACCCACTGAGCCACCCAGGCACCCCTGGAGTAGGAGTTTTTAAGATAAGCACAGGGAGGAAGGTAGAATGATCCATTTGGTAGTGGATTCCAGTTGGAGACATCAATATGAGCACATATTTAGCTTAATATAGATACAGATAGTTACGTATAGAAATAGTTACAGATATGTTTCTACAGATGGAGTAGTAAACTCCTATGTATTTCCTTGCTCTGTCAGCTGACAGGGCTTAGAAGCAATGATAGTCTAGTAGCAGCAAGCATGCCTAGCACCAGATCTTGGTTTTTAATACCACTTTCTGATGGAACCAAGGCTTTTTGGAACAATGGCTTATTCTAGGACTGGGGCAGGAAAGTACAAGGTCAGCCTGGACCATTTTGTAGTGCCAGAAAGTAAGGAAATGCTACACACACACACACACACACACACACACACACACACACACACGATGTAAGTATGTTAACTAAAAAAGCATGCAGTGGTCAAAGCTGAAACAATGTGAATGACAAAAAAAAATTAAAGTAGTATTAGATTATAACTCAAAATATAACATAAATATCCATGAGTGCATATTGATATAAACAATAATTTAAAATTATTTAAAATATTTAAAATTATTATGTATATCAATATCACATAAATAGAGAAGACAAATCTGCCACGCAAAAGGAATTCCAAAAAACATATGTAGATACTCAAGGAGATGGAAAATAACCCTACATCTTAGATATGGTTTTCACATGATGAGTTTCTTCCAAAGTGTCCAGAATGGAAGGGGTGGGAGGAATAACTTTACAGTGGAGAAACAACAAACACCGTCAGCTACATGATCAAGGTCGACATTAACAGTGGGAAGTTACCTTGACAGTGTGCGTCCTTGATATAATGTGATGAAAATGGCACTTCACCTCTATTGTCCTTCCTCCCCCAAACCTATACCCTCATTCTGATAATGAGAAAAATATTAGCCAAATCCCCAATTAACCAGTTAATTCCTCAAAACTGTCAAGGTAATCAAAACCAAGGGAAGTCTGAGAAACTATCACAGCCAAGGTGAACATAAGGAGAAATGATAACTGAATTTTATAAAGTATTCTGGATGGGATGCTGGAGTAGAAAAAAGATGTTAAATAGAAGCTAAGGAAATCTGATAAACTATGTAGTTTAGATAATAATAATGTATCATTACTGGTTCACTGTGACAGATATACCATATCATCTCTAAATAAAGGAAACTGGATGCAGGGCATATGAGAACTCTGTGTATTATTAGCTCAGTTTTTTTCTATAAATCTAAAACTGTTCTAGGGAATTAGAGTTGACTCAGTCAGTGGAGCATGTGACTCTTAATCTCTGTGTCATGAGTTTGAGCCCCATATTGGGGGTAAAGATGACTTAAAATAAAACTAAATAAAAATAAAACTGCCCTAATAAATGAAAGTCTCCTTAAAAAATGTAACCTGAGAAAATTTAAAATTAGCTTAATACTTAAAAATAACAATGGTAAGCCACTGGATGATAACATTTATGATTTTTTTTGAAATATATATTTTTGAACAGACATGTTTATGAAAAAATAAAAATACCTGTTTTTCTTAAAGCTTATTTATTTTGAGAGAGAGAGAGAGAGAGAGAGAGAGAGAGAGAGAATGTGAGTTCAGGGGGGGCAGAGAGAAAGGAGAAAAAGAATCCCAAGCAGGCTCCGTGCTGTCCACACAGAGCCCAATGCAGGGCTTGAACTCACAAACTGTGAGATCACAACCTGAGCCAAAATCAAGAGTCGGACACTTAACCAACTGAGACACCCAGGTGCCTCAAAATACCTATTTTTTCAAAACAGAAACTATTTGGTGAGAAAAGTATTATTTTCCTTTTTTTTTGCAAATCTCTTTTATATTTGGCTTAATAGAAGACAGCTGGATTCTTATGATGCCATATATTAAGTTTATTTATTCATTTTTGAGAGAGAGAGAAAGCAAGTGGGGGAGGGGCTGAGGAAAAGGGAGAGAGAGAGAATCCCAAGCAGGTTCTGCACTGTCAACACAGAGCTCGAGGTGGGGCTTGAGCCCACAAACTGTGAGATCATGTGTCTGAGCTGAAGTCATGAGTCACCAACTCGGACTTAACTGACACCTGACTGAGCCACCCAGATGCCCTGCTATATATTCTTTTGATTGAAGTATATGAGAAAAATGTGGTTGCATAGGATATGTAATTGGAAAAGAGGAATATTTTAATAGGTTCTTTCAGATAATTGTTGACAATACACTAAAACTAAACTAAGCTAAAATGAACATGCAGTAGTTGCTTTTTTTAAGTTTATTTATTTTGAGAGAGAGAGAGAGAGAGGGAGAGCAGGGGAGGGGCAGAGAGAGGAAGAGAGAGAATCTCAGGTAGGCTCCGCACTGTCAGCTCAGAGTCTGACATGTGGTTTAAACCCACGAACCATGAGATCATGACCTGAGCTGAAACCGAAAGTTGGACACTCAACGGACCTGAGCCACCCAGGCACCCCAGTTTTTTTTTTTTTAAGTTTTATTTATTTATTTTGAGAGAGAGAGAGAGAGAGAGAATGAGAGCAGGGGAGGGGCAGAAAGGGGACGATAGAGAGACTCCCAAGCATGCTCTGTGTCATCAGTGCAGAGCCTCATGTGGGGCTCAAACTCACAAACTGTGAGATCATGACCTGAGCTGAAATCAAGAGCTGGACACTTAACTGACTGAGCCACCCAGGAGCCCCAACAAGTGGTAGTTTCTTAAAGATTAGTTGCAATGTGGAATACAAAAGCACATGAGTAAACTTTTGGTATTCTTTACATTAAAATCTTGCACTTTACATGAATCTTCTACCCAGACATAATTTTGTAACATTATGCAATTGCTATTTGGAAAATAACTGTTCACAAGTTATACAGACATTCCGAATGTTAATACAGTTCATTAAGCAATATAAAAATTAAAAAATCACATACATCAGAAAATCCTTTAAGTATTAGATGTTATATTCATCACGGTGGGTAAAATTTTTTTAAATTCCTAATTTTCATTTGGAAGCTTGGATTTTATCTTGGGAAACAAACAGCGTCAACGGTTTTACGAAAAGGAACAGGCTCACTTTGTTTATTTGATTTTTTGTGAAACTATTTGTCATAGAACCAACTCTGAATATCTTTAGTTGGTCACTTCATTCCAGTAAAAATGCCATTCCTTGAATAAAGTTGCTAGGTCAGCACACAACTCAATTGCACAGGTGTTTTTCCTTAAGACCACCAGTGCACGTCAGCGTGCAGCATTACTGCACTATACTACTTCCCATTTTGCCAAAGAAAATGTTAAAAAGATGTGTGCTCAGTACTCGGGATTTCATTCAGAATAATTTTACTGCTTCATCAAGGACATTTGTAAGTGAAACTGGCAGTGAAGAATATAAAGAATATTTGTGCACTTTGGTGCCACTGTCTTCATGCTCACCTGCCCAGCACTGCTTTAGCCCATTTTACCCAGCACTGCTTTAGCACCATCAGTTCCAATGTCAATGTATTTTGTCATTTCTTTCTGTTTGTAATTTCATAGATTAAGATTTAATTTTTAGAGAAAACGCAACATTCATGCAGAAGTCAAGAAACACTAGAAGAAATATTATAATTGGTTAAGGACAGAGAGAGCTGCAAATCATATACAATGGATATAGATCTCAAATGAAATATACTTTTAAGGAGGTCTGTTGAAGCAAAGACTGCTGACGTTATTTATTAGCATAGTGAAATGAAATGAATTCTAAGAGAAGGGAGATAAGTAGACTATATCCTATATCCTGTCTCTCATGCCCCAAATTCAATCCATTACTAAGTTTTGTTGATTTTACCTCCCAGCTATCTTAGATTTGTTCATTTCTTTTCACCATACAGCCTCTGCCCTGTCCAAGCCACTATTATCTTACCTCAACATCTGATTGATTTATTCTTTTCCCTTGTTCCTATCCAATATGTTTTCCACTAAGCAACCAGTGATCATTTAAAGATCTGATCTTAAAATTAATGCAATCTTAACACTCATCTAATCTTCTCATCTCTTCCTACAAACTTCCCAACGGCAACCCACTGCGTTTAAGATTAGAACAAAACAACTGTCTTACCATAATCTATTCGGCCCTGCCAGATATGTGACCTTTGCCTGTTTCACCAACCTCACCCCATGCCCCTTTCAACCTTGAACACTAATGACCATCCACAGCAGTCTCTTAATTCCTCAAACATGAATACTCTAAGCACTTTCTGACATCAAGACCTTTACATACACTATTCTTTCAGCTTATAAGATTCTTCCTTTCCCTTCTAGCTGGGCTAACTCCTACCTACCTCTTAAGTCTTAGCTGAAATATTACTTCTTTAGAGAGGCCTTACCTAACACCCACTCCTCCTCTCAGTCAGGTCTCCATGTTATATGCTCTCAAATCACTAACACAAAGCATACCTCAACTTGTATAGTTAATTTTTAGTATTTACCCTTCCCCTTTTCTGTAAGCTCTATGCAGGCATAGGCTGTTTCTGTATTGTTAACCAATGAATATCTCTTGAAACCAGCATAGTATCTGGCATGTAGTATATATTAGATAGTTAATATATAAATATGAAAAGGGACTTTTAATAAGAATGGATAAGAAATTACAATGGGATATTTAAAAATATTAATTTCTTCCATTCAAAAAACATGTATGTTTTTAGCCACTTTGGTCAGAACACTTTCAGCTGCAAGAAGCAAACAAAACCAAGCAAAACAGCTTCAGTAAAAAGAGGAATTTATTGGTTCATGTAACTGAAAGTCTAAGGATTAACATTGAACACATGTGGATGCAGGCACTTAAATAACGTCAGTCAGGAATCTTTCTATTTCAGCATTACTTTTCCTCTCTGTTGGTTCCCATCCCTGTTGCCCTGTTCCAGTCACATGTGGAAGGAGAAATGGTCCCAGCAAACTTAAGCTCATATAGGCTTAATAGAACTTTTAATTTCACAGGACAAACTTCCTTCATGATAGTTCCAATAAAAGTTCTGGCAATGTCCATCATGACCTACGTTGGTCTACATGTCCATCCCTGAACTAGAGAATATAATATTCTGATTGGTCACCTGAACCATATGGGCTGAATGGAGCAGAGTGGGTTCTTGAAGGGAAAGTCAGGAAGCTATTACCTCAAAAAGGGGATGGGGAGTGGGGAGGCCAAAACAAAAGATAGCCACTTTACACAGAAAAATTATCTTTAGAGGAACAATACAGATTAAAAATAAAACTGCATATAAAATATTTACCCTTGAGAAAAATCTTAGAGACAAAGAAAATTTCTCTACTTAAAAAAATTACAGAGGCGCCTGGATGGCTCAGTCGGTTAAGCGGCCGACTTCAGCTCAGGTCATGATCTCGCGGTCCGTAGTTCGAGCCTCGCGTCGGGCTCTGTGCTGACAGCTCAGAGCCTGGAGCCTGTTTCAGATTCTGTGTCTCCCTCTCTCTGACCCTCCCCTGTTCATGCTCTGTCTCTCCCTGTCTCAAAAATAAAAATAAAACGTTAAAAAAATTAAAAAAAAAATTACAGAAAAGAACGGAAAAATTAGACTACAGAAAAGAACATGATAATTTGAGCCATGAGACAGTGGAATAACAATAACATAAATACGTTAGCAGAAACGTCATCAGATTTATACTTCAACTAATCCCAGAATTAATTTCTGCAAATAGAGAATACAGGGATGGGTCCTGTGCCAGTGAACAAGCTATTTCAAAGCACTTTTAGGTGGTTTCATTCTTAAGCAATTGAAATCATGATCTCATATAATTGGTATAATTATAAATTGGTCTCATCTAGTTGTCAGTGTAGGTCCCTAAAGCCCCTTTAGTTTGAATGATTCAAATGTTTACCCTGATTTGAAGCTATTAGTTGCAGCCTGTGGTGTTCTGCCTTTGTTTTTCCAGCCACCAGCATCTGGCCAGGGTCACTCAGCAGGGACAAGTTTTGTGGATTGTACATTGACGTCTCAGCTCCACCACGTGGTGACAATTGGAATTAAGTCTGTCTCCCTTCAGAGGCAGGATCTGCTGATTAAAAACAAGTAAGCACAAGGAACATAATGAGGGTGAATCGGTGTAAAAAATGGACTTCAAACTGCTTCTGTATATCTACTTTATTCTAGACAAAGATGAAATTGAACATAATACACATGGAAGTTTTAGTATTTTCTTCCTGTCCCCCGGGATATACTCCCTGGGTACATATGCCCCACTTTGGAGACCAGTGACCTAGAGAAATCCTCACACATAGGGCCCAAAAGATACATGCAATATTCATTGAGACAACTATTTTTAATAAGAAAAAATTTTGAAGTTACACGTCCATTAATAGGCAAATAATAAATTTTTAAATATTCATTTGAAGGAATATATGTACTCAGTGGAATACCTGACAGCAGATTAAAATAACTGGATTAGAGCTACCCATATCACCATGGATAAATCTCAAAAAATTGATGAGGGAAAAGGAAGTTGTAGGATGATGTGTAGTATATGACACCTCTTTAAGCTATGAGCACTTTAGGGACACCTGGTTGGCTCAGTTGGTTAAACATCCGACTCTTGATTTCAGCTCAGGTCGTGATCTCACAGTTCAGTTTGTGAGACTGAGCTTTGAGTTGGGTTCTGGGCTCACAGTGAGGAGTCTGCTTGGGATTCTCTTTCTCCCTTTCTCTTTCTGCTCCTCCCCCTGCTCTTGTGTACACTGTCTCTCTCTCAAGATAAATAAACATTTAAAAATTAAAAAATAAAATGTGAGCACTTTAAAATATGTTAAACAATCCTATATATTATTTATGGATACATAATTATACAAAAATAGTATGTACATGTGGGTGACAATCAAAATCACCAAAGTCAGGATAATGGTTATTTTGGAAAGAGAAAGGGAGAATTGGAATTGAGGAGGGGTCTAGAGCAAATGTGGTTAAATGTAAGATTTGAGAAAACTAAGAGATGGGTACTGTGTTATACATATAATATGCTGAATATCTTATTATGTGTTTAAATTACTATGTAATATTAAAATATTCCATAAAAAGATTTTTAAAAGTGCCCCAAGGGGGGACATGGGAGGAAAACTAAAAGGATAAGGCCAAAATTATCTTATGTCTACTTTATACCAAAGCAAACACAATAGGAAATGGAGTGGTATAAAATCACCTACTTGAATACTAAAATGACCAAGAATTATGATAGGCGTCCCATTGGAGAGAATGAGCCAAGAGCTAAAATCTTCAAAAAATGAGGGGGAGTGACCTGAAGGGTATGCAGATGATAGCCACAAGTAGAGATCCTGTGTCATATCCTGATGACAAGCTGGGGGTTTTTAGGCAGGAGGGAGAAAGCATCATCTGGAAGGAACCAGGAGGACAAAGAACACACCTACTCCATGACAGGGCCCATTGGGAGCAGGGGTGCAAAGGTAGCAGGGTCCTGGGAAAGCCATGTTTTCTTTAGAACAAGAAAGTTAAGGATCTGTTCAGAGGAGAGGGTGAAGATATAATGGATTTTGCTGATGACTCTCAATAAATGGCCAAGTATGAAAGGATTAATGAAAAGTGAGACTTAGAATGTATCTAATGATTGTGTAGGACCTATGGAAAATGTAAATTGCTACATAAATGGAAAACATCCTTACAACCTCTTTAACTGCCTTGATTAAGGAAACTTCATTCTGCTTTCCTAGTTTTCTTTACATTAACTTCTATTTTCTAAAGTTACAATATTCTTGCCCAGCTGTATTAATTCTTGTTCCTTATGGTTCTTCTTACATTCCCTATACATCTTTTCTAAGTTCTGTTTGGGGAGGTGCGAGAGAAACTTTTAAGCAAAACACCATCATGTAGCTAATTGCATAATGTTCTATTATTCTGTCTGCCTTAAACACAAATATAATAATGACAGGAATTTTAGTGCTGGAAGATAACTTAAAGATAATATAATGCAACCTCCTCACTTTACAACTGACCACAGATTATGTGGTTTGCCAAATTAAGTGGTTGGTGACTAGCAGGACCAGGGTTAGAATCTATGCCACCTCTCCAACTTCTGTTTTTCTTTTTTCTTTTTTTCTTTCTTTCTTTCTTTCTTTCTTTCTTTCTTTCTTTCTTTTTAATTTTAGAGTGAGAGAGAGCATGTGAGTTGGGAAGAGGGGCAGAGAAAGAGACTCTTAAGCAGGCTTCATGCTCATCTAGGGGCCCGGCGTGGGGCTTGATCCCATGACTCTGGGATCATGACAGGAGCCGAAATCAAGAGACGCTTAACCGACTGAGCCACCCAGGTACCCCCGCCTCCCATTTTTCTTTGAACAGCAGAAACAGAATGCACCTGCCAGAGGGGAACTGTATGCTGGTGGTTAAGTATAGGCTCTGATGTCAGACTCTCTAAGTTCAAACTGTAAATCTGCTACTTATTTGCTGTATGACCTTGGCCACATAATCTAACTGCTCTGTGCCTCAGTTTTCTCATCTGCAAAATGTAAAGCACAATTGTATCTACTTCATAGAATTGTTATAGGATTAAATGAATTAATGCACATAAAGAGTGACCAGAAATCTAAGATATTATTTCTATTCAGCACCCACTCTGCTAGCTGCTGATATTACAGAGATTAACGGAGGCCAGGGACATTTTTAAAATCGATTTTTTAAAAGTAATATCTACACTCAACTTGGGGCTCATACTCACAACCCTGAGATCAAGAGTCATATGCTCTGTGGACTCAGCCAGCTGGGTGCCCCAACAGAGGCCAGGGATTTTATCCATAGCTGCTTTTGTTTGGTCTGGAGTTTAAGTAAACCAAACCAAAGCAAACCAAACCACCACCAACAACAAAACTATATCTGAGCAAATGTTAACAAATCTGGATATTTCACATAGAGATCTAAATATCCAATTTCTCTTAAAAATTGGAAGGTCCAACATCTAAGTCAGAATTCTAATGTAGTAATAATTGGCTGGAGCTAAAATAGCTGCCCCCTTTAGTCCACACCACTCACATAATGTATATGCATGTACTCATACCCTTCCAGTTTCCATCTTTAAACTTTACCTGCCTGGTGTCTGCATGCCTTTGAAATTGCATTCTAGACTAAGGCAGTTTCTGCTCTCAAGGAACTCAATCCAACAGGTGAGATGCATCTTCTAAACAATTCACAATACAGTGTGATGGAGAACAAGTACAAAGTTGCAAAGTACAGAGTACAGCAGCAGTCTGAAGGAACATGAGGGCATACTGAATGGTGGAGGTGCTGTGCTGGTAATGCATGTTGTCAAGAAAGCAGACTTGAAAAAGAAAAGTAGTAGAAGAGGATTGCAGGGAAAATAGGATGTGCAAAGACAATGAAATGGGAAACAGTTTGTGTGTTTAGCAACTGAAAAGTTCAGATTTGGAGAATATAGTAAGAAGGAGAGAAGTAGGCTGACACTAGACAATAAAAGCCCTAAAGTTTGTATCTTACCCTGTAGAAATGGATAGAACTTGAAATGGTTTGTCATTAAGTTCTAAATCCAACTTTAATGCAATTATGCCTGGATACCCTTGCCATCCTCTTTCAAATGTCTTTGGACCTCCTGTTTTAGAAACAAATACTGTACAATCCACAATATTCTATGAAACATTTCAATAACAAATTGCCACTTCAACAAGAAGCTCTGTCTCCTAAAATACAGTTTGAGTGGCTAAAATACAGTTTTTAGATTTGTCTGAAAATTTAGTTTCCTTCTCTGTAAAATGGGGATAATAATAGCGCCTACTTCAGGGCTATTAAATTGAGAATTGAACTCATTATGACTCATGTAAAGAGCTTACCAGGATACCCAACACAGAGTAAAAATAGTCAATTAATATGAGTTATCGTGATTATGATACTTATTGCGACTTCCTTGTCTATTTTACCTATCATTGAGAAAATATAACATTTCACTGAGTCAAATATGTATGTTTTCCATCGGAAACTTAAGTTAAATCAAGCCTGGTGTCATCTCCAGGCTATAAGTAGTAAAAAATGAATGCAAAAAATACTAGATGAAAATGGCAAGATAAAACTTCCTTTCCTTCTTTTTTATTGATTGCAAACGTTTCAAGAACGATTTAAAGATTTTTGTGCAACACAGAAAATGCAAGTTATCGTCTGCAGTTATTAAATATAATAGCTTATTAGCAGTAATAAAGGTACTTAGGTATAAGAGACTTTTCTCCAGTTCCTCCAGGCTCGACGAGGAGGAAAACCCTCAGGCAAAACACCTTTTCACATCTGACAGTAACATCTTGGATAGCCAAGGAGCTCAGACAATCACTTGGCGGGAAAAGAATAAATACAGACCAAATTCACACAATCTGTTTCTGTTTAGTTTATATACTGCGATCGAGTCTATCAGGTTTCGTGCCTTGTGGGACTTGAAGTCCACAGGCAAGAAATGATCGCGGTTGTTGAAGCTTGGAAGGCGGCAGCCCCTGCAGGTCTAAGCAGTAAGGACTACAACTCCCGACAAACATTGCAGGGCCGCGCCGTAATTACGGGCAACCAACCGTACCCGAGCAGGGCAAGCTCCACCCCACCCGGCTCGAGGACTGCCTCCACCAATGGCAGAGCTCCCAGCGCAGAGCTTGCGGGTTAGGTTGTGAGGTTCGGGCCGGGGGCGGGGAGGAGCTGAGGGGGTTCAGAACGCGCTCGGCCGCTGGGTGGGTCGGGGCGTTCGGCGCGCCCTTCATTGAAGCGGCGGTGGCTGGGCTGGGCGCCGGGAGTGGGAAGCGACGGCGCGGCTGGAAAATGCCAGTCCATTCCCGAGGGGATAAGAAGGAGACGAACCATCACGATGAGATGGAGGTGGACTACGCCGAAAATGAGGGGAGCAGCTCAGAGGACGAGGACACGGAGAGCTCGTCGGTCTCCGAGGATGGAGATAGCTCAGGTGTGCAACCCACCGGGGCCGGGACCCTGAGTCCTTGCGCCCGGCGCACGACAGGCCGCTCTCCGCACGCCGGACAGCTGCGTCCTGCTGGGAGTGCTGGGCGGGGAGAGAGGGAAGGGGCGGAGACTGGCTCCCGGCCCTCGGCAGCACCCGGACTCATCGTGGGGCGCTGCCTGGCTCCAGGCAGGTCCCTGCTGGCGGGGCGGGACCCAGCGCGGGCCTGGGCTCGCCCAGCTCCCGGACGCTGCGCAGTCCTGCTCGCCGTCGGACCAGCCTTGGGGACCTCTGGGCAGTGCCCACGGCTGTCGACCAAAGTGGGGAATGCCTTGCAGCTTGTCTGGGAGACCCTGGAAATGCCTCTTACCCCCAGACCACCGGCTTCTTTCCTTATTTTTCATCTTTCCAACCCTTACTTCTCAACATGGGTTGTCAGGGCCGAGGTCGGTTAGAATTGTGCCGGCTCTTGGCTGGTTTAGAATTTGTTAATCTCAGCTTCCAATTCAGCCTGTCAGTCAGCACTTGACATCAGCGTTCTTGCGGGGGCCGACTTGGAGCTGTCCCATTTACAGCATCTGTCTGAACTTTGCAAGACTGAGAGCCCGTCAGGGATGATTTTGGATCTTCATATACTTATAAACTGGCAGATATTGGGCAACTCTGAAATTTTCCAAATCTTTTCTTTCTTGTAATCTTTTCCAATTTGGGGCTGTTTCAGGTTTTTTGTAGGTTTTTTGGGGGACTGGGGGGGGCAGATTACCACCACAGATGGATTTTGCACACTTTCAGGATGGTTATTAAAAAGAGAAATGGAATATATGCCAGCCTGGATTTTCTTCTTTCCATATGATGAGAATTAAACTTAAACTTTCTCGTCTTGGCCTGATTATTGGTTATGTAAAGCAAGGACTGATGACAATCTGTTGATGCCCGGACACCCTCTTTTCAGGTTTCTCTTTAAAAGCAAATCTCCATGGAAGTACGTAATTTCAGTCAATAAACTAGCCATTCCAAATAGGCCTTTATGAGTGACTTCCTTGAGATGCACTGGACACTACTCTGTGAGGTGTAAATAAATAGTTATGATCTGCTCTCAATTAAACAGTTGTCATAAACCAGAACTTGATTAAACTGCCAAATAAATACTTAACTGTAAACAATGCTATAGGATTTCAGAGACCAGAGGAAATCTTTTCTGAATAGGGTGGCCAGGAAAGGCTAGTTGAAGAAGGTGGGATTACCTCAATTATCTTGACGAATGGGTAGAATTTGGATTGGGGTGATAATGTTGGATTGGGAGGAATGTAAGAAAAAAATGCAAAGGCTGCTAGAGTTTAAGGCTTATTCAAAAGAGTGAGAAACTGATTTTGTTGGGAGGATTTGAGCTAGAGAATGAGAAAGAAGTATAGATGTAAAAGATTTCAAAAATGAAAAAAAAAAAAAACAAACCACAATGCACAATTGGTGAATGCGAGTTTAGGAGTGAAGGTAAGAGGAAAACCCCAGATACGAGGAGATGGTGGTAGCATGAATAGAAATAGAAAAGTGAAATATTTGAGATGAAGGTGGAAGATAGAGTATTTCAGACATGTTGCTTTTGAGGTGCTTGTGGTATATTTAAGTCAGAGTGTCAACTGACAGATGGAAATGTAGCATTGGGACCTGCTTGGGCTAGGAAGCATGATTTGGAAGTCATTCATCCGTCTAGCCGTGAAAGTAGGTGAGATTTCAAAAGTGAGCAATACAGAGAAAGAACACCTAGGCTGTGTGTAAACACATTTTTTAGATTTGTAAAACATTTTATCTCCAAGTGTTGTTTTTTTGATGAGAGCTGAAGATCTCACAAAGTGACATCTATTTGTTAAAATTCTCAGTGATTTTTCACTGATTTTTTATTCCTTCCCAGAAAATAATGGACAACTTAATTTGTGAAGAATGTAATAATTTGAACTATATGTCAGATTTTTTTTTCAGTTGTATCATCTTTATTTATTTTTTTTAACATTTTTATTTATTTTTGAGACAGAGAGAGACAGAGCATGAACGGGGTAGGGTCAGAGACAGAGGGAGACACAGAATCCGAAACAGGCTCCAGGCTCTGAGCAGTCAGTACAGAGCCCCACGCGGGGCTCGAACTCACGGACCGCGAGATCATGACCTGAGCCGAAGTTGGCCGCTTAACGGACTGAGCCACCCAGGCGCCCCTATGTCAGATTTTTTTAAGCGCAAAGAAACTATTTAAATAAATTATGCAGTTTTGCTTCTTGTGAAAGCATTTCTTTTCTGCTGAATGGCTTTCATGTTAAACTTCCAGTTTTGTTCTTCTCAAACATTGGTACTGAGCAGGTCCTAAAGCTACAGAAAAAAACCTCTACTATCCAGAGATACTGGGAAGTGAGTCATCTTGCGTGACCAAGTTTTAAATAGCCCAGGAGTAAGCTATTAAGAATCAGAAATAATTTTAATCTGTTTTAGGAAAGTTAAAAAAAATGAACCCTATTGTTCCTTGGTGTATTTAACTCTTTACCATAGCTTGACCTTTATTTAATGAAGATCGAGATGCAGATCATTTTACGCTTCGCTTATTTCACTTATGTTGAAATATATGCGATGTAAAAATAGAAGATAAAGGAATATAGGAGATAGCTGGTAATTTAACAGTTGCTTTCCTTCAAAACTTTGCTTATTTTTTCTTTTCATTTTCCTCTTTCTCACTTACAGTAATTTGGGGAGAGGGAACAATGAGAATATGAGTAAGAGACCAACAGATCTGGTGGTAAACAGAATGAGATTAGTTTTCTTCTTTTGTAACTGGCAAATCTGTCATGTAAGCAGTTCTGAAAGAAGGATTCTAAAAGTGTTTTTGAGCAATATTAGCCTTTAATGGACATAATCGTTTTGGTGTTTAAGTTCTGTTGAGTTGAAGGAACATAAACCAAAAATGGATTCATTACTTAAGAGTAAAGCTTGATGTCAGCCGTTTAAAGTGATTTGAAAATGAATAAAAACAAAAAGGTCTAGAGATTGTTATAGCTTTAACTCTCAATTATATTTTAAGTTAAAACCTTTAGTCGAAATTATTTTGGATAAACATTAATTTTCTCTTAAGGCTTAATATAGGCCTTGCATATCTAACTTCGTATTACAGTTTTTTTCTTTCTTTTTTTTTCTTTAGCCGTTTGAATTAACATTCAGATAATTTGGAACATAAAATTAATTTTTTTCTTTGCTATTTGTCTTTTTATTAATAGAAATGGATGATGAAGACTGTGAAAGAAGAAGAATGGAATGTTTAGATGAAATGTCCAATCTAGAAAAACAGTTTACCGATCTCAAGGATCAGTAAGTAGTGATGTCAGAAGGTCATTGTCACTGAATCTCAACCATGTCACATGTATACTGGCACAAGAGAAATTCTATTCACTGAACTATTTTCCTTTTTGTATTTTATGAGACTATTCTAAAAGAGGCTTCAACTATTTGCCTTCTGAAGACCTCATTAACTAAACTAAGGGTTTTGAGACAGGTTTGGGGGTGTATAATAAGGTTTCTATGTGGATGTTGGTAATTAAAATGTTTTCCCTGGGTGGTTGGACCCTTGGTTCTAATTTGCTTCTTTCATTTCTTTGTTAAATGATTGAATAAAGATAGCTTTTTAAAAATCTTAGAATAACAGAATATTTCCCCAAAATGGCATGTGATTTTTGTTTTAATCAACATTGGGTAATACATACATGTTTTCACATTAGTTTGCCTCTGGAAGCAACTGTGTAAGGTTGGCAGATATCCATCCTTACCTGTGAGAAAATTGATGCTCAGAGGAGTGAAGTGATTTGCCCATAGTTCATCAGCAAGTGATAAAGTAAGCTAGTTCTGCTTCCTAGTACTAGTGACTAGTGACTTCCTAGTGACATTCCTTCCACTAAGGCATTACTTTGGAGGAAATATAGGGGAGTAGAAAGAGCACAGGCTCTGAATCCAGGCTTTTTTCACAGATTAAAAAGGTGTAATAGTAGCTATTTTATCGTGAACTGTTAGGATTGTATGAGCAGTAGGTGAAATTCTTAGTCTTGGCTGGCACATAGTGGTGCTTATTAGATACTGTTTTCTCCCCCTCTTTATAATGCCAGAACTCTTATGAGAAGTTGGTTACACAAGAATGGGCCCCAGTGATTTGAGAGAACAGAATAGATGCAGATACATATTTTTAAAAAATCTTAAATGTGAGCTTTTACTTTAGAACTTGCTGGCAAGGTCATGGGGTATAGCTACGTGTTAGGAATTGTAAATGAAAGAAACTTCTGAGACTATAGACACCTAATTTATTTGGAAGCTGGCTCTTCAGTTCATTAATTCTTCATAATTTTGCTGTTTATTCTTTTCTCTTACCTCTTCCCTAGAGAGGCCCAGAGAACAGATGAAAACATGGTTAATATCTGGAATTGCCAGACTAAAAGGGGACAGATTTGTTTATCAAATGAATCCTGCTGTTTATGACATTTCTGGTCTTAACTTTCATTGGTATGAGAGGTGAACATATAAATGTTCCAAGCTAGTGCAACATATTGATATAAATAATCCAAAATTTAAAACTTTGGCTTTAAAAAACATGGTATCATTTTTTTATTCTAAAGATTTACATTATTGATTGTAAATTTGAATCAGTTTGGATCCCCAAGGGATCCATTATTTGGGCAACATGGAGAGTTCATCCAGAATCATTCTGGAAAAGAGGAAACAAATTTGTATTTTTATATTTTAGCACTGGTAATCCATGAATGAATAATTCTCACACAATTAAGATACACCTATTGAGCTTTTAAAGTGTATTTTATGGTTATCCAAGAAATGAAAAGTACTGTAAAGCTCTAATATAATATATTACAAAGGAGAACTTTGCACCTAGTCAGTCTTTAAGCCTACTCTTGCTCATCTTGGGGCTGGCAGTTGCCTTGAATTTTGCATTTTCATGGCTCATTACTAGCCATTTCTCCCACCAGCCTCATTCATCTCAGAAACATATTAATAGTAGACCTGTTACCACTATTAATAGGATTCTTTCTCAAGAGATTGGTATCCAGGGGTGCCTGGTTGGCTCAGTTGGTTAAGTGTCCAACTTTGGCTCAGGTCATGATCTTAAACGGTTTGTGGGTTCGAGCCCTGCATCAGGCTCTCTGCTGACAGCTGGGAGCCTGGGGCCTGCTTTAGATTCTGTGTCTCCCTCTCTCTCTGCCCCTACCCTTCTCATGCTCTGTCTCTCTCTCTCAAAAATAAACATTAAAAAAAAGAAGAAATTGGTATTCAGAAATGTGTTTTAGAAAGAAATAATCCTTGCATCAGGTTTATAATTATCTTTTTTTTAATCTGCCCCAATTGCATTGTTGCTATTTTTATTCTGTTGTACTGTGAGCAGTCTCAAATCCTATGTAGAAGAGGTGGGAGATATGATAACAACAACATCAACAAATTCTCCTGCTTCTCCTGTTCTAGCACCAGAGGGCATAATAGCACTTCTTTCATAAGGCAGAAAATCCACCATTTGGCAGTTTGGATATTGGTGGAAGGTTCTTCCACTTCATTAAAAAAGATAGAGGAACTTACACTGCCCAAATTTTCATGTATTTCAATGTTCAGTATCCAGTAAACATTAATTGGGCTTCTACTCTGAATAGTATTGTGGTTGCTGCTAAGGGACTCCTGATTCTTGGCTTTGGTGAGTTTATACTTGAATTTTAAGGTTGTTGAAATGATACTGATTTTGAGGAATCTATTCTTTTAAAAGGGTAGTTAATTGAATATTGTTAATTCACATAGCCTCTTCATTCAAGACACTGTTCACCTATTCAGGATACCTTATTGATATTTTAAGGCTGATGTTTTTCCAGTACATTCATCATTTGTATTGAATTTTTAGCATTTTGCCTGAAGTTGTATTTATGATTTCAAAAGCTATAGCTATCACATTATAGTTTTTTGACTTTGCACATTCATTTATCATTGTATCTTGAGTTTTAGAAAAATTTAACCCAGAGATGATAATGTATTATTTTGGTAGTTAACTCAGATAATTTTTCCATTTTTGTTTAGAAAAATATTTATTGTATTAATACTCAAAGTTGCTCGAATACTTCAAAATCATACAAATCTTTATGCTAATTATAATGATCAATTATAGACATTCAATATTGATTTTCTTGTCTTTTTTTTAAGCTTCTATTTTAATTCTAGTTACTATACAGTGTTATATTAGTTTCAGGTCTACACTATAGTGATTCAATAATTCCATATATCGCCTGGTGCTCATCACAGGTGGGTTCCTTGATCCCTATTGCCTATTTAACCCATCCTCCCAGCCCCCTCCCTGATTGTCTTAATTGTATTGGTTTATATTTTCTTTATCTTCTAAGTTTATTGATTTTTGAGAGAGTATGTGCAAGTGTGTGGAAGCGTGCATGACAGCAAGTTGGGGAGGGGCAGAAGGAGAGGGAGAGAGAGAGAATCCCAAGCAGGCTCTGCACTCAGTGTGGGGCTCGGTCTAATGAACTGTGAGATTATGACCTGAGCTGAAATCAAGAGTTGGATGCTTAACCAACTAAAGGACCCAGGTGCCCCCACTTCATATTTTCACGAAGAAAGATAGTTTTTATATGAAAGCCAGGTATTGTAATGTTTTCAAAAGCTAACTGCTAGTTATACTAACACCTACAAGCATAATCAGTGGTTTCTTTTAGAACTTACTACATGCCATCCTTGTGACATATTCTTCACCCTTGATAAAGTAATGAATGTCAAAAAAAAGAATTTACAAATGATCTTAAATTGTTAACCTGCTTTGAAATTTTTAGGATATCTATGAAATGCACAAAGCCAGGATCACAAGGGCCTTTTGTAAAGAATGACAATGTAGACATCCATCCTTAAAAAGAGTTCTATCCTGTAGGATTATTGCCAGAAGTAAACTTTGAGTTGTCTGTCATTGATAATCAAGGTGAAGTTAAAGGTGTGACAGCTGGCAAATTAGAGTATTTGTATGTAAACTCACAAATACAGCAACAGGGGTTCCCAGCCCCATATTTCATTCCTGCATCCGCTGAGCAACCATTTTGTTATACCTTCTTCATTTGCAGTCCAGACAAACTGGGTATGCCAGAACACAAGTTCTGTAGCCATTGGTTTTTACCTTCATCACTCTACTTTCTCTTTGTTCTTTAAAAACCAAGTAGGCTGAATATTATAATACTGTTTTTCAGGAAAGGTAGAGAGAAGCCAGGAAATTTTTTATTTTGACAACTAGTAATGTTTATATCTAAAGTGTTCAAAATGATTTCTTTGTTTTTTAAAAAATTTTTTAGATGTTTATTTTTTTTTTTTTTTTTTTTTTTTATTTTTGGGACAGAGAGAGACAGAGCATGAACGGGGGAGGGGCAGAGAGAGAGGGAGACACAGAATCCGAAACAGGCTCCAGGCTCCGAGCCATCAGCCCAGAGCCCGATGCGGGGCTCGAACTCATGGACCGCGAGATCGTGACCTGGCTGAAGTCGGACGCTTAACCGACTGCGCCACCCAGGCGCCCCTAGATGTTTATTTTTGAGAGAGAGAGAGAGAGAGAGAGAGAGAGAGACAGAATCTGAAGCAGGCTCCAGGCTCTCAGCTGTCAGCACAGAGCCCAACGCGGGGTTCAAACTCAGGAACCTGTGAGATCATGACCTGAGCCAAAGTCAGATGCCTAACCAACTGAGCCACCCAGGCGCCCCGATTTCTTTTGTTTCTTTTAAAAGTGTTTTAAATAACCTTTTCTCCTTGAATTGATTTATTGTTCTGCAGTTAAAACAAAACCAAACATGTAGAGTGCAAAAAAGTAGTAGCTTAGTTGTATTTTTTGTACTGAGTTAATTATTGAAGAATGATATATCTAAATATAAAATCTACTTTGTGATTATGTGCATAAAGTCAAGTAATGTAACTGAGTTTTTCACTTAAGATCAAGAAAAAAATACACTTGGTAGGTTATTAGAATATGAATGATATTAGGAAGAGATAATGTTTAAAATGGTATGTTAGCCTTTGTTGGGCTTTTAAAATTAATATTTTAATTTTTGCTTTGTTAAGACTTTATAAAGAACGATTAAGTCAGGTGGATGCAAAACTACAAGAAGTCATAGCTGGAAAAGCACCAGAATATTTGGAACCACTGGCAACTTTACAAGAAAATATGCAAATTCGTACAAAGGTAGCAGGTAGGAAAGTGAAACATCTTTTCCATTTAGTAGAATATGAACTCTTCACTAGATTTAAAAGGTGTTTGTCAAGTGAGTGTTTCTTGTTAGTGAAATCACAAATATATTTACAGTGAACAGAGCATTTCACTCAATCAGCCCACAATCATTTATTAAATGCCTCTTGCTTTCCTCTGCTGCTGTGGGATATCAGATTGCTAGCAGTGTTGTTGAGACGATACTTCCACATGTGAAACAATTAGAGACATGATACTTTTATTAAGAGCAACTGTTAGTTTTTCAGTTGAATTTTCCTGTTACCTAAATTAAGTTTCAACTTAGTACTCTTAGTACTTTTCATCTATAGGAGTGACAAGGATTTTTTTATTTATAAAAACATCGACAAAACGTTTGATCAGGATGTTATGGAATAGGGAATTAGTCTTCAACTCTGTAATTTAATGATAATTTATTATTTTGATAAGTTTGGTCACTGATTTGTGGCTATGAATAAATGAAAATATACTATACTTGTATGGTTAAATTTCAGTCTTTTGTTATTATTGGAATCCAGCCTCAGAATTGTGTCCTAGCACACATGACAAAGGATACATCTGTTTGAAGATCACTTATGTTTTTTCATAGTTGGACTAAAACTGAATTTTAACTAATGGAGGTGCTGATTTTTTTTTCTTTTTGGGGGACACTAATTGATCCTCCTGTACCTATTATGTAATACCTAAAGCATTGTTCATAATAGGTTCTTTTTGTATTATTTCTACCTTAAACCAAATTTTATTCTTGAATGCTTAATATTGAATATGTAGATGATATGATACTTAACTTGCTATTTTTACAAGTTGGCTTACCACACTCTGAAAAGTAAACAAGTCCTTAATTTTCTTTGACATTCTAAAAGAACTAAGTGATGCATAAAGCTATACCCATACATACTCAAGTAACTAAGTGCATACAAAGCTGGTGAAATCTGAATAGTGTATGGATTGTATGAATGTCAATGTCTTGGCTTTGATATTGTACTCTAATTATGTAAGATATTATCATGGGGAAAACTGAGTGAAAGGTCCAAGGGAACTACCTGTACTATATTAAGTTGGCAACATTTTGTCAGTCTATATTCATTGCAAAATAAAAGTGAAAAAAAAAGAGGTTAAAAGAAGATAGTAAAAAAAAAAAAACAACAACTAAGTGAGACTTACTGGATGTTTAGGAAGAATTACTTGAATCAGTTATTCACTTTTCTACTATGTGGCCTCTTGTACAGAGAATATTGTGTGTGTGAATGTGTTGCTAATGGCACAGTTCCAGATATCTGTCCCATGCCTTTACTGTATAAGAAAGAATCACATTTCTAGGGTCAACTATGGGACTGAGTTTGGTGTATACATCTAGAGCCTTTGTTTGCCATTTTTGTGATGGTGTATTTGCACGCCACATTTTATACTATTTTGCACTATTGTTTCATACTATTGCTTTCAGGTAGCTTGAAGTGAAACTCTCTTGAGCATCCATTCTCTAGAAGAATCAGGAGCACTCAAACATCATTATCAGTTTATACATTTTGTTGTATCAGTTTATACATTAATCCTTTTGGAAGGTTTGGACTCTGAAAATAATAATTAAAAAAAATAGTGGTTTTGTTGGTTATGGTATCCACTTGTTACTTGGAAAATATGTGATTAATGAAACCAGAGTTTATTGACTATTTCCATTATGAGTCCTGAGAGGTTACTTTTGATAGGAAAGGAGTTTTACTTTCATTTTTCTCATTCTCTATCAAACATTTTAGGAGTATTCTTTAGAAGAATGGAGTAAGAACTAAAATTTGCAGTGTTGTTTTTTCCTCGCTCTTAAATTCTTAATTCTCTAGGCTGCTTTGATATGGATTTTAACTGAGCCTTTTTATTTTCAATTTTTAAAGATTAAGTTAGAATCACTTGTCAGTTTCTTCCTGACTCATCTTATAAAATACAGTTGGACAGAATTCCTGTAGGGAAGTGTTAACAAAACTCATTAATGCTAACGTAATCAGAGTAATTGTGTTTGGTTGCAGGAATCTATAGAGAGCTCTGCTTAGAATCTGTAAAGAACAAATATGAATGTGAAATTCAAGCCTCTCGCCAGCATTGTGAGGTACTGTTATTTTACTTTTACTTTTAATCTAATTTCAACCCTTCAAGTCTTTCTGAGTGTGGTAGGTAAAGTAAATAAAATAAGTGAAACAAAATTAAATTGTGCTTTAGTTTATCACTTGTATGATTTTTTTTTTTTTTTTTTTTTTTTAATTTATTTTTGGGACAGAGAGAGACAGAGCATGAACGGGGGTGGGGCAGAGAGAGAGGGAGACACAGAATCGGAAACAGGCTCCAGGCTCCGAGCATCAGCCCAGAGCCCGATGCGGGGCTCGAACTCACGGACCGCGAGATCGTGACCTGGCTGAAGTCGGACGCTTAACCGACTGCGCCACCCAGGCGCCCCTGATTTTTTTTTTTAATACAAGTGCAGCAGAAGCTGTATTGTAAATAGGACACAAAGAAGGGACCATAGAAAAGAATGAAGGGAGATAATTTTAGAAGTTTTGCAACTGTTACCTTAAAAAGACTTTGTCATGATCATGTCATTTGGCATTGCTGAAAATATTAGTGTAATTAGTATAATATTCAAGTTTAGACTAAAAAAGTGTGAATCTAGTGGTACAGTTGGAATGTTGGGCTTATTATTAATTTGACTCTCTAGATCTATTTCCTCATCTTAGGACAGAATTCTCTATTTATGGGGAAAAAATAGATGTATTTTTCTCTGTGGAGAAAGTCTCTTTGGATAGTGTTTAAAACTAGTGCTCATTTTGCAGATAACTTTTCATATAACATAGGTAAGATCATAAATACATTAGTGGAAATAAGATAACAAATTCTGTCATCATTCTTATCTTTTATTATTTTATTCTATCTTTGTAAATTATTAAAATATTAAGAGTAGATTAAAAAAATGATGGAATGTGTTTCATTTTATTCATTCATTTATTTATTTATTTGTTTATTTATTTATTTATTTAATTTATTTTTGAGAGAGAGAGAGAGAGAGGACAGAGAGAGAGGGAGACACAGAATCTCAAGGAGGCTCCAGGCTCTGAGCTGTCAGCACAGAGCCCTATGCAGGGCTTGAACTGATGAACTGTGAGAACATGACCTGATCCAGTCAGACAACCCACTGAGCCACCCAGGCATCCCTCATTTTCTTGATTACAGCTGAGATGAAACATCTTTTTGATGTTTACTGGCTGCTTGGATTTGTTTTCCTAAGAAGTGCCTGTTCATATCTTTTGCCTTTATGTTGGGCTGTTAGTGTTTTCCTCATCAACTGTAGAGGTTCTTTATATATTCTGGATATAAATGCTTTGCTGGTTATGTGCTTTGCAAATATTTTTACCCAGGCAATGGAATGTCTTTTCACTCTTTTTGATAACTTGGTGAACAAACGTTTTACATTTTAATGTAGCTGAATTTATCATCTTTACTTTATGATATGTGCTTTCTATGTCTTTCCCATTTTGAAGTAAAAAAAAATGTATTTTGCTTTTAAACGTTGAAATTTTGCTTTTTAACGTTTAGATTGCTAGACTACCTCTAATTCATTTTTGCATGTGGTATAAAGTATGCATCTAATTTGTTTTTGCATATGGATAGGTAACGTCCACACTGTTTATTCCATACTCTGTTGTTATACCAGGAATCAGCAATTCCATCTTTTCCCCCATCTTTTTTCATCTTTTTTATATCAAATGTCCACTTATATGCCAGTGTTTCTAGCTGTTTTTTTTTTTTTTTTTTTAATGTTTATTTATTTATTTTGGGGAGGGGTGGCATAGAGAAAGAGAAAGAGAGAGAGAGAATCCCAAGCAGGCTCCGTACTGTCAGTGCAGAGTCCAGCACAGGGCTTGATCTCACAGACTGTGAGATCATGACCTGAGCTGAAATCAAGAGTCAGACACTTAACCAACTGAGCCACCCAGACACCCCTGTTTATAGCCATTTAAATTTGTTTCATTTGTCTGTTTGACTGCTTCTGCACTGGTAGCATAATACCTTGCTTTCAGTCTAGTAAGTCTTGGTAGTTCAATAAACTGATAATTTTACCTTGCTCTTCTTATACTTGTTATTGTTAAAATTTTTTGTTCTTGTTTAGTAACATCTTTTAAAAAATTTACTTTTTATTTCTTGCTGCTGTATAAAAAATCATTTTGTATATTGATATTATATCCAACCTTATCTACCTCTCTTCTTAATTCTAATAATTTAATTACAAACTCATTAGATTTTCCATGTGGATAGTAATGTCATTTGTTAATAATGGCAGTTTGTTTCTTCTATTCTGATCTTCCTCTTATTTGTTTTGTCTTAGTGGCACTGATAGAACATCATAAACTAGAAGCAGTGAAAGCAGATTGTGGTTGGGTTCTTGATTTTAAGGGAGTGCTTCTTATGGTTTTCCAATATTTACTGTTGGGTTTTGGTAAATACTCTTTATCAAGTTAAGGAAATTTACTTTTATTTCTTATTTTCTAAGGTTTTTTTTGTTTTGTTTTGTTTTGTTTTTTTACCATGATAGTTATTATATTGTATTAAAGGCTTTGTCTACGTCTGTTGAATTAGTCATGTTTTTTGCTCTTAATGTATTTTCTAATGTTAAACCATCCTTGGATTCCTGGAATAATTATTTTTACTGTGAATTACCAGATTCAGTTTGCTAATATTTTGTTTAGAAGCTTCATTTCTATGTTTATCAGTGAGACTTAATTTTTAAGTCTCATACTGTCCTTGATTTGATCTCAAGATCCATAAAATGAGTTAGGAATATCCCATATTTTTCTCTTCCATGGAAATATATAGTTAAGATTGCATTCATCAGTTCCATGGGTGCTTAGTACATCTTGTCTTTGTATATTTTTAAACAGCCTCATACTTATAGAAAAGTTGCAAGAAAGTACAAAAGAACTTTTCTGATGAAGATGACAATGAGTTGGCAACATAATGCACCATCACCCCTGAATACAACAAATGAAGGACACTCTCCTGTATAACGATACTATAATCATCAAAATCAGGAAATGTACACTGATACATTATTACTGTCTAATCCTCAGACCCCATTTAAGTTTCAGCCGTTGTCCCAACAATACCCTTTAGAGCAAAGAGATCCAGTTCGGATCACTTGTCTTTGTCTTTGCATTTAGTTGTCATGTCTTGTTTCCTTCCATGTAGAACAATTCTTCAGTCTTTCCTTGACTTTCATGGTCTTTACAAATTTGAAAATTTCAGTCCAGTTATTATATAGAATGTCAGTTTTGAATTGGTCTGCTTTTTCTTCATGATTAGAGTTGGGTTTTGCCTCTCAGTAAGAATATCACAATAGTGATGTGTTTTTTTCACTGAATTCTATTAGGTAGCACACAATTTTGACATGTACCATTATTGGTGATGTACACTTTGATCACTTGACTTTGGTGGTGTCTTCCAAGTTTCTCTAAGTAAACTTACTTTTTTTACTTATTGTGATTAATAAGTACTTTGGGGAGAAATACTTTGTGCGAGTATCTTATTCCTCATAACACTTTCCGTTCATTTATTTATGTATGGACTTATCCTAATTTTTTGTCTGCTTCATCTTTCCGTTACTGAAGGAGGTGTGTTAGAATTCTCCGTGTGATGGTGGATTTGTTAATACCTCCTTTATTGTTTTTTTATTATTATTAGTTTTCTTCTTTATGCCCTAAGAAAATCCACATACTGTTCTTTTCACAGTAGTAAAGTCATTCACCATTTCAGATCTGGAGGCCAAAGGTACTGATAATGAGATGCCCCACAATGCATGTCCACTGTTGTGGATTCCTTTGATCAAAAAGGATGGTACAGTCCTGGGGACTGAATGCTCATGATTCCAGAGCTCCCGGCTGAAACTTATCTCCTGTGGAATTTCTTTTATCTTTTTCTTTTTTCTTCTTAAAAAAATTTTTTTTAACTGTGGTTAAGAACACTTAATATGAGATGTATCCTATTAACAAATATCGAGTGTGTAATACAATATTTTTAACTATAGGCACACTTTTTGTACAACAGATCTCTAGAACTTAATCATGATGTATAACTGAAACTTTATACCCATTGAACAGCAACTCTCCATGTCCCCTTTCCCCTAGCCTTTGGCAACCACCATTCTACTCTCTGCTTCTACGTGTTTGACTAGTTTGTATATCTTATATAAGTGGTATCATGCAATACCTGTCTGTATGTGACTGGCTTATTTCATTTAGTATATTATCCTCAGGGTTGATCCATGTTGTAGCACATGGCAGGACTTCGTAATTTTTAAAAAATGTTTATTTATTTTGAGAAAGAGAGAAAGAGTGTGAGCGGAGGAGAGGCAGAGAGAGAGAGAGAGAGAGGAGAGAGAGAGAGAGAGAGGGAGAGAGAGAGAATATCCCAAGAAGGCTCTTTGCTGTCAGAGCAGAGCCAGATGTGTGGCTTGATCTCTGGAACTGTGAGATCATGAGCTGAACCAAGGTAAGAGTCAGACGTCCCTGGATGTTCTAATTTTTTTGACTGAATAATATTTCATTGTATGTATATATCATATTTTCTTTACACATTCATCCTTCAATGTACATTTAGGTTGTTTTCCACATCTTGGCCATTGTGAATAGTGCTGAAATGAACATGGGAGTGCAAATCTCTTTGAGATCCTGATTTCAGTTCTTTTGGGAGTATACTCAGAAGTAGAATTGCTGGATCATTTCGTTCTATTTTTAATTTTTTAGGGAACTTCCATACTGTTTTCCATAGTGACCACACTATTTTATAATTCTGCCATCTGCACAAGGGTTCCAATTTCTCCATATCCTTACCAACACTTATCTTTTGGTTTTTGGGTAACAGCCATACTAACAGGTGTGAAGTGATAGCACACTGATTTTAATTTGCGTCTTTCTGATGATTAGTGATGTTGAACATCTTTTCATGTACTTCTTGGCCATTTGTATGTCTTCTTTGGAGAAAGGTCTATTCAAGTCCTAATTTTTATTTTATTTTTTTTCTTTCAACGTTTTTTTTTTTTTATTTTTTTTATTTTTTTATTTTTGGGACAGAGAGAGACATAGCATGAACGGGGGAGGGCCAGAGAGAGGGAGACACAGAATCGGAAACAGGCTCCAGGCTCTGAGCCATCAGCCCAGAGCCTGACGCGGGGCTCGAACTCACGGACCGCGAGATCGTGACCTGGCTGAAGTCGGACGCTTAACCGACTGCGCCACCCAGGCGCCCCTCAAGTCCTAATTTTTAAATTGAGTTCTTTAGAGGCACCTGGGTGGTTCAGTTGGTTAAGCGTCCTGACTTCAGCCCAGGTCATAATCTTGCAGTTCATGAGTTCGAGCCCTGTGTTGGTCTCTGTGTTGACAGCTGGGAGCCTGGAGCCTGCTTCGGATTCTGTGTCTCCCACTCTCTCTGCCCCTCCCCTGCATGCTATGTATCTCTCTCTCTCTCAAAAATAAAGATTAAAAAAATAAATAAATTGTGTTCCTTATGTGTTTTTAATATTATTAACCCTTTATCAGATACATGATTTTTGAGTGTTTTCTCCCGTTCGGTAAGCTGCCTTTCCACTCTCATTGTTCCTTTGTTGTGCAGAAGCTTTTTAGTTTGACATAATCCCATTTATCTCTTTCTGCTTTTGTTCCCTGTGCTTTTGGTGTCACATTCAAGAAATTATTGCTAAAAGCAGTGTCATGATGCTTATCCTTTATATTTTCTTCTAGGGGCTTTATAGTTTCAGGTTTTACATTAAAATTTTTAACCCGTTTTGAATTTATTTTTGTGTATAGTGTAAGGTAAGGGTCAGATTTCATTCCTTTGCATGTGGCTGTCCAATTTTTTCCACACCACCTTTGTTGAAGAGACTAGCCTTTCCCCATTATGTATTCTTTGCACCCTTGTTGAAGATTAGGTGACCATGTGTTCATGGGTTTATTTCTTAGCTCTTTTCCATTGGTCTATATGCCTGTCTTTATGCCAGTACCATACTGTTTTAATTTCCATAGCTTTGTAATATATTTTGAAATTAGGTCATGTGACGCCTCATTTTTTCTTTCTCCAGATTGTTTTGGCTCTTTGGGGTGTGTGTGTGTGTGTGTGTGTGAGTGTGTGTGTGTGTGTGTGTGTGTGATTCCATATTAATTTTAGTCTTTTTTTCTATTTCTGTAAAAAAAATTCCATTGAGATTTTATAGAGATTGCATTGAATTTGTGAATCACTTTAGTATGGACTTTTTAAACAATATTAAGTCTTCCAGTCTAGGAAGGTCTTGATTTATTTGTATTTCTTTCATCAGTGTTTTATAGTTTTCAGTATACAAGTCTTTCATTTCCTTAATTTATTCCTAAGTATTTTGTTCTTTTTTATGCTATTGTAAATGGCATATGTTAATTTCTCATGGTTTATATATCTACCAGTTTATTTTAGAATTTTTATATTTCTTAATAAGTGTAACATTTTATCCTTTTTAAAAGCACTTTACTCTGTAACAATGATTTTTGCCTCAAAGTCTATTTTGTCTGATAATTAAAATAGCTTCTTCTGTAGTTTTATTTGGCCTGGCATTTACTGGCCAAATTTTATTCTTCATTTTATTCTATTCTTTTTTTCTTCCAACTTTCTTATGGTATATTATAGGCATGTTATTTGTAAATAAAGAGCTAATGTGTTGATTTAAAAACTATTTTAAGAATCCCTGTCTATTAACTGGTAAATTTAGTCCAATTATATTTGTAGTGATTTTTTGATATTTAATACCAACCTGTTTTATATTTTCTATTTTTTCTGCTTTATCCTTTTTTATTCTCTGACTTTTCTTGGCTGTGTGTGATTTATTGAGTTTTAAAACTTGTTATCATACATTTATACTTTCTATTTCTATAATTAGCTTAATTTTTCACCATGCATATCTACATTAGAATCAAATATTAATAACTCTGTCCTCCTCTTGAATTAAAGGACACTTGAACTCTTTAACTCTAGATACTCCCGCCAAAGTACAAGTTACAGTTTTCAGTACTTTAGTTCCATTTTGCTTTTTTACCTTTCAAATGAAGCATTATTTTGATCTCCTAGATTTAGTTGACGTAGTTCTTTTTAGGTTTATGCGTACTTTACTAGTTTTTTTTGCTCACTGTTTTTGAGTTGCAACCCCTCCTTGCATATTCATTCTTTGCTTCTTGAAGAACATCCTAACATTTCTTCAGAGAGTCCCTTAGTGGTAAGCTCAGTTTTTATTTGTCCAAAATAGGTTTATTTGTAATAATTCTGGAAGGACAGTTCAAGGGGATAAAACATTGTAGGATGACAATTGTTTCCTCTTAGCATTTTTAGGGTTTTACTTTCCACAGTCTGCTTAGAAGTCCCATTTTTAGATAACTTTATTTTCCTTCCTTTCACTAGCTACTTTTAAGCCTTTTTTATTGTTGTTATTCAGTTCCTTTACAGTGTGTCTCCACAGAGATTATTTTTCTCTCCTTACTTGGATTTGTTATGCGCTCTGAATCTAAGAATTTGTTTTCCACTCATTCTGGAAGTTTCTCAGATATTATCTTTTCTGGTATTGCCTTTCTTTCATTTTCATTATATTTAATATAACATTATCTGAAGTTCTTCAGAGTCTATTTCTATAACCATGTGTGTGTGTGTTTTTTTTAATTTCTGACAAATCTCACAGCTTTTTTCCTTATTTCATGATTCTGGGCTATAGCAGGCTTTATTGTTAGGAATTCTGTGAGCCTTGGACAGAGGATGTGGTTCTTCAGATAGTATCTGCTTTTATTTCTGCTAGTTTGTTTGAACTAGGCATCCTGCTGTGCCAATAGCACATCTGCTTTAATTTTTTGGCTTGTAATTTCCTAGAAGATGCAGGTAATCTATATTTGAATCTCAGATATGTAGAGGTCAGGCCCAAGATGACATATTTGCTGGAAAAACTTCTTTTCCATTTATTGCCTGACACAGATGCATTTCCCTCAGGCGAATCTTTTCTAGTCTGCCTTTTCCTTGAAGGTATAACCCTTCAGAGCTATGCAGGAATCCCAGTTCTTGTGTCCCTGCTTTGCTTAGGCCCCAGATCTTTTTCCCAAACAGCCACTAAAAACCATGCCTCTAGGTTATTGACACCTGCAAATAACCTCAAGGAAACCATAGCCTCAAGCCAGGTTAGCATGCTGGTTTTTAGCTCTTTATTTTTGGTCCTTGAGGATATCTCTTACTTTTTTTAAGAGCTTAACTATACTTTTAAAAAGATGTTTATGGTATTTTATTTAGAATATCTGTCTAGGTATGTTGGGAAGTTCTGTTTGGTTTTGAGTATTTTTGTTTTTGTTTTGACAATATCTCATCTATATTGTCAGAAATAAAAGTCCACAAGGTATTTTCAAATAATATTTTTTACATAGACAAATATATTGATATTCTTTCTCTTCCATCATTTTTCAGCTTTGAAAGTCTTCCCTCCTCCATAGAGATGCCAATTATTTACCTAAATTTCTTCTAATTTAGGTATGGCTTGTTTTTTAAATGCTTAATATTAATATTATAAATGATCTATTTACTTATATAATACTCACCAGTGGTTCAAGGGCATTTTAGACAGAGGAAATAAAGGCTGGAAGGGAACTTAGAGTGTTATAAATTTTATATTCACGCTCATTTTAATCCTTACCACACCTTATGAAAGGAATTATCTTGATTTTATGAATGGGGCTCAGAGAGGTTAAGTAATTTGCATGGGGTCACACAGTTAGCAGCAGAACCAGGATTGAAATCCTTTGATGTTTCTAGTCATTCATGCAATTTACCATTAAATCTGAACTTTGTTATTCAGGGCTTTTTATTTGCTTATTTCTTAGTTCTACATTTGGCTCATATAGAAATAACTGAGAGGCACTGGAAGTGGGAAGAAGGCAGATTCACTGCCAATTGTCAAAATAAGTTTGATTAGCAGCAGGTAGAAAGAGGGGCCAGGACCAGAGATTAGACATGTTCGTGTGGGTATACATACAGAGCGCATGCCAGAACACCACAGAGGCAATCGAGTTAGCAGATGGTTTGTGTCAAAATAAGGAAGGAGATCACATTTATAGAATACTACAGTGTGCCAGACACTGGGACAGGTGGTGATGCTTTTTTTAGGTTCTCTCATTTAAGCCTCCCCACAGAGCTGGAGATGAGTGTTAAGATCAACAGCAGGTGGTGGCAAGATCTCAGACCCTGAGGGTTCAGGGTTAGGATTCTAATTTTAAAAAAAAAATTTTTTTTTTTTAACATTTATTTATTTTTGAGACAGAGAGAGACAGAGCATGAACAGGGGAGGAGCAGAGAGAGAGGGAGACACAGAATCTGAAGCAGGCTCAAGGCCCTGAGTTGTCAGCACAGAGCCCGACGCGGGGCTCGAACTCACAGACTGCGAGATCATGACTTGAGCCAAAGTCGGATGCTTAACCGACCAAGCCACCCAGGCGCCCTAGGATTCTAGTTTTTGAGAAGATTGAGGCTCTTTAGGGCTCTGACTTTGGTTATCTATTTATTTAATTTTTTTTCTGATTATAATGTTAATAAGTACTAACAAAACTTGAGAAATAGGTCTAAAGGAGGAAATGCAATGAACTATAGTCTACCAAGCAGAGGAAATCTGTTACGTGTATGTGTGTATAATTGATTTTCATATCACTGGTATGACTATATATACTATTTTGTATCATAACTTTTTTACAGGCAGCATTTTATGAGGATTTCCCTACAGCTCTAAATACTTAGCTAATACAGCTTAAATACTTTTAAACATTTGTTTTTAGCAGGTAATGTGTGTACATATTTCCGAAAACACAGGCCTCTAATGAAACACAGCAGCCCCCTCTCCCATCTCTAAATTCTACGTCCCAGCAGCGGTTACCTCTTTTAGTTACTGCTTCTGGAATTTGCCCTCATAATTCTAAATAGTATCAGTTTTAAATATTATCTATTTGTGTCCTGTTATGAAAGCTAAAGATTCCATAATAGTTTCCCTCATCCCATTCTTACACTGTTATGTCTCAGTTTTTGTTTTTGTTGTAACTGTAAATATTGTTTGTTGAGCCAAGAGTTATACTGTGCTCAAACTGCCCTCCTTGTACAACTCTATTTGTAGCCTTGGAATTAATAATTGCTTCATTTACTTTTAGTCTTATTTGTCAATTCTTCTCAGAGCTCTAGCAGATCTATGAAAGCCCTGCTGATGCTGTTTTCCCTGTGATCAAATGCATCAGATAATCCATGAGGAGCACCCCCTTTACCCCTAGATCCCCTGTCCTCCTGCTCCATCCTGCAGCCTCCTTCAGATGCTTTCTAAGCCAGCAGCATCTGTCTTCGTGGGTGTGTCTTCACCACCACCGTAGAAATTCCTGCTAGATCTTTCCCGCTAGATCATTCCCACTAGATCTCCTTCTCCTTTTCATTTGGGTAGAGTGGCTTCTTGGGACAAGGTGTATAGGAGTAAGTTTTTTGAGACCTCTTGTATTGGTTATCCAATACAATATAACCAATTGGTTATAATAAATTACCCTAAAACTTAGTGACTTAAAACAACAATAAACATTTGTTATTTTGCAGTGTCTGTGGCCAGGAATTTGGGAGCAGCTTAGCTGATTGGTTCTGCCTTAGGGAGTCCCATAAAGATGCAGTAAAGAGGTCAGCCAGTGAAGCAGTTAGCTGAAGGCTTGACTGGGGGCTGGAGGATCTGCTTCCAAGGTGACTCACTCACAAGGCTGGCAGGTTTTTTTTTTTTAATTTTTTTTCAACGTTTTTTATTTATTTTTGGGACAGAGAGAGACAGAGCATGAACGGGGAAGGGGCAGAGAGAGAGGGAGACACACAGAATTGGAAACAGGCTCCAGGCTCCGAGCCATCAGCCCAGAGCCTGACGCGGGGCTCGAACTCACAGACCGCGAGATCGTGACCTGGCTGAAGTCGGACGCTTAACCGACTGCGCCACCCAGGCGCCCCAGGGCTGGCAGGTTTTAATGGTTTTTGGTTGCAAGCCTTAGTCATTTGGGTCTTTCCAAAGACTGCCTGAGAGCCCCATGACCTGGTGACTGGCATCTCTCAGAGCGAGTGATCCAAGAGACAAGACTGAAGCGACGATGTTTTTTATGACCTAGATTTCTACCACGTTCTATCCGTTAGAAGTGAGTCAGTAACTCCTGTCCACGTTCAAAGGGAAGTTAGGTGTGGAGATTGGAAGGATATGGGACCTTGAAGACAAATATATAAGTATTTTAAATAAACTAAATTACCTATTGAACAAAGAAGTCTCTACAAGCACCAAAGCAAGGGAATTTGGATGAGCCTTTCTTTTCTAGGTGTCCTCTAGCTGCTTCCTCAATGACTTCTTTTCCAATTCAGGAAAGTCTTTTGAGGGCTTATGGGCTTGGGGATAGGGAGACAAGGACAAAGAAATAAGACTGAGAATAGATTCAAGGCACTTCTATTTGTACACTTTAAACTGTAACTTAGGGGCACCTGGGTGGCTCAGTTGGTTGAGCATCTGACTTAGGCTTAGGTCATGATCTCTCCGCACTTGTGGGTTCCAGCCCCGCATTGGGCCCTGTGCTGACAGCTCAGAGCCTGGAGCCTACTTCTGATTCTGTGTCTCCCTCTCTGCCCCTTCCCTGCTTGTGCTCTGTCTCTCTGTGTCTCTCAAAACATAAAATAAAATGTTTAAAAACATTTTTTTAAACTGTAACTTATATCTTTAGAGATGCCTTCAAAGCATCAAACATTTCAGGCCCATTGTGGTGGTGTTTTTTTGTTTTTATAAAGAAAGTCCATTAGTGGACTCATTTTAGAATTTTTGCTTGGCCTAGAGCAAATTTATCAGTAACAAGGAAAGAGACTGCAGCAGTTAAGGTTTCATATTCTTAAAATCTTTATCACTGTCACTCTGCATTCAGAGTCCTCATTGGTTGGAGAATCTGGATCTATTTATAGTTGTCACACTCTCTTGACTGTGACTGGGGCCTGCTCTCCATTTTTCTCTGGTATATAATGTTTCCCAATGCTTGTAGCACAATGTAGATAAGGCCGGAATATTTCATTAACAGTTTACCAAAGGCAGAGGAAACAACCAAAAAGAAGTGAGTTTAGAGAGCAGCCTGGAAGATTTTTCATATGAGATCTAGTTTTAGTCTTCTTCAGCTTTGCTTTCTCTAGGTCCTGGCTCGCCTCAAATTGACAAAAGCTATCTTCTCTCTACCACTCACGAGAACCTTCAAGCATGTGTAGACTCTAAATTTCAAACCTGTAAGAGAGGACTTAATGATTCACACTTAGCAGTGCTGCCAAGTGGGTGTGGCTTGTGCCTTTCACAAGAAATCCTATCTACCTGTATTCCAATAGTCTCTACCAGAACACCGTATCTATGTCTCAGGAGCCTACTATACTTACTAGAGTAAGCATGTGGTGGGTTGGGAATCTGTCAGAAGCTTTTTATATAACGAATCTATATGTTATACTTATGTACCTTTTATGGATTTTAAAATAAGGCATATGGTGTTTTATAATTAAGGGAACAATTGGCTAGAACTAGTAGACCTGGGTTCTAGTCTGATTTGCCAGTAAATAGTCTTTTGGATGTAGTGTATAATTTTACGATTTTGACTATAATTAGATTGTTTTAAACGATTACAGAATTCATACTTGAATCTCTTTGTGTTACAGTGGTCTATTTTAATATGTTGAGATATTAGTGAGGAATAAAGGCCCAATTACTGTTGCAAAGAGAAAACACCCATTTTATAATGACACACTTTATAGGACAGGTTCTCCATTATACGGACAGGTAGGACCTGGTTATACTTAAAAGAGGCCATGGGAGCTTACTAGTTTTTTTAATAAACATTCATCTCCATACCACATATAAATTTAGATGTTCTTAAACAATTTAATTGTATGTGTTTAAATATGTATTTAGATTCTGTGCTTTCTGGTTTTATTTCTTTCATGTATTTGGCATTTTATCTTTAAAGGTTTTAAGTTAGCAAACAAAAGCATCATGTGTTAAAGTACTTTAAGAGTAAGTTAGTACTCACAGTTAAGATGGACTGATTTTTTATTTCTACTTAAGCATAATCTGTTTTTTTTTTTCAGAGTGAAAAGCTTTTGTTATATGATACAGTCCAGAGTGAACTGGAGGAGAAGATAAGAAGGCTTGAAGAGGACAGGCACAGCATTGATATTACCTCAGGTGGGAGCGCCTGGGTGGCTCAGTTGGTTAAGTGTCCAACTCTTTTTTTTTTTTTTCAACTTTTTTTAATTTTATTTTTGGGACAGAGAGAGACAGAGCATGAACGGGGGAGGGGCAGAGAGAGAGGGAGACACAGAATCGGAAACAGGCTCCAGGCTCCGAGCCATCAGCCCAGAGCCTGACGCGGGGCTCGAACTCACGGACCGCGAGATCGTGACCTGGCTGAAGTCGGACGCTTAACCGACTGCGCCACCCAGGCGCCCCATAAGTGTCCAACTCTTGATGTCAGCTTAGGTCATGGTCTCACGGTCAGTCGTGAGACTGAGCCCAGCATTGTGCTGGGCTTGGAGCCAGCTTGGAATTCTCTCTCCCTCCTCTCTGGCCCTCCCCCACTCATGTGTGCTTGTGAATGCATGCTCTTTAAAAAAAAAAAAAAAAAAAAAGATAATTACCTCAGGTAATGGGAATGATGTGGTGTGATATGTGTGATATTTACTTTAAGTGACACTGAACCTGTGGCTTACTGGAGTGTCTCATAATATCCTAGTCTCCTAATATAAATGTTATGTAAATGAAGTCCTAATAAGAGGGGAAAGGGGGAGGCTTCTAAAGAACTTGATAGGTTTGTGATTGTTGCTTTGATTTGAATTCACATTTCAGAAAGACAGAAAATGGAGCACATGAAAAGGGACAAAAGGAAAGTGTGACAGGAACTATAGAAGTAAGAACAGTATATTGTAAGAATAATAAAGATATTATTATAATGTATGAATAGTATTGAAAGATAACTACAGCATATGTTTTTCCCTCTAAATCTTGAAAGATCAGGGGGAAGAAGGAATAAAAATCTTTTCTTCTTGGTAACACACAAACTAGATAGAAATTACAGGGAGGTAGATTTTTGTCTGAGAAAAAGGAAAAACTTCTTAATAATTAGATCAGTCCAGTGAGAAACTGGTATTTTCAGGGGTATTATGGAAAAGCTTTCTACAGTGGGTTGAAGATGTATTGGGTTATCCTACAGGTCATTTGTGTGTATTACTTTACCTCTTAAAAGTTTTATTTCTTGGGGCGCCTGGGTGGCGCAGTCGGTTAAGCGTCCGACTTCAGCCAGGTCACGATCTCGCGGTCCGTGAGTTCGAGCCCCGCGTCAGGCTCTGGGCTGATGGCTCGGAGCCTGGAGCCTGTTTCCGATTCTGTGTCTCCCTCTCTCTCTGCCCCTCCCCCGTTCATGCTATGTCTCTCTCTGTCCCAAAAATAAATAAATAAACATTAAAAAAAAAAAAAATTAAAAAAAAAAAAAAAAAAAGTTTTATTTCTTGGTAGGCACGGTGGAGTCAGATGAGCCCCTATCCCTACTAGTTGGGTGAATATGAGTGACGGTTACTTTAGCTTTTCTAAATCAGTCTCCTTATCTGTAAAATTGAAATAATAGGACTACCTGTCTCAGAGATAGCTTTGAGGATTAGAGGAGGCAATGCATGTAATGTATATTTAACAAAGTACCTGACCTGTGGTTCATCAGTTATTAGTCATTAAGTGCCAAGTTGATTTTTTAGTTTAATAAAGGCAGAGGAAATTTTATAAATATATAGCTGCTCAGGAAATTACATAGTCACATATATATACTATCAGTGAAATTTTGCTACCATGAAATTACATAGCCTTTTCCCCCCACTTTGATCTCCAGAAATCAGCTAATACTCAATTTTATTTACTTGCCAGAGCTGTGGAATGATGAGCTTCAGTCAAGAAAAAAGAGGAAGGATCCTTTCAGTCCTGACAAAAAGAAGCCAGTTGTTGTTTCAGATATCCTTTTCTAAATTTGTTTTTGCCTTGGTGCATATGGTTTTGCATTGTGCATATCTTTGTAATTTTTATTAGTATACACTGACTTTATTTACATGATTCTGTAATAGGAAAAAGATGACTTATAAAACTGAATGAAGGCAGAAGGATATAGTTTAGGATTAAGAGGGGTAGGGAGGGAGTTTACTACTCTAAAGGGAGTAGAAGTTGAGCCATTAATATGGCTTTGTAGTTCGCAAAGGCTTTGATATGAACTAGCTCTTTATAGCATGATTGTTTAATTCATATGTTTATTTTTTAACACTTTCAATGTTTCTGAAATTGGAGTGTCTTTAAAATTAAAAAAAAAAAAAAAAAAAAAAAAGAGGTTAGAGCGGGAGACAGCCAAACATAAGAGACTCTTAAAAACTGAGAACAAACTGAGGGTTGATGGGGGGTGGGAGGGAGGGGAGGGTGGGTGATGGGTATTGAGGAGGGCACCTTTTGGGATGAGCACTGGGTGTTGTATGGAAACCAATTTGGCAATAAATTTCAAAAAAAAAAATATTCCCAAGATCCTAAAAAAAAAAAAAATTAATGTTTATTTATTTTTGAGAGAGAGAGAGACCAAGCATGAGCAGGGGAGGGGCAGAGAGAGAGGAGACACAGAATCTGAAGCAGGCTCCAGGCTCCGAGCTCTTAGCACAGAGCCTGATGAGGGGCTCGAACTCACAGACTGTGAGATCATGACCTGAACTGAAGTCTGACGCATAACCGACTGAGCCACCCAGGGGCTCCGGAATGTTTTTAAATTAAAATAATATATGCTTTCGATCTTGGTGTTCCCTGTGGTGCCCTCCCCTAACCCCACTACCTTTTCCCATTCCCACCACAATACAGTGATTAGGTTGGTGGTATGTCTTACAATCAATTATATCAAAGAATTAAGAGAATATGGTTTATAGCATCTAAAAATATTGGAATATATTTATCCTGGTACTAAGTTTTTTGGAGACTAATTTGAAGTTAAAATTCAGCCTGCCAAAGGATTATGTCCAGAAATCACTGTTCTAATTCTCTGAAAAACGGAAGTTTGGAAATACAATTCAAAGTGTGAAATTCTTACAGCTAAATTGACCTTGACTTTTCCACGTCCATATATAGTTTATATGCTACAAGATCTTGATATTCTTGAAGACTGGACAACAATTAGGAAGGTATGATTAAAGAGCAATGGAATACAAGTATCTTCTTATAGTCTACTTTTTTAAGATTCTGTGGTTTTTCACTACTACATCAAAATATTACTGTTAATATGCTTTACTTTGCAACATTCTCTTAATGGCAGTTAATACTAATACAGGTAACAGTGGATTGCAAGAATATTTTGAGAGACATGTCAGCAATTTGATTGTATTTTTTCCTGTAATAATGTAATTAATAATTTATGCAAAAGTACAGAAAAGCATTTATTTAGGTTGCCCCAAAATAATAAATAACCTTTTTGTGCCTAGTCCTTAGCCCAGTCCTGGCTCACTGAAGGCACTCAATAAATACCTGTTGAATGAATTCAAAGTGGGTATTTGAACTTTATCGTATGTCTTGTGTTCTGTCATTAAACATTCAAGAATTACAAAATTTTCTGTGCTTGTTTGAAGGTGGAGACTTATTTTTCTTAAAATTTTTCCGTTTTCAGAAACTTCTTAGTTGAGAGAGATCATTTCAGGTATTGATAACACCTCTAGGAGAAATGGTTGTTCTTTACATATACGTATTCCTTATGGTCCTAGACATTAACAATTTATTAGAGTCGCTGAAGATTACATTTCACTGTTAGTTATTTGAGGTCCTGAGTAGTGTTGTATACATTAAATAGACCCCCAAATATACTTTCAGTCTGTAAACTCAGTCAATGTCTTCTTTTTTTAATTAGGCAATGGCTACACTGGGTCCACACAGAGTGAAGACAGAACGTAAGTCATATAACCTAAGTTCAGGGATCTCTTCTGTGGAGACTTGTTGGATCAGGGCCATTAAGTCATCCACATACTAAAGAGCTCTCCCCCCCCATCAGTGGTTTTGTTTCATTAGTGAACACTACTCTTGGAATTATGATGTCTTAAATCCTACTTAAAATTGGCACTCATAATTGATAATGTAACTGCTTCCCCTTCTTCTGGCACTTGTCTAGTTCACCGATGATTTATCGTACATTGTACAGCTTCATTTTGTAGTTATATTAAAACTTAGTGAATTCTTTTTTTTTTTTTTAAACTTAGTGAATTCTATAAAGAAATGTAAGAAATTAAATTCTCTTATTTCTATTAGATTTGGACTTAATATCTAAGAACTATTTTTAGTGTTTTTTTCACATATATGCATGGATTGGTGTTACTTCTTAATGTTCTGCACTTTTGTTCTTCTGACAATGTCTTATTAATGTAACAGTTTTTGAACTGATCCCTTTAGCGCCTGTGAAACTGGAAAAACATCTGCACAGTGCTAGATCTGAAGAAGGAAGATTATATTATGATGGTGAATGGTATATACGTGGACAAACAATATGTATTGATAAAAAAGATGAATGTCCTACAAGGTAAAAACTATCATTTCAGTGTTGCTAGTATTAAAATTTACAATTGTTGTCAATAAATATTTGCCTCGTCCGTAGTGCATTCGTAACGCACCATTATTTGCCTATGGATCCTTCCTTTCTCTTGGCATAGGATTTGTTTAGCATGTATGTACACCAGTGTTAATATTTATACACCAGTGTCACATATTAAGTTCTTGAGCACAAGCATTAACACAAGAGGAAATGTTGGAATTATTTAGTCAGGTAAGTGGTCCTATCTGTTAGTTATTATAATAGATGAATTGTCAGGGTTTTAATATTATGATCTTTAAATCAGACCATTACAAGTTTTTGGTGGGCATATTAATCCTTAACTTTTTTTTTTGGGTGTTACAGTATTTTGGACACCAAGAATGTGTATCAGTTAGAGTAGGAAAGTAATGGAAAATTCATGAAAACCTTAAGAGTAACAGTAATTACAATACAACTTGAAAACTAAAAGCTGCCTTTTAAAAAACTCAGTCTGGCTTAAGTAAGGTTTATATAATTATCTATATAGGCTTCTAAGTTGTTTTTTTTAAGACTTTATTTTTTTAAAATAATCTCTACAGCCAGTGTGGGGCTCAGTCCCACAACCCTAAGATCAAGAGTTACACACTCCACTGACTGAGCCAGCCGGGTGCCCCTATAGCCTTCTAAGTTTTATCTGGTTTATCTAAGTTTTGTCACTCATTTGGAAACTATTAATGCTAATTATTGTTTCTGTTCCTTCAGTAGTTTAGGATTTAATTCTCAGGGTGGTAGCCTTCTACAGTAAGAAGGTGTCTTTTTCTAGCTATGAATGGTAAATGAAGTGTTTGTATTTAGTGAAGAATACTCATTTTCCAAATGTGGTTTTACTTGAATTGTAATTTCATCTTTAAAATTTTAGGATCCTAGGAGCATTGTGTATAGTAACTTTTCTCAGAGAAGCCCATTGAGCTAATTACTAGGTTATATGTGATGCCCCTAGATTCTTTGCTTTATCTTACTACTTTTAAGGCATTCTCCTTACTGCTTAGCATAAATGTGATTTAAAAAGAGATGAAATAGTATAAGAGGGTTAAACACAAATCTGTTTTTAAAACTATTTCTACATACTGGATAAGTAGTGTCAAAAAAGAACCCATACAAGTACCACAGATGGTTTGATACTGGGAAATACTGGGAATTAGGGTTTGGTATTTGAAAGATATCCTACAGCCAGGGCTGATCTGAACTGGAGGTGTAATACTATATATTTAGTGTTCTTAGTTCCACTGTGTTTTCTTGGGGAGGTGATGGGGGGCTAGGGATGTAGTAGGAATGATGTGCATTTAATAGTCTAATAGTAAACATGACCAATTCTATCAAGGGAAGAAAAGAGATTGCTGAATGTGATGTTTTTGACAGCATGCCCTGCTGATAATGCAGCAGCATTGTGGTAAATGATAATTATATACCTGAATCTACTCTTACAGTCCAATTATTTTGGTTTTATAACTAGTTACTCTAAAATGAGTGGAGGCGGCACATTGCGATTCATTCATTCCTTCCTTTTCTCCCCCCCTTTTTTAGTGCTGTAATTACAACAATTAACCATGATGAAGTTTGGTTTAAGAGGCCTGATGGAAGCAAATCTAAGCTTTACATTTCACAGCTACAGAAAGGAAAATATTCAATTAAACATTCATAATCATGATTTAAGTGTTATCTAAAGCTACCTTATTAGTGTTATCAAGTGTGATGTGCCATGGGAGTTAAAAATGTATTCAATAACTTAATATTCTCATCAAATCATGAGAGACTGTATTTGTAGGTAGTACTCTGAGTAGACCTCATATTGATATGTCAATGAGACAGTAATAAAAACTTAATCATGATCATTACATTTATTTGCCTTTTAGGTCCAATGACCAATAGGTGTATATGGTAGGGGTTTCTTACTAAACTTTTTTCTTTGTTTTTTAAAAATATTATGCAAATCTGTCTTATCTTTAGTGAACTATGTTGCTAAGTGGCTATATTTGTCTGCAGTTTCTTTGATTTTCTGTATCTTTGTCACTCATTGTGTTTGTAAATAAGCCTCATAAAATGTTTCCTATAAATGGTTTGTACTAGTACATTAGTGTTAAATCAGAATTGAAATTTAAACATATATACGTGAGTATGTATATATGGCATCATCAGCTAATTTAGAACTGATGGCCTTACTTTACAATCTTGTTTTACCCAACATTAAGCTATTGGGTCTGAAAGCTAAAGGGAGCACTTTTGTAGACTAGCAGCTTTCCTTCTCCTCTTCCTTGATTGTATGGTGGTGACCTATTTTTACAAATTACACTTAATGTTAATTAGTAAAATTAGTGTCAGGTAATAACATGCTTCTACCTATATTTCTCGTGAACCTTTAGAGGGCAGGTGTTTGTGCCTGGTATTTATGATGTGGTATATAAGTGGTGAATAGTAACCGACAGTATTGTGGTGCTTGCTGTACATGTCTGATCTTTTGAAACAGATTTTTAGTAAGCATTTTCCAGAGGTAAAACTAGGTTCTTATCTTAATTTTATTCCTAGGGCAAAGTAGACAGGGATAATTTTCTTGAATCTATTCCCAAATTAATATTTTTATCTTTGGTGTTTCTACACTTTAAGGCCACTTGGTGCAATTTAGAAAGTATTGACCTCTCTTCCCTTAGCCACATTCAAAATTAGCTTCTAAAACCTCAGGAACAGTACAAAGAATTGAAGCCCTCAATATGGCAGCACAGTTGGCTGTAGTATATGTTAGGGTACAACCAAATCAAGTATTCCTGGTGGTCTTGTGCACTTTAATTTCTGTTACAATGAGACTGAAGAGGATGAGGAAGAGAGCTACTTATTAACACTTAGGGCAGGAATATCTGCATTATTCCGTTTGTTTTCTTACTATTTTACCTCTGCAAACATCTTCCTGTGCAGATCACTACTTCACAGTTGCCAAATGTTAAAATATTTGACTTCTGAAATTCGTTATCAGGAAAGTTATGTACTTTGTTCTGTTTCTAATTAACCTTAGCAAATGTACATAATGTCATAATCTAATAGTATTTGACAGTACTTATGTATACAATGTTTCATAAGCATTTTTAATAAGATTTGTATTTTTAAATTTAGTATATAATAAAAAGATGTGTTTGAGTGTCATTTGTAGTGTCTTGAATTATGGGTGCATAAGTTCTTTATGAGATACAACCTGTCCACCTCTAAGAATGATTTGAGCCAATTTACATGAATAAATACAGAGAACTGGAGTGTTGAACTGATGTTTCTGCTTCCCTAAACCACAATTCAACCTCTGTTGGGGTATAGATATTCAAGATGGCCAAGTAATACTTATTTTAAAAATATGCATATATGGGGCGCCTGGGTGGCTCAGTTGGTTAAGCATCCGACTTCAGCTCAGGTCATGATCTCATGGCTTGTGAGTTCAAGCCCTGCATCAGGCTTTGTGCTCACAGATTGGAGCCTGGAGCCTGCTTTGAATTCTGTGTCTCCATCTGTCTCTGCCCCTTCCCTGCTCATGCTCATGCTCTGTCTCTCTCTCTCTCTCTCTCTCTCTCTCTCTCTCTCTCTCTCTCTCAGAAGTAAATAAACATTAAAAAATTTTTTTAAATGCATATATGTTATAGGTTAATAAACATGTACTGTATATGTTCTGAAATTCTAAATAGAAAATCATTATTTCAAAAACTATGATTTAGTGTTTACTTTCAAAACATATACAGCCTAATACTGTATCATGTAGCAACTGAAATATTGACATTGATTCAGGTAAGCGTATGTTCATCTGTAATTAAAGTACTATAAAATGTGTTTTATTATTGGCAGTTTGCCATTAGAGTCTGGTCAAAAAGTCTAGGAGGATTTAGTTTAGGAGGATTATTAGAATCTGTGAAGTACAATTTATCAGTTGCTGCTGCTGTTATTGTTTATGATCACCCTTTGTCTTAGGATCAATTTATGGGCCTTTCCTGCCACCGCTCCTAGTATTTCATGTTCAGCCCACCCCTTTCTGCCATTTGCCACTTAAAAAAAGTCCAACCATCACTAATCCAATGCATTATTAATAATGATTAACAAATATTAATAGCACACTCCTCTGATTGGTTGCCAGAGCACTGATACTTCTCATTGCAGCCTTCCTCATGTGAAAGTTGTTCGGATACACATATTACCTATTGCTACTCAGAACTCAAACACCACTCCAAGAACGTGTACACCTCACTGATAATTGTTCAAAAAGAAGAACAAGGATGTCAGCTGTTATTTCCAAGGTTTGGTTTGTGGACCGAATAAGTTCAGTACACTAAAACTGAACTAAAATGAATTTATAAGGTAAGAAAAGTGGATGCAGGATGAATATACTAGTTAGGATTTATGTAGTCTCGTGCCAAATTGGAATATAAACTATTTTAATTGCTAAAGATTAGGAAATCTAAAATATTTTTAAAAAGCACATGAAAGGTTAGAATGGGGTTAGAGAAAAACGTTATGTCCCTTACACTGTCTTTATGGATGAACTCAGGAATTGTGGCTGGTAGGTCAGGTGGGATTAACTGAGGCAGTTTCCCCCATTGGGTCACTGCGGCCCAGTCTTGCCCTTTACTTCACAGGCCCAGAAACTTGAACTTTATATATCCTGTTATGAGCTGAATTGTGCCTTCCCCCTTCCACCCCCTCCACCAAATTCATATGCCGAAGCATTACCCCCCAGCACCTCAGAATGTGACTGTATTTGAAGATAGGGTCCTTTAGAGAGGTTGATCAGTTAAAATGAGATCATTTCAGGGTAGATCCTAATCCAATCTGACTGATGTCCTTACAAGAAGAGGAAATTTGGACATCAGACATGTGCACAGAGGGGAGACTCTGAGGATAGAGAAAGGTAACTCTCTGCCAGCCAAGGAGAGAGCCCTCAGAAGAAACCAAACCTGCCAACACCTTGATCCTGGACTTTAACATCCAGCTCTGTGAGGAAGTAAGTTTGCGTTGTTTAAGCCACCCAAGTCTACGGTATCTTGTTAACGGCAGCCCTGGCAGACTGATACATGCCCCAACGTGACAGCTTTCTGGTTAAGTCAGGCTGACTGACCCACAGTGGATCGAAGGGGCAGCCAAGTGACAATTTAATCATTTAAATTGGGAAGTATAAATGAGAAGGAGACCTGACTCCTCAAGTCAATTCTTTCCTTTTAGGAAAATCTGTGTAAAGCCACCTTGTGATCAGAAGATTTGTTTTGGTGAAACTTCAGAGTCTCCGGTTTCCTGGTGAGGCTGCCCCATTTCTGGTATTGTGCTGGATATATTGCTATCATCTTACTTTTGACTTTTTTTTTTCCTGGTGCCCTGCTAACCAAGATCTCTCCTCTGTTCATGGGCCCTGCAGGTCTTGCCCACTTTCCCGCTCTAAGTTCTTTCTGTACCATAGGCTTTCCCAGAGTAGACCCTGACACACGGGCAGCCAGTGATATAGTATTTAATTGTTAATGCTTGCTATGTATCAGGAACTATGTTTAATGTATAAACAGAGCATTGTTATTTAATTTTTTTCGTGTTTAAAACAAAATGAACATAATGTAAGAATTCTAATATGTTTACTCTTTATCCTATATTATTAGAAATTTCTGCTCGTGAGGTTTTTCACAAGTTATGAGAGGCAATATACTGTGGCAGAACTTGTATTTGGAGTGCTCCAAAACAGTTGCTTTTATCCCAAGTTGCTAATCATTTTGAGAGCTGTGTGTTTATCTTTCTCCTTCCCTTGCCGCCCACACACCCACTCATCCACCCATGCATCTATCTATCCATCACTAGAAAGCAACTTGTAAGTCTAAAATTTCTTTGCTCCCAAACTTGAAGCTAATGTATTGTCTTCAAAGACACATTTTATATTCAAGTAAGTGCAAGGGAAAAAGTTATGTAATAACAGTCTTTGGAGTTTACTTTTCCTTGTCCTATCCATTTTTCTGTGTCTAATGTGGGTCTGAGGTGGGTGGCTTTGCCAGCACACTAGTCCAGAAGCAGGCCACATGGACGATTTCATTTCTACCAGAGCAGATTACAATTTATGTCAAACTGCTTAGAAAACCAGATCCTTCAGCTGAGGCTAAATGACATCTGCTTATATTAGAGAGATGTGAAAAGAAATATCCTATTTCATTTATTATTGAAAGAATTTGAAAATGGCATTTTTTTTTTAACATTTATTTTTGAGACAGAGAGAGAGAGAGCATGAACGGGGGAGGGTCAGAGAAAGAGGGAGACACAGAATCTGAAACAGGCTCCAGGCTCTGAGCGGTCAGCACAGAGCCTGACGCGGGGCTCAAACCCACGGACCGCGAGATCATGACCTGAGCTGAAGTTGGACGCTTAACTGACTGAGCCACCCAGGCTCCCCGAAAATGGCATTGTTAATGGCAGAAACAGTAAAGTGCTTTCACTCACTTGACGATAAGTTTATGATTTTAGTACATTGTGTTTAAATACATCCATGGGCAATTGTACTTATTAAGGAAAACTGATTTAAAAAAAAAGACTTCAGGCACTGTTTAAATTACTCATGGACTATGGCAGTTTTTCATTTTCATTAACACTCCACAGTGTTAATCTATATTTTATACTTTATATATGTATTTATAACAACAGTATCCACTACACAGGGTCAGCTTGGCCTGGGTCTTTGCTACACACCCATGTGAGTTGCACCCTCTCATGCCCAGGGGTTCTTGTGTTCTTTGTCTCACTTCATCACAGCCACAGAGTGGCCTTGTTTGATGTGGGTGCTTTATGAGGTTGTTTCTAGTCAACAAGAGAACGCCGAGGCCCAGCAGCGAGGGCCAGGCAGTTCCTGGTTTCTTCCTTCTCACGTGTGCATTTGCGACTCTACCAATATCTTTAGTTTTTATTCCTTGAATTTGTGGTGAAATTACAAAAGTTCATTATCCTTTTTAAGATGAAAGTCAACAGAATATGAGCCCTGTTGTTTGTGATAAATGTTGCAAGGGTCAGAAACCAACTTCAGAAAAATAGACAAAGGGGAATTTATTAGAAGACTCATGTAACACGAGGAAGATCGGGGTTCAGATGGGCTGTGGGCCAGCTGGAAGCAGGAAGTTAAATGCCAAGAAATTACTCATCTTCCGTGTCTTCGGCTCTCTGTGTCATCTTTCTCCACAGCTCAAGAAACTTAATTGCCTGTCGTTCTCAAACTTTGTTGCCTTCCCGGTCGGTATCAATGTGAGAGGGAAACTGATTCTATTTCCACCGTTGTAGCTTGAGAGATCCCAGCGAAGTGTTCTAATTGGGGCAGCCTGAGTTATATGCCCACTGAAACAACTGTGACCAAGACTGGCAGAGCCTGAGAGAAACAGGTGCTCCTGTGGGAGCCACATGGTTGGGGGAAAAGCCTTTCTTGGAAAAAGTGGAACTGCAGTGCTCTGCAGATAAAAGAATTGAGGTCCAGCAGGGAGTGTAAAACAAAACCAAAAACAAACAGTTCTGGGTTCTAGAAATATAACATTTGCTATCAAGAAAAGGGCAGGAAGCAAGGAGACCAGTTGGGCCATCACAATCATCCTTGTAAATATACTAAAGGCTTGAATTAGGGTAGCATCAGTGGCACAGGAGAAAAGGGTGATTTTAGAAAATGTTTCCGAGTTAAAATCTATGAGGGGTCGAAATATATAAATAGCCCTTACGTAGGATTTATCATGTCATAGGCACTGTTTTAAGCTCATGGCATATATTAATTCATTGAATTTTCCTCACAACCCTATGAAACATCAGGTGTCATTATTTTCATTTTCAGATGAGGACGTTGTGAGGCACACAAAGGTTAAGAAATTGCCCGTGGTCACACAGCTGGTAAGTGGCAGAGTTCGCAGTTAGTCTTGCCCTGAAGGCCATGAGTTTAATCACGTACCCCAGCATCCCTAAGGTCTGAATTTGGGTGGATCATTGCATGAATCAAGGGTGGGAACACAAGAGGAGTACAGCTGGGACTGGGGGAGGGATGCAAAGAAGAGATAATATTTGTGTTTCTTTTTTATGTGTTAAGTTCAAAAGGTGTGACGGCCAGATGGAAATGCCCAGCAGGTAACAATATATAACTTGGGTGAGGGCAGAGATTTAGATTTGGGATTGTGAGAGCACAAGTGGTAGCTAAAGTCAATGAAGCGAGCAAAAACTTCTAAAAGGGCTTGAAAGAACGGCTTATGCAGCGTGAAGGAAAACCAGCAATAAAAGAGAAGGGAGAAGAATGACGATGAAAATTATCACCAGAATCTGTGTTTCTGTTGATAAAGAGAAATAGGCACCCTTGTATACTGTTAGTGGGAGTGTAAATTGGTACAATTTGCAGGAAAATGTAGCAATACCTAATAAACTATAAAATCCCCCACCAGTTGACTAAGCAGTTTTACTTGAAATTTGTGCTACAAGTATACTCTTTCCCAGGGTCAAAACTATATGTCCAAAAGGATTCACCTCAGCCTTGTTTGATAAGAGAGAAGAAAGAAGGAAGGAAAGGAGAAAATCTAACTGTTCAGCAGTTCCATACGGTGGAATTGCACATGGTTGTTTCCGTAACATGAATACCATGCAGTCATTAAAAAGGATGAAGGAGATCTGTGGGGGCTGATCTGGAATGATCACCACAACATATTATATTAAAAAAGAAAACGAGAAGTGCAGCAGCATACACACACCATTCCTTTACTGTAAATAATAGGTCCTGCTGTGCCCTAGTTTATTCACTTGGCAGGAACAGAACCAATAGAGGGCCAGAATCTCAGAGAATCTTTTAAAGCTCAAAATGGAGGTAGAAAAAAGGGAAAGTCCAGAGAACCAGGTGAGGGAACAGGAGGCATGTTGCAGGCAGAGCGGCCAGAATGGCAGTGTCTCCTTGGGTCTCCCCCTGCCTTGGCACTCCTGCTCAGAGAGCGGCCTTGGGCCATGACTGGTGCCGAGAGCTCCCTCAAGAGCTCCCTCGGGCTTGGGCCGTGACTGGGAGCAGAGAGGAGAGCTCCCCCTCCTACATGCCTGACGACCCCTGAGTTGGGTTTCTGACCCTTGTAACATTTATCACAAACACTAGGGCTCATATTCTGTTGACTTTCATCTTAAAAAGGATAATGTTTATAGCAGCACTCTCAACAATAGCCAAATTATGGAAAGAGCCTAAATGTCCATCAACTGATGAATGGATAAAGAAACTGTGGTTTATATACACAATGGAGTACTACATGGCAATGAGAAAGAACGAAATATGGCCCTTTGTAGCAACGTGGATGGAACTGGAGAGTGTGATGCTAAGTGAAATAAGCCATACAGAGAAAGACAGATACCATATGGTTTCACTCTTATGTGGATCCTGAGAAACTTAACAGAAACCCATGGGGGAAGGGAAGGAAAAAAAAAAAAAAGAGGTTAGAGTGGGAGAGAGCCAAAGCATAAGAGACTCTTAAAAACTGAGAACAAACTGAGGGTTGATGGGGGGTGGGAGGGAGGGGAGGGTGGGGGATGGGTATTGAGGAGGGCACCTTTAGGGATGAGCACTGGGTGTTGTATGGAAACCAATTTGACAATAAATTTCATATATTAAAAAAAAAAAGGATAATGAACTTTTGTAATTTCACCACAAATTCAAGGAATAAAAACTAAAGATATTGGTAGAGTCGCAAATGCACACGTGAGAAGGAAGAAACCAGGAACTGCCTGGCCCTCGCTGCTGGGCCTCGGCGTTCTCCTGTTGAATAGAAACAATCTCATAAAGCACCCACATCAAACAAGGCCACTCTGTGGCTGTGATGAAGTGAGACAAAGAACACAAGACCTTCTCCCTCTCATAATCTTGTTTAACTATAGAAACAAGGCCAGTCTGCAGACAACAAAAATACTAAACCTGCCCCCTACTGCTAATATGACCAACTGCTGCTGCTTTATCAATTACATCTTTGGCCTTGTTTCATACCTCCTGTCTTATAAATAAGATTAATTAAGATACACAATCATAGAATTGCCCCCACTTCCTGACACTTCTTTGAACCCTACCAAAAACTCCTTGTATGATACAATTCTCTAAGTCCTTTTTTTAAAGTTTATTTTGGGGGGGGGGTGCACAGAGCAAGGGAGAGAGACAGAATCCCAAGCAGGCTCCCTGCTGTCATCACAGAGCCCAACATGGGCTCGAACTCCCGATTCCTGACATCATGACCTGAGCTGAAACCAGAGTCAGATGCTTAACTGACTGAACCACCCAGGCGCCCCTGTAAGTCCTTTTTTTTAACACCTTCTTTCTCAGACACCCACAGTTCCCTCTGATATGTGTTCTCTCTCACTGCAATGAGCAAGAGGCCCACCTTGTTCAGTTACAGGTATGTTCCTGGTGGTCTTTAGCTAGAGGGCTAAGACATGGAACATTTAAGACAGTTTTTTGTTGTTGTTGTTGTTGAAGGGTTTTTCATTAGATTTAACCTAAAGATCCTTAAGTATATTTTGGATAGTCTTCTGGGAGCTCCCAGTGTGTAATTATAGTTGTAATGACTGGTAAAACAAACTGTAGGCTTTGATTTTCAATTACATGTTATAGAAGAATCATAAAAGACAAGACAAAATGAAAGCACGTTTCATGAAAGACATTTGTACTGCAATCTAAGAGAGCGCTCTGCTTTCAAAACCAGAAAATAATGTTAATATTTCTACTGCGTTAACCAGGGACTCCTAAAAATGTAAAAGCTGTAATACTAATGCATTTTGATAAAAACCTGAAGGTGGCAGTAAATTCCTAGAAAACTTAGGAACTTGGTTTAGAATTTGTATTTTTTCTTCTAATTATTCAAAATTGCATAGTGAGACTGCAGTTGGATTTAATTCTGCTGTGTACTAATTAAGGGATCTTCAGGAAGAAGATGAAGATCTAAACAAGGATTATATTGTTATTACTGTTTACTGACTGAAAAGAAGTCACCATGTAAAAGGCTTAGGAACGTTGCAACGGATTATATGCTCTAGAGTTACTATAGAAACAAAGTCTGTAATTAAACAAAAGGAAACATCAGAACTTTAATACAAGCCAAAGTGCTCTGAAAGGATGTGGCATTAAACAGTTTATATTTGCCTATGAAATTTATAACCTTGTTGGTAACCTTTTGCCCCACACTTTCCCAATTTTATCCTCAACATTCTTAAAATAGAATTTTGTACAGTTGTGTTTTTACCCAATGATCTACTTAAATCAATAGACTCTCTAGACTTATTAATCAGGAATGGCCTAACTAATAATTTAATATAGAGGATTTGTAAATAGCAAATTAATATTCATATTGGGAAATAAATTACTTTATTGATCCTTTGTGTAAAGATCTAGAACTAGATTGTTTCATAGTTTCTTCTCTTGAGGATAAATACTGTCTCCAGTGCATTGAGTTATATCCAAAGTTATAGTGAGGTTTTAGTGACCTCAGTACATAGATAGGCACAAGATTTGAAAATGAGGAACTATAAAATTTTTATAATCTTTCTAGGGAAAAGTTAGGCAAGTACTGTGTATATCATTGTGTAAATACACAAAAAAAAGTAGTTAATTTTGTTGAGCAAGATATTTGATGTTTGATGTTGGTATTTTAAATATCTTCCTATGACTATGCTAATATATGAATAACTATCAGTTTAGAAAGTACTAAAATGAATGATTTAAATTTTCAAGATGTTATTTAATTCTTCCATATAATTTCATTTAACTTTATTTTAAGGCTGTACTATAGTAATAAACTACTCTTAATTTTGATAAATGCAAATTTAATTTTCATAAATCCAAGAATTTGTCTTTATTCTTCCTTATGATAATCTCTCTTAGGCAGTTAGAAATTTTACATAAAGACTGAAAGAGGATAGTTATGAGTTTATTTGTTTTGACCAGGGAAAAATATGAAGTTAGAAGCATATACTTATTCCAGAAATACTACACCTGTTCATAATAAAAATGTCCAAAACAGTGTAACAGTTATTCCCAACAATTATATATGCTGCTGCAGCAAGCACTATTCTCAACAATTATAAATGACTAGTCCATTTCATCTTCAAATATCGTTTAGATTTGTTTGTAATACTTGAAAACTTGTAGTAAAAACAAAACAGAACAAAATTGTAGATTGTGTATGAGTTAGAGCTATTTTAACTTGTGGTGCTTTAATTCAGTTTTTTAGTTGTAGAATATAGTAGTAAATATAAATAACCATAAATAAATCCCTATGTGTGATCACCATCTTAAAAATATGTACCAATGAAGTCTGCATTATTTTGTAATTGTTGACAGGTGGTGGTTAATACTGGCTGCCAGCAGAGGGCGCTTTGAGGTTTATCTGTTAGAATTCCAGCAGGAGCCTAGACTGTCTTCAAACTGTTTTCCTAAGAGTGAAGACATTTCTAACATTTTTTTAGTCTCTTATGATTTACTGTCTAATTTTACAACCCTGTAGATCGTGTGGCAAGGGATGAGAAGGCTAGCTAAAAAATCCAGCAGCAGTTCCCTGCTGACTGCATGAGCAGATGTGTAAGAGATGGTCCTGTGGTGTGAAATTTGAGGGAGGCAGGAAACTCCCTGGCTTTTTTCTCCCAGCCCCCTTTCAGACTCCATCACCACTGTCAGTGGTTCTCCCCTAGAGATCTGTATGGAGCCCAGAAATAAAAGGTAGGTTGTTTTTTTTTGTTTTTTTTTTTTAATGTTTATTTATTTTTGAGACAGAGACAGAGCATGAACAGGGGAGGGGCAGAGAGAGAGGGAGACACAGAATCTGAAGCAGGCTCCAGGCTCTGAGCTGTCAGCACAGAGCCCAACGCGGGGCTCGAACCCACAAACCGCAAGATCATGACCTGAGCCGAAGTTGGACGCTTAACCGACTGAGCCACCCAGGCACCCCGATAAAAGGTAGTTTTTTTTGTTTGTTTGTTTTTTTTTTTTTTTTTTTTTTTTTTTTTATTTATTTATTTTTTTATTTTTGGGACAGAGAGAGACAGAGCATGAACGGGGGAGGGGCAGAGAGAGAGGGAGACACAGAATCGGAAACAGGCTCCAGGCTCCGAGCCATCAGCCCAGAGCCTGACGCGGGGCTCGAACTCACGGACCGCGAGATCGTGACCTGGCTGAAGTCGGACGCTTAACCGACTGCGCCACCCAGGCGCCCCTAAAAGGTAGTTTTAAAATAGTCAATAAGAAAATGAACACCAGATGGAAAAGAGGGAGCCCAAAGGGGAATCAGTGCTGCAATACCCTTCTGGATGACCAAGGGCAGTGGTTTCCATACTTTTTGACACGGTTATATATCCTAATACATTCAGGTGTACTTACACACACATATACAAACATGCATCTAAAACAAAACTATCTTGAAACAGTATTTACCCTTCTAATGTATCAAAGAGATACATATATAATATTTATTGCCTTTTTTTTCTTTTTAAAGTAAGTTCCACGCCCAATATGGGGCTTGAACTCAGGACCCTATGATCAAGAGATGCATGCTCCATCTACCAACTGAGCCATCCAGGAGTCCTGAGATATATATAATTTTTAAATACTCAAATGAAATATAGAAAATAAATTCTAATGGATTTTTCCAGGAAACTGACAGACTTGATTTGGAAATGTCTGTGGAGGAACAAAAGGTTAAGTATAGTCAAATGCTTCCAAAGAAGAAATGGAATTAAAATTGAGCAGGATAGAGACAACAGAGATGAAGAAAAGAGAAGGTGTAGATTAAAGTGGGGTATGGCAATAGAACAAAGAAAAGCTCAGAAAACAAGCTACCGTATTATTTTTAAAAATTGTCACATGTTTATTTTTTCAGATCTGTTTTTTTATATACATAATTTACTGTCAAGTTAGCTAACATATAGTGATACGGTGTGGTCTTGGCTTCAGGAGTAGATTCCTGTGATTCATCACTTCCATAAGACACCTAGTGCTCATCCCAACAAGTGCCCTCCTCAATGCCCATCACCCATTTTCCCCTCTTTCCCCTCCTTCCCCCCTTCCACCCTCAGGTTGTTCTCTGTATTTAAAAGTCCCTTACAGGGCGCCTGGGTGGCTCAGTTGGTTGAGTTTCCAATTTAGGCTCAGGTCATGATCCTGCGGTTCATGGGTTCAAGCCCCACGTTGGGCTCTGTGCTGACAGCTCAGAGCCTGGAGCCTGCTTTAAATTCTGTGCCTCCCTCTCTCTCTGCCCCTCCACCACTTGCACTCTGTCTTTCTCTATCAAGAATAAATAAACATTAAAAAAGATCTAAAAAAAAGTCTCTTATGGTTTGCCTCCCTCTTTGTAACTTAATATATTTTTTTCTTTCCCTTCCCCCTTGGTCTTCTGTTAAATTTCTCAACTTCCACATAGGAGTGAAAATATATGATATCTGTCTTTCTCTGACTGACTGATTTCACTTAGCGTAATACCCTCCAGCTCCATCCACGTTGTTGCAAATGGCAAGATTTCATTCTTTTTCATTGCTGAGTAGTATTCCATTGTATGTATATACCACATCTTATTTATCCATTCATCAGTTGGTGGACATTTGGGATCTTTCCATAATTTAAGGCACTGTTTTATTGAGCCCCACACAAAAACAAATAAAGAGAGAACTCTGTGATGTTGGAGAAGGTTTCCCGTAACTTGCTTAGTGTAGGTGGCCAGAAAAACCATTTTTATATAAAAATAACTAAGGGGTGCCTGGGTGATTCAGTTGGTTAAGCACCAACTTCAGCTCAGATCATGATCTTACAGCTTGAGTTCAAGCTCCACATTGGGGCTGTGCTGACAGCTCAGAGCCTGGAGCCTGCTTCAGATTCTGTGTCTCTTTCTCTACCCTGCTCCTGCTCTGTCTCTCTCTCTCAAAAATGAATAAACAAAATAAATTAAATAACTAAAAAGTATTAAGGCCAATTCCCATACAAAGTTATTATAATAAAAAGATAAAGAGAAGTACACTACTGTTCCTATGCCAGAAAGACATGCCCACAATACAGATCAGAACTGTCATCTATTGTGCTTGCTTTGGCAGCATATATACTAAAATTGGAATGATACAGATATTAGCATGGTCCCTGCTCAAGGATGGCATGCACGTTTGCAAGCATTCCATATTTAAACACAAAAATCCTGTGATCTACTATTTCGAAATGACGAAAGATATTAAAATGTTACAAGACCTGAGAAAACAAAACACAGTAGTAGTCCGCCCCTATTCATGGTTTCGCTGTCTGTGGTTTCTGTTATCTGTGGTCATGAAGCAGATGATCCTCCTTCCAGCATATCATCAGAGGTCAGTAGTCTCCTAACACTGTGTCACAGCACCTACATCATCCCCTCACTTCATCTCATCATGTAGGCATTTCGTCGTCTCACATCATCATCATCGTCATAAGAGTGAGTACAGTCCGATATTTTGAGAGAGAGACCACATTCACACAACTTTAATTACAGTAGATTGTTATAATTGTTCTCTTTTATTATTGCTGTTAATCTCTTGTGCCTAATTTATAAACTTTATCATAGGTATGTGTGTATAGGAAAAAATATAGTATATGTAAGGTTTGGTACTATCTGTGGTTCCAGGCATCCACTGGGCACCTTGGAACAGATTCCCCACAGATAAGGGGTGTCTACTATATATCATAATTAGAAAAACTCAGAAATGAGGTGACAACTCAGCAAGGAATAAACAATAAAAGAAAAATTCATTTCAGAAGTGAAGACTGAATTAGAAGGAACACAAGACTGAACAAACCCATTACATATTGCCTTGGAAGAAACAAGGTTAAGGAGGAAAATTAAAAAACAACAACAACAAAAATCAATGAAGTATGAGATTGAAGGGAGTCAAGAGGAAGGAACAAATATTGAGGATGGACAAAGAAGATTAGTTACATGAATTATGGCATCCTTGAAGAAGAAAGCCAAAGTAAAGGAACAGAACAAATACTAAATACTATAATTAAGAAAATTTTCCTGAAAAAAAAAACAAACATTTGAATTTCACACTGAAAGCATAACTGAGAATATTGAATCAGAAGGACCAGCGACAAGACATAGTCTAGTAAAATCACTGAACGTAAAGGAAAAGGAACAAATTGGGGCATATCTAGGAAAAAAGAGCAGGTGACTTATAAGGAAAAGAAAATTAGGTTACCATTGTCAACAAGCAAGAACTCAGGGAACATTATTCCAGTGAACCCTGCCTAAGGAATCTACAAGAGAATGAGCTTCACACATTTGAAATGACCAGAAAGACATCAAAATAAGGACTGATGAGGATTAAATATATGGTTAACTGTATAACTAAGATGAAAGGGTAAGAGTACAAGGAGGTTATTTAAGAAATAACAAATTTCAAATTAAAAACCCTTGTTTTTCAACCTATGCCTGTAACTTCAGTGTGAGATGCTATTTTTTGCAAAGTCCAACCAGTTTTTTAAATTTGTCTCACCAACAATTGTGTCTCAAAAATCAGACCTGAATAAATGCATGCATGATTCCTATCTGATTCAGCAAAGAAGTCACTCATATCACTGATGAATGAGATTCCTTTTAACGTGAATGTTGGTTGCTATTTTTGTTTCTGTTAATGAGTAACACAAATGTGAAACAATGAAGATATGTAAGAGAAGTGCACTCATTTGTCAATGATGCAAGTCTTTGATGAATTGGGTAATAGTGTTCAAATACCTTCTCATTTTTGGGGTGCTATTCAAAATGGCTACAGACACAATGTCCTTTATTTTATCTATCTATCTATCTATCTATCTATCTATCTATCTATCTATCTATCTATTTTTAGAGAGAGAGAGAGAGTGCATGGAGGAGACAGGGACAAAGGGAGAGAGAGGGAGAATCCCAAGCAGGCTCCACACTCAGCACGGAGCCCAACACGGGGCTGGATCCCACAACTCTGGGACCATGACCGGAGTCAAGAGTCGGATGCTCAACCGACTGAGCCACCCAGGTGCCCCCACGATACCCTTTTTAAAGTTTAATTTTCATTATTAAAATTTTCTCCACTTTTTAAAGTCTACACATCATGAAAAACAACAAATCAAGGGGCTCCTGGGTGGCTCAGTCTATTGAGCATCCAAGTCTTGATTTCAGCTCAGGTCAGGATCTCACAGTTCATGAGATCGAGCCCCACATTGTCACTGTCAGCACACAACCTGCTTGGGATTCTCTCTCTCCTTCTCACTCTACCCCTCCCCTGCTCACACACACTCTCTCTCTCTTAAAATAAATAAACATTAAGCAACAACAACAACAACAAATCATCCTAATTTGTGTCATTTACCAATTTCTGTGGTGTGACTATTCTGATTCACATCACAGCTACCAGTGTGATGTCCCTGAATGCAGAGCTGAGAAGAGTCATGTACCACCCACCATTACACAGTAATATAGTGTTTCCACCATGCAGATATAATAGATTTAAATAATCTGAAAAGCATAGCTAGTCACATGTAGCAAAATAATTAGCAACTGATGAGTTTTGAGTATTTTCTACCTTTGCTTTTATATACTTAGTTGTAAGTTTATATAATTTAGTTTTAACAATGGATGTGTTTAAAAACCAGGTGGCAAAGTTTCTGAATATTTAACAATTCGCTATCCTGAGCTGGTGTGAGCTGGCTCTAGCACACCACTAAGTAAGAGAGATAGAAAATGTAGTATGTAATGGTCTGACAAAGTAAATGGAGTACAACTATCTTAAGAACAGAAGAGGGTATGAATTTTTTTAATATTTTCGGTAACCATATTGGTAATAATATTAGTATTATTCTGAGACTGCTGTGTGTGTAGTAGGAGATAAAATGAATACGGGATATATTAATTTTATCATCCTCTACATTCTTGAGAATCAGAATTCTCATATGGAAGAAGGACATACAGAGATAATAGAAAAGAAGTTCCATAAAAGCTTGAGTTGGAACTGGAACTCTCAATCTGGATGCAACAATATTTTACATAGATTTCTTAGTTCTGTCTGCTGAACAGGCCTAGAAACAGTGATCAATCCAGAAGCAGTGAGCATCCTTTGTGCCCACACTGTGGCACAATCTACAATTCTTATTACAATTTCCATTAAAAGAAACTTGAGTTCTTAGAGAAATGGTAAAATCTAGGACTGGGCAAGAAATGAACAAAACAAACCTAGAATATCCTACATTACCAGATAGAAAGAAATCAAATACTACTAGCATCATGTCAATGACTCAGGAACCAGTTTTAAAGGGCTACTAATGGTCAAAAAATGGGACAATTTGAGCTCAATAATGACAATAATTACAATGGATTGATAGCTATCAAAATGTTTAAATTGGAACGTTCATGATTGTGTGTGTGTGTGTGTGGGTGGGTGTGTGCGTGTGTGTGACCTTTGGAGAATGATAAACAATTCATTATTTTTAAAACTGGTAGATTAAGGGAAGGAATCCAACATTTATTCTGCCTTTCCTATATGAATTGCAGCACTTGCTGTTAGGAGTTGATGAGGGTAAGTGTGTTATTATAAAGGTAATCCAACAAATAAAATGATAGAATTTGCATATCACCATTAGGCTATTTCTTTTTTTTAAAATTTTTTTTAAATTTATTTTTAATTTTTTTAAAAATTTACATCCAAATTATATGTTTAGAGTGCAACAATGATTTCAGGAGTAGATTCCTTAATGCCCCTTACCCATTTAGCTCATGCCCCCTCCCACAACCCCTCCAGTAACCCTCTGTTTGTTCTCCATATTTATGAGTCTCTTCTGTTCTGTTCCCCTCCCTATTTTTATATTATTTTTGTTTCCATTCCCTTACGTTCATCTGTTTTGTCTCTTGAAGCCCTCATATGAATGAAGTCATATGATGTTTGTCTTTCTCTGACTGACTAATTTCACTTAGCACAATACCCTCCAGGTCCATCCACGTAGTTGCAAATGGCAAGATTTCATTCTTTTTGATTGCTGAGTAATACTCCATATTATATATATACCACATCTTCTCCATCCATTCATCCATCGATGGACATTTGGGCTCTTTCCATACTTTGGCTATTGTTGATAGTGCTGCTATTAACATTGGGGTGCTTGTGTCCCTTCGAAACAGCACACCTGTATCCATTGGATAAATACCTAGTGCAATTGCTGGTTCGTAGGGTAGTTCTATTCTTAGTTTTTTGAGGAACCTCCATACTGTTTTCCAGAGTGGCTGCACCAGCTTGCATTCCCACCAACAATGCAAAAGAGATCCTCTTTCTCTGCATTCTTGACAACATCTGTTGTTGCCTGAGTTGTTAATGTTAGCCATTCTGAGAGGTGTAAGGTGGTATCTCATTATGGTTTTGATTTGTATTTCCCTGATGATGAGTGATGTTGAGCATTTTTTCATGTGTCGGTTGGCCATCTGCATGATTTCTTTGGAGAAGTGTCTCTTCATGTCTTTTGCCCATATCGTCACTGGATTATTTGTGTTTTGGGTGTTGAGTTTGAGAAGTTCTTTATAGATTTTGGATATTAACCCTGTACTGATATGTCGTTTACAAATATCTTCTCCCATTCCGTAAGTTGCCTTTTAGTTTTGCTGATTCTTTCCTGCTTTGTCAAAGATTAGTTGGCCATACGTTTGAGGATCCATTTCCGGGTTCTCTATTCTGTTCTATTGACTTGAGTGTCTGTTCTTGTGCCAGTACCGTACTGTCTTGATGATTACAGCTTTGTAGTACAGCTTGAAGTCCAGGATTGTGATGCCTCCTGCTTTGGTTTTCTTTTTCAAGATTGCTTTGGCTATTCGGGGTCTTTTCTGGTTCCATACAAATTTTAGGATTGTTTGTGCTAGCTCTGTGAAGAATGCTGGTGTTATTTTGATAGGGATTGCATTGAATATGTAGATTGCTTTGGGTACTATCAACATTTTAACAGTAGTTGTTCTTCCTATCCAGGAGCATGGAATCTTTTTCCGTTTTTTTGTGTCTTCTTCAATTTCTTTCCTAAGCTTTCTATAGTTTTCAGTGTATAGATTTTTCACCTCTTTGGTTAGATTTATTCCTAGGTATTTTATGGTTTTGGTGTAATTGTAAATGGGATCGATTCCTAGATTTCTCTCTCTGTTGCTTCATTGTTGGTGTATAGGAATGCAACCGATTTCTGTGCATTGATTTTATATCCTGTCACTTTGCTGAATTCATGGATCAGGTCTAGCAGTTTTTTGGGGGAATCTTGAGGGTTTTCCATTTACAGTATCATGTCATCTGCAAAGAGTGAAAGTTTGACCTCCTGGCCGATTTGGATTCTTTTTGTGTCTTTGTGTTGTCTGATTGCAGAGGCTAAGACTCCCAATACTGTGTTGAATAACAGTGACGAGAGTGGACAGCCCTGTCTTGTTCCTGACCTTAGGGGGAAAGCTCTCAGTTTTTCCCTATTGAGGATGGTATTAGCATTGGGTCGTTCATATATGGCTTTTATGATCTCAAGGTATGATCCTTCTGTCCCTACTTTCTGGAGAGTTTTTGTCAAGAAAGGATGCTGTATTTTGTCAAACGCTTTTCTGCATCTATCGAGGCGATCATGTGGTTCTTGTCCTTTCTTTTATTGATGTGACGAATCATGTTAATTGTTTTGGGGATATCGAGCCCACCCTGCATCCCAGGTATAAATCCCACTTGGTCATGGTGACTATTTTTTTTAATGTATTGTTGGATCCGGTTGGCTAATATCTTGTTGAGGATTTTTGCATCCATGTTCTTTGGGGAAATTGGTCTATGGTTCTCCTTTTTAGTGGGGTCTCTGTCTGGTTTTGGAATTAAGGTGTTGCTGGCTTCCTAGAAAGAGTTTGGAAGTTTTCCTTCCATTTCTTTTTTTGTGGAACAGCTTCAAGAGAATAGGTGCTAACTCTCCTTTAAATATTTGGTAGAATTCCCCTGGAAAGCCATCTGGCCCTGGACTCCTGTTTTTTGGGAGATTTTATTGCTTCCTGTTTCAGTTCTGGTGGTGTATATGTTTCTAGGAATTTGTCCATTTCTTCCAGATTGCCCACTTTATTGGCGTATAATTGCTCATAATATTCTCTTATTATTGTTTGCATTTCTGCTGTGTTGGTTGTGATCTCTCTTCTTTCATTCTTGATTTTATTGGTTTGGTCCTTTCCTTTTTCTTTTTGATCAAACTGGCTAGTGGTTTATCAATTTTGTTAATTCTTTCAAAGAAGCAGTTTCTGGTTTCATTGATCTGTTCTACTGTTTTTTTGTTTTTTGTGGGGTTTTTTTTTTTTTTTTTTTTTTTTTTTTGGTTTTGATAGCGTTGATTTCTGCTCCAATCTTTATTATTTCCTGTCTTCTGCTGGTTTTTGGTTTGATTTGCTGTTCTTTTTCTAGCTCTTTAAGGTGTAAGGTTAGGTTGTATATCTGAGACCTTTCTTCCTTCTTTAGGAAGGCCTGGATTGCACTATACTTTCCTCTTATGACCGTCTTTGCTGTGTCCCAGAGGTTTTGGGCTGTGGGGTTATCATTTTCATTGGCTTCCATGTACTTTTTAATTTCCTTTTTAAGTTCTTGGTTATCCCGTTCATTGTTTAGTAGGATGTTCTTTAGTCTCCAAGTATTTGTTATCTTTCCAATTTTTTTGTTGTGGTTGATTTTGAGTTTCATAGTGTTGTAGTCTGAAAATATGCATGGTATAATCTCAGTCTTTTTGTACTTGCTGAGGGCTGATTTGTGTCCCAGTATGTGATCTATTCTGGAGGATGTTCCATGTGCACTGGAGAAGAATGTATACTCTGCTGCTTTAGGATGGAATGTTCTGAATATACCTGTTAAGTCCATCTGGTCCAGTGTGTCATTCAAAGCTATCGTTTCCTTGTTGATTTTCTGATGATATGATCTGTCTGTTGCTGTAGGTGGGGTGTTGAAGTCCCCTGTTATGGTATTACTGTCAGTGACTTTCTTTATGTTTGTGATTAATTGACTTATATATTCGGGTGCTCTCACATTTGGCGCATAAATGTTTACAATCGTTAGGTCTTCTTGGTGGATAGACCCCTTAATTATGATATAATGCCCTTGTTCATCTCTTGTTACAGTCTTTGTTTTAAAGTCTAGATTGTCTGATATAAGAATGGCTACTCCGGCTTTCTATGGTGACCATTCGGATGATAGATGGTCCTCCATCCCCTTACTTTGAATCTGAAGGTGTCTTTAGGTCTAAAGTGGGTCTCTTGTAAACAGCATATAGATGGATCTTGTTTTCTTATCCAGTCTATTACCCTATACCTGTTGATTGGAGCATTGAGTCCATTGATGTTTAGAGTGAGTACTGAAAGATACGAATTTATTGCCATTATGTTGCTTGTAGAGTTGGAGTTTCTGGTGGTGTTCTCTGGTCCTCTCTAGTCTTTGTTGCTTTTGGTCTTTTTTTTTTTCTTTCTGTTTTTCTCCCCTCAGAGAGTCCCCCATAAATTTCTTGGAGGGCTGGTTTAGTGGCCACGAACTCCTTTAATTTTTGTTTGTCTGGGACACTTTTAATCTCTCCTTCTATTTTGGATGACAGCCTTTCTGGATAAAGAATTCTTGGCTGTATATTTTTCCAATTCAGCACATTGAATATATCCTGCCACTCCTTTCTGGCCTGCCAAGGTTTTGTGGATAGGTCTGCTGCAAACCTGATCTGTCTTTCCTTGTAGGTTAAGGACTTTTTTCTTCCCTTGCTGCTTTCATGATTCTCTCCTTGCCTGAGTATTTTGTAAATTGGACTATGATATGCCTTGTTGATGGCCAGTTTTTGTTGAATCAAATGGGAATCCTCTGTACTTCCTGGATTTTGATATCTGTGTCTTTCCCCAGGTTAGGAAAGTTTTCTGCTTGATAAGCTCACATAACCCTTCCACCCCTGTGTCTTTCTCTTCCTCTTCTGAGACCCCTATGATTCTGATGTTCATTTTTAATGAGTCACTGATTTCTCTAATTCTTAAATCATGCCCTTTTGCCTAGTCTCCCTGTTTTTTTTCTGCTTCATTATTCTCCATAAGTTTGTCCTCTATATCGCTGATTCTCTGTTCTGCCTCATCCGTCCTTGCTTCCGCGGCATCCATCCTTGATTGCAGCTCAGTTATAGCATTTTTTATTTCATCCTGACTAGTGTTTACTTCTTTTATCTCCACCCACAGAAAGGGATTCTAATCTATTTTCAACTCCAGCTAGTATTCTTTTTATGGTGATTCTAGATTCTGGTTCAGACATCTTGCTTATATCTGTGTTGGTTAAGTGCCTGGCTGTCATTTCTTCCTGCTCTTTCTTTTGGGGTGAATTCCTTTGTTTCACCATTTTGAAGGAAGAAAAGGAATTAATTAAGTAAAAAGAAAATTAAAATTAAAAATTAAAAACGCCACACACACACACTCAAATAAATGATGCTAGATCCTAGGTGTGTTTTTGTCTGGGTGTTGTAAGTGGCTTGATAGATTAGAGAAAAAAGGGAAAAAGGAAAAAAAAAGAAACATTGGAATATTTGAAGAAATGAAATATAATAAGATGAAATGATGGAAGTAAAATAGAATTTGAGAAATTTACCAAAAAGTGAAAAATATAATAGAAAAAAATTAAAAAATATTTGTAATAAAAGTTGAAAGTAAAAATAAATTTTTTGTCTTTCTGTATTCAAGAAAAAGAAATGAAAAAGAAAAAAAAGAAAATTGAATAATTGAACAGTGAACAGACTGAAATACGATTGAAATTACATTGTTTTCCCTTAGAAGTCAAACTATGAAGCACTTTATAGTCCACAAACTAAGCCTGCAGAGAGACTTGTGGTGTTCCTGAAGTGCAAGATTGGCACAGTTGAGCGGGGCTTAGTGTAATGACTCCGTTCTCCACTAGATGGCACTGCTTAGCTTACTGGGGTGGATTGTTGTGGCGCTTGTAGATGTGTATGCATATGCATGGGAGGGGTGAAAATGATGTCACTCAGGCACCCAGTCTCTAGTATCGGAACTCTCTTCTCCCCAGCCCCCAGTCGCACACCCATTCTTTGTCTCCAGCTTCCGTCCACTCCCTGCTTTTACACTGTCTGTGACCAAGCTGTAAGGCTGCCAGGTGGCACCTCCCTCCTGATTTTTATCTCAGATACAGCTGTGTTTCCCAATCCCTCACTTTGGAGGGACTGTGGTTTTGACCTGTTCTGACCCTCTATAGGAGAGTGTTACTAAGCAATGGCCAGGTACTGGCCCCACCCAGGAGCGTTCACGGGACCGTGCTGCTGCAGATGCCCAGAGACTGTGGCCAGGTGCCAGCCCACCCCAGAAAAAGTTTGTGAGACAGTGTAGCAGAAGCATTTCAGAGATATGGAAAATCACAACACACATCTAGTACCAGGCTTCACCCTTCATGACCTTGTTCCAGCACCAGAGAATGTGGTTGCTCTCTGTGGTCTGCTGGCACCTCTGGAATCCGTGGTGGTGGCCACATGGACTCTACCAAATGTCCTCCCAGCAGGGGAACTGCCTCTCCCTTTGTGGCCCGAAGACCCTTGGACTCCACTCTGCTCCTGGGGATTTGCCCTTCTCCAGGTATTGAGCTGTAGTTTCAGACTCTGCACTCCCCCTGTTTATAGTCTTAATGGAATTTAAATCCTCTCCTTTCTTTTTTCTCCCTTTTTAGTTCAGTCCCTGCAGCTGTTTCCACTTTTCCGCTTTCTTTCCAGCTGCTTTTGGGGGGGTGCTTTTCCCGTATTCCCCCCCCCCCCGCCCCCATCTCCGTCCTCTCTCCACACACAGAAACAGCTCCCTGCTCTCCATGGCTTCTCTCTGCACCAGTTCACCTCTCCGCCCCATGTACTTGCAGATTTGTGTGGTTTAGATTGTGCAGATTGTTGTTAATCCTCAGATTAGTTTTCTAGGTGTGCAGGATGATTTAGTGTCGAACTCCCTGTATTTCATGGACACAAGACACACACAAAAAAACTTCCATGCTGTTCTGCCATCTTGGCTCCTCCCCTCATTTCCACTCTTTTTAAGCCACCATTAGTGCTATTCCTGCCTCTTTCTGTTTCCTGCATTAGACAGCAGCTGTGGGGGAAGATGGACACATTTCACCCATCCTTGTACCCCCAATAACACTGAATTCTGGTATCTTCCACAGCCATAGGATTCAATTCATTTTTATGGGATTGGCTTAAATTTCAGTGTGTGATAATTTTCCTTTAGACTCTGTAAAAGAAGGATTTAAGAGAAGGAGTAAGAGAAGGACTCTTTAAAATTAAGGACTTTATTAAATTTGCCTTAGGTTTTTAGCCTTATATGTATGAGTTTTTCCACTTGCAACAAATTAGTGGAAATTTTTACACATTACATTTTATAGGTTAAAAGGCTGTATTTACTGTGGCCATGTGGGAAAGGGAGGAGATATCAGAAAGCTCTATTTTATGGTTTCTGAAATTGGCATTAAGAGCTGATGTTTGAATTGTTATCCAGCTATCAACTTGGTGGCTTTGGGTATAACTTCAGTGCCAAGTACTATGTGGTATGAATACAGCACAAATGAAGAGGTTGATTTTCTTTCTTCAAAAAATGTTTTGGTAGAATTTTCGTGAGATAATGGGTATTTGGGCATTCTTGTACTCTACATGGGGAAGTGAATATCATTATGGCCTCTTTGAAAAGCTATTTGGCAATATCAAAAACCTTAAATATGCACATATTTGTCCCAGATATACTGCTGCTAAGAATGTATCCTTTGACAATAATATAGCCAAGAGGGCAAAAACATATGTATATACAGAGATATTTATTGCATCACTGTTTAGAGTAGAAAAATGGAAACAATGAAAATTTTGAATAATAGTGATTTGTATAGATTTTGATATAGCTACACAATAGCTGGCATGTTATGCTGATATTTTGTAAAAACATGAATGTGTGTATATAATATTATATATGTAATTATAACATATATAATTTATACTTAAAAACCTAGAAAAAGGTTTTAGCCAAGGTAGAGCAGGATACAGATGACACACTCAATTTGAGTAACTGGGGAGAGTTCAACATAGGGATTATTCAAAAGGTGTAGGCAGCATATAGAGAAACAAAAAGGAATAGTATAGAACCTGGAGCTGATAAGGCTGTGGAGGGTAGGATGTTCTTACCACCTGCAGGTGTACCTGAAGGGGCTATAGGAAGGGACTGTGAGGGCAGGGAGAGCTATGAGGAAATGCCTTTGACTGGCTCTGTGACGTTTCCTAAAGGCATGTAACCTTCCCATAGCAACTCTACAGTGTGGCTGCTGGAGAATGAATGTCTTGGCCTCTCTTTCCCTCCTCCCCATACTCTCTTACCAGTGTTTTGCATTCACTGAGCTCAAGTAGAAGACAGCCTGGAAAAGGGTCTTTGATGCCATCCATATATATCAACCTCCTAAGGCATAGAGCAGGGTGGTGGGATTGAAAGGGATCTGGAAGGGCAAATAGAAATTATCCAGATCAACAGAGGTATACCCATGTGTTAAGAGGTTATCCTGGCCAACGGGATTATGGGTTTATATTCTTGCTTTTTTCTTCTAATTTTTTGAAAACGAACACAAATGACTTGTGTATTTTTTTTAAAGGTTATCTATTTATTTTGAGAGAGAGAGAGAGTAAGCATGAGTGGGTAGGGACAGAGAGAAAGGAAGAGAGAGACTCCCAAGCAGGTTCCATGCTGTTAGAGCAGAGCTCGATGCATATATAATGACTTAATGTCATTATATATAAAATCAGTCTGAGTATTGCAGAATAAAAGAGCTTTAAAAAGGCAATCTAATTCTGTAATCTTGGTAGAATATAGAATTTAGTTAGATTAATAGATAGTGTCATTAAAGCATTATTCTTGAAATGAATTTATTAGGCTAGTTTAAGATAAAGTAGCTTACATTATGTCCTTCAGTGGGATATGTAAGGAAATATTTATATTATTAATTGTGAATACTTTCCACCCTGAGCCAGCGTTAGTGTATACTTCTTTTTCTTCCTTTACTTTAAGATATTAGTACTTTGATAATAATGCATAAGCATTATAAAACTATTGTCTACAGTTAACTAAGAAATCAGCAATGTCTTTTAAATGTCTACCTTCAATAGAAAGTGTTTTGTGTAATTAACTCAACTATGCATTGTTAAATTTTCTACTCTTTTTCTCAGCTATTGCTTTTTTCTTTCATGGCACAATTTTTTAAATTGCATTTTTTATTAGTGAAAAGATAGGAATATGTGTAGGGCATGTAAAGATGCTATATGTCAAAACTAGTGAAGAAAGAAAACCTTGAAGTCAGCCAGAGAAGAAAAAAGACATTGTATTAGCTTCTTATAGCTACTAACAAGATACCTTAAACTTAGAAACTTAAAACAACCCAAATTTACTATTTTATAGTTTTGTTGGTCAGAAGTCTGACATGGGTGTCACTAGGATGAAAACAAACCATCACCGAGGGTTGCATTCCTTTCTGGAAGTTCTAGGAAAGAGTTGGCTTCTTTATCTCTTTCAGTGTCTAGAGGCCACTCACATTCCTTGGCTCATGGCCCCTTCTTCCATCTTCAAACCCAGCACCTAGCATATCTGTGATCCTGCTTCCACAGTTAACGTTTCTTTTTGTCACACTTTTCTGCCTCTGTCTTCCACTTTTATTTATTTATTTTTAAATGTTTCTTTCTTTTTTTTTTTTTTTTTTTAAATTTTTTTTTCAACGTTTTTTATTTATTTTTGGGACAGAGAGAGACAGAGCATGAACGGGGGAGGGGCAGAGAGAGAGGGAGACACAGAATCGGAAACAGGCTCCAGGCTCCGAGCCATCAGCCCAGAGCCTGACGCGGGGCTCGAACTCACGGACCGCGAGATCGTGACCTGGCTGAAGTCGGACGCTTAACCGACTGCGCCACCCAGGCGCCCCAATGTTTATTTCTTTTGAGAGAGAGAGAGACAGACAGAACACGAGCAGGGGAGGGGCAGACACACACACACACACACACACACACACACACACACACACACACACACACAGTCCAAAGTAGGCTCCAGGCTCTGAGCTGTCAGCACAGAGCCCAACATGGGGCTAGAACTCATGAACTGTGAGATCATGACCTGAACTGAAGTCAGACACTTAACTGACTGAGCCATCCAGGCGCCCCTCTCTCTTCCACTTTAAAAACCCTTGTGATTAGATTGGACCCACACAGATAATGTAGGATAATGTCCCTCTTTGAAGGTCATCTGATTAACAGCCTTAATTCTATTGGCAACTTTAATAACCTTTTGCATCTAACCTAACATAGGTTTCATGAATTAGAACATGGACCTCTTTGGGAGTCATTTTTCTGCCCACCATAGTCCATTTTTCTGTCCCCTAAGTATATCTATACATGTCCCACATGTAAAATACATTCCCGCCTGTCTCAACATCTCTAATTATAGCATGAAAACAAAGTAAAAAAAATTCATCTACATCTCATTAGCTCAAAAGCCCCAAACCTCATAATTGAAATCAAGCATGGGTGATTTTTTATTTGCTTACCCCATACATGTTACAAACAGAAGAATAAAAATAAAGAAGACAGTAGATTTATCATCTGAAACAATACAAGTTGGAAAATAGTGGAGCAACCTCTTTCAAGTTGTGAGGGAAAAAAATTGTCAGTTTAGAATTCTATACCCAGGAAAATATATTTATTTTATTCAAAAGAAGGTAGAAAAAGAGGAAAAAGAGAAAAGAACAGATGGACCATATAAAAAGTAGAAATATGATAGACTTAACCATATCAAAGGTGGTATTAAATGTAATGGTTTGAACACCCTAATTATAAGGCATAGATTGTCAGATTGGATAAAAGCAAAACTCAATAAATGCTGCTTACAAGAAACACAGTTTAAATATAAAGACAGAAATAGGTAAGAAGTAATAAATAGGAAGAATATTTCATGATAATATTAATTACATAAAAGCTGGAGTGGTTATTAAAAGGAAACAAACTAGATTTCAGAACAATGACTATTGGGATGAAGAATGTGATTTTTGTAATGATTAAAGAGTCAGCTTATCATGAGGCATAGCAATCCAAAACATTTATACAGCTAACAAAAAATCAAAATACAAGAAACACAAACTGATGGAACATCAAGTAGACAGATGCACAGTTATATGCAGAGATTTAAAAACCTTTCTCTCAGTGACTAATGGGAGCAACTAGACAGAAAATAAACAAGGACATAAGAGATTTGAACAATACTATTAATAAACTTCAACTAATTGACATTAAAAAAAAAACCCATCCAAAAACAGAATACATATTCTTTTCACATGCACTATTATTTATCAAGATAGACTATATCTTTGGGGCATGGAACATAAAACATATAACATAAAAACATATCTCCTCTGGTCACTATGGAATTAAATTAGGCATCAATAACCAAAAGGTCTCTGGAAAATTCCCAAATATTTGGAAACCAAAGAACACATTTCTAAATTCCAAGTAACCCATGGAACAAAGAAGAAATCAAAAGAAAAATTAAAGTATTTTGAAGTGAATTAAAGGGAAAACACAACACACCAAAACATGTAGGATATTGCTGCCAAAGTAGTGCTTGGTGGGACATTTATAGTACCAAATGCCTCCGTTAAAGAAGAAGTCTCATAAATTTTCTCAGCTTCCACCTTAGGAAACTAGAAAAATAAGAGCAGATGATACCTAAAATAAACAAAAGAAAAATAATAAAGAAGAGAATAGAAAGGAATGAAATAGAAAACAAAGACAAGAAAAGTCAAGGAAGCCAACAGTGGATTCTTTGAAGAAAACAATGAAAGTGATCTACTTCTAGGGGCACCTGGGTGGCTCATTTGGTTAAGCATCCCACTTTGGCTCAGGTCATGATCTTGTCATTAGTGAGTTTGAGCCCTGAGTCCGTGTTGTGGGTCTCTGTGCTGACAGCGTGGAGCCTGGAGCCTGCTGCGGATTCTATGTCTCCCTCTCTCTGCCCCTCCCCTTCTTGCATGCTCTCTCTCTGTTTCTCTCTCTCATAAATAAATAATCATTAAAAAAAAGTGATCAATTTCTAGGCAGAGTGATCAAGAAAAAAAAGGGGGGGGGCAAGACACAAGTTACCAATATCAGGAATCAGGAAATCACAATAGGTCTTAACAGCTGGGTAAAGGGGCACCTGGGTGGTTCAGTCTGGTTAAGCGTCCAACTCTTGATTTCAGCTCAGCTCACAGTTTATAAGATTGAGCCTATCATCTGGCTCTGTGCTGACAGTGTAGAGCCTGCTTGGCATTCTCTCTTTCCCTCTTTCTCTGCCCCTCCCCTGCAAGCTCGTTCACTCTGTCTCTCTCAAAATGAATAAATAAACTTAAACAAACAAAGTTAAAAAAATAAAGGATAGAAAACTATTACAAACAACTTTAGGCCAATAAATTTAACAACATAGATGAAATGGAACAATTCCTTGAAAAATGAAAATTACTGAAGCCCTCTCAAGAGGAGTAGATTATTTGAATAGTCTTATATCTATGAAAGAAATTGAATGTGTATTCAGTGTAGTTAAAAACATTTCCACAAAGAAAATCCCAGGCCCAGGAGGCTTCATGGTGAATTCTCCTAAACATTCAAGACTACATGAATACTTCCAGAAAATTGAAGAGAACAGAATACTTCTTGATTCATGAGAACTGAGACCAGACTTACTATGAGAGCAGAATAACTAGGATACCAGTACGAGAAGAAAACTACAGACATATTTCTGTCATTAACACATACAAAAAGTCCTAAACAAAATTTTAGCAAGTCAAATTCAACAACATACAAAAAGCATACATTGTGACCAATGGAGTTTATCCTAGGAGTAAGATTGCTTTAACATTTGAAAATCAATCAATAAAAATCAGCATATTAACAAACTAAAAAAGAAAATCATGTCTATTTCATTAGATACATAAACAGAATTGAACAAAATCCAACATCCATTCCTGATAAAAGCTCTCAGCAAATAGGAATAGAAAGGACCTACTTCAACATGAAAAAGACTATCCGTGAAAAATCTAGAGCTAACATCAGACTTAATGTTCCTTCTAAAATCAGGAACAAGGAAATGATATCTGTTTTCATCATTTCTACTTAACAGTATATTGAAGGTATTAGCCAGTGCAACTGACAAGAGGAAGCAAAGGCATCCAGATTAGAATGGAAGAACTAAAACTGTTTTTTTTGGCAGATGACATGCAGAAAATCTTATGGATTCTACAAATAGGATACTAAATGTGACTTTGCCAAGGTGGCAGAACATAAGACACTCAATTATATTTTAATATGTTAAATAACATGTATTATATACTTGTATCTTAATTTTATTTCTATGCACTATTGATGAACAATTAGAAATTGATATAAATAATATTTATATAGCATAAAAATATAAAATACATAGGGATAAATCTGACAAAAGATTCCTATTTGCTGGAATCTGCAAAATATTACTAAATGAGTTAAAGACCTAAAGAAATGAAGAGGTGTACCCTTCATATATGTTATGATAGGAATACTAAATATTATGAAGATGTCAATTGTCCCCACTTGAATCTATTGATTCAGTGAAATCTCAATAAAATCAATAAAAAATCTTAGCACATCTTTTTATAGAAATTAATGAGTTGATCTTAAACTTCATATGGAAATGCAAAGAATATAGAATCGCCAAGACAATTTTGAAAAAAAGCAAAACAAAAATGAAGTTCATGGGCTAATATGACCTTTGTTCAAGGTTTATTTTAGAACTGCAGTAATCAAGATCATGTGATCTTGGGATAAAGACAGGTGAATAAATCAATGTAACAGAGTAGGAAGTCCAGAAATACACCCACACTTTTAAGACAATTGATTTTTTTATTTTTTATTTTTATTTTTGGCTATTTATTTATTATATTTTTATTTAATTTATTTTTTAAATTTACATCCAAGTTAGTTAGTATATAGTGCAACAATGATTTCAGGAGTAGATTCCTTAATGCCCCTTACACATTTAGCCCATTCCCCCCTCCCACAACCCCTCCAGTAACCCTCTGTTTGTTCTCCATATTTAAGAGTCTCTTATGTTTTGTCCCCCTCCCTGTTTTTATATTATTTATGTTTCCCTTCCCTTACGTTCATCTGTTTTGTCTCTTAAAGTCCTCATAGGAGTGAAGTCATATGATATTTGTCTTTCTCTGACTGACTAATTTCACTTAGCATAATACCCTCCAGTTCCATCCACGTAGTTGCAAATGGCAAGATTTTATTCTTTTTGATTGCTGAGTAATACTCCATTGTGTGTGTGTGTGTGTGTGTGTGTGTGTGTATACACATATACATATACATACATATATATGTATATGTGTGTGTGTATATATATATATGTGTGTGTGTGTGTGTGTGTATACACACACCACATCTTCTTCATCCATTTATCCATCAATGGACATTTGGGCTCTTTCCATACTTTGGCTATTGTTGATAGTGCTGCTATAAACATTGGGGTGCTTGTGTCCCTTCAAAACAGCACACCTGTATCCCGTGGATAAATACCTAGTAGTGCAATTGCTGGTTCGTAGGGTAGTTCTATTTTTAGTTTTTTGAGGAACCTCCATACTGTTTTCCAGAGTGGCTGCACCAGTTTGCAGTCCCACAAGCAGTGCAAAAGAGATCCTCTTTCTCCACATCTTCACCAACATCTGTTGTTGCCTGAGTTGTGAATGTTAGCCATCTGACAGGTATGCAGTGGTATTTCATTGTGGTTTTGATTTGTATTTCCCGGATGATGAGTGATGTTGAGCATTTTTTCATGTATCAGTTGGCCATCTGGATGTCTTCTTTGGAGAAGTGTCTATTCATGTAAGGCAGTTGATTTTTGACAAAGATGCAAAGGCAATTCAGTGGTGAAAAATATTTTAAAGAAATGTTTCTGGAATAACTGGATCTCTATATGTAAAAAAATAAAACTTTCATCAAAACTTCATACCACATATAAAAATTAACTCAAGATAGATTCTAGATCTTATGTAAAACCTAAAATTATAAAATTGCTAGAAGAAAATATACATGAAAATCTTTGTGACTGTGGCTTAGGCAAAGGTTTCATGCATATGAAAACAATATATGGAAACAATATCAAAAAAACTTGATAAATTGGACTTCATTAAAATTAAAAACTTACGCTTTTCAAAGACACTATGAGAGAATGAAAAAAGAAACCAAAGACTCAGAGAAAATATCTGCAAAGCATACATCTGATAAAAGGTACATAAACCAATTTAAAAACAGGTAAAAGGGCATTCACTTTCAAAGGCTCCCTCTCTGCAAAGAGAGCTTTCATACTATTCTTTCTAATTTTATACTCTAATAAACTTTGCCTGCTGCTCATTTAAAACAATAAAAAAATAAAAATGGGTAAAATATTTGAACAGAGACATTACCAAAAATATATACAGATAGCAAATAAACCCATTAAAAGATGCTCAACATCATTATTCATTAAGGAAACGCAAATTAAACCGCAGTGAATACCACCACACACCTTTTGGAATGGTTAAAATGAAAAAGACTGACCACAGCAAGAGTTGATGAGGCTGTGGGGTGCCTTAGTGGCTCAGTTGGTTGAGCATCTGACTCTTGAATTTGGCTCAGGTCATTATCCCAGGGTCATAGGATCAAGCCCCATTGAGCCCCACGACGGACTCCACACTGAGCATGGAGCCTGGTTAAAATTCTCTCTTCCTCTCCCTCTGCCCCTCTCCCCTATCTCGTGAGTGCACATGCTCTCTCTCTCTCTCTCTCTCTCTCTCAAAAAAAACACAAAAAACAAAAAACAAAAAAAAACAAACAACAACAACAACAACAACAAAAACAAAGTTGATGAGGAAGCAGAGGAACCAGAACTGATATATGTAAAATGGGAATGTAAATGAGTACAACTACTTTGGCAGCTGGCTTAGCAGTTTTAAAAATATTAAACCTATTCTTACCATATGATCTGGTCATTTTGCTTCTAGGTGTTTACCCAAGAGAAAAGAGAGCTTGTGTATATACATAGCCTTCTACATGAATGTTCTTGGCAGCTTTATTTATAATAGCCCCAAACTAGAAACCGTCCAGATATCCCTCAACAGGTGAATAGATAATTGTGTTACATCTATGCAGTGGAAAACTACTTAGAAATAAAAGGAAATGAAAAGTACAACAACACAGATGAATCTCAAAATAGTTACGCCAAGTGAAAGAAGTGAGACATAAACAGTACCACTTATGTAAAATTCTAGGAAGTGAAAAGAAATTTAAAGTGATACAGTAAGATCCATGGTTGACTGGGGTTGAGGGAGGTAGGGCTAGTGAGGGATAGGAATAGAGAATACAAATAGGAATGAGGAAAAATTATGGTGGTATCGCAGGCCTACATACCTATGTTAAAACCTGCCAAATTGAATTGTACACTTACATATGATGGGTTTCTTGTATTGTACGGCAATAATTCCTAAATAAAGCGTTTTCCCCCCAGAAGTGCTTTATTCATATATTATTTTTCAACCAGTAATGGATTGTGATTGTGATAAAAAATCCTTAGAATATATTTTTGAGCTAATTTTTATATGTAAAATGGTAGTTTGGAAGGCACAAAAGTTTATGAGACCTTTTTCCCCCCAATGTTTCCCTTTGAGTGAAGTACTGCATTCTTAGTATGCAATTATCTTTTGGTTATTATCCATGGAGTGTTAGCCTACTGTTCTAGACCAACAACAAATTTCAAAATCTTTTTTCTTTCAATGTTATATAAATAATAGTGATAAACACTTTCCAATGTTCACTTTGACAGAATGTGAAGACACCTGAAATTGCCTCATTATCTTCTCTGACTTGTCTCCTTTCACATCCCCAGCGGGCAGTGTGCATGTCATAGAATTCTAAAAAAGCAAGCACATTGAGGTGGTATCTGGGCTGTTTGGATTCCTGGCAGTCCCATGACATTTTCATTCACACACAAGGGGGGCTTTTAGAAAGAAACTGCAGATTTGTTTCCTGTGAAATAATTTTTTTCTTTGATGCAAATAATATGACATTTTTCAAAGCCCAGGATGCAAAACATGAATGATGAGTCTTTGAGAGCCCTGGATATTCTGAGTAGCAGAGATTGATAACATTTGTCTTTGAGGGATAATGAAAATTTGGGACTTTTTCCTCCCTGGTTTCCACTTTCAGGTTAAAGATAAGTCCAGAGATTGAATTTTCATTTAAAGATTGTTCACAACTTTCTTAACCAGTGCATGTGGGTCCTAAAGGAGTGAAATCAACCTCTTCACAACGTGTTTTGCATGCATTCTAATCTGGTCTCCGACAATTTCTGGTTGCTCTAATTTCAGCTGAATTATATGGTAGCTGACATAGAATCTAAAATAATTTTATTAATCATTTTGTTGCATTTCAAGAATGCAGGCATTAAGAAGTTCTCTAAAGGTGTAACAGGGTAATAGATATATAGACGTCAATGAACATTACCTTTGTTTTTCTCTCCCTTTATTCAATCATAGATTTTATGGCTCATTGGGGCACCTGGGTGGCTCAGTCAGTTGAGTGTCCGACTTCGGCTCAGGTCATGATCTCACAATTCGTAGGTTCGAGCCCCACATCAGGCTCTGTGCTGACCGCTTGCTCAGAGCCTGGAGCCTGCTTCAGATTCTCTCTCTCCTTCTCTCTCTGCCCCTCCCCAGCTCACACTTTGTCTCACTCTGTTTCTCAAAAATAAATGAATGTAAAAAAAATTTTTTTAAAGATATTATAGCTCATAATAAGAACATGTGACTGATATTTCTAGTTAGAGCCAATTGATGCATATAGTTTGTCACTTTCTAAGACAGCTATTAAATGTCTCTGCATTTCAGCCCTGAGTGCATTAGCCCTTGGCTCAACTGACATCTTAACATTTGTTCAGTTTTAATTTTTTTCCAGAATTAGAATTCAGATTATATAAGCTAAGAACTCACACAATACTCATTAAATTATTTCACATTGAAAAATTATACAAATGTATGTGTGTATATTGTGTGTGTATATGTTTTAAAACAATTGCTTTCATAGAAATCTATAAAAAATGCAACATAAATTTTATCAATTATATTCTGTACCCTATTTTTCAAGTCATAAAACATTTGGCAATCTGATATTCATATATTTTGCTTTATTTTTACTCTTGGCTAGAATGATTCAGGTATTTGAAATATTTGTGGCTCTTTTCTTTTAAATTTCAAAACACTTCAAAACATTTACTTTGAATATGATCAGAGTTTAGTTCTACAGATAAGAGAAAAAGGACCAAAGTAATAATTACCTAAAGTTAGATAAAAATTCAAATTATATATAAGGTGTATGTTTATTTTTTTAATGTTTATTTATTCTGAGAGAGAGGGAGAGGGAGAAAGCATGTGTGTGTGTGAGCAGGGGAAGGGCAGAGAGAGAAAGAAAGAATTCCAAGTAGGCTCCCGTGCTGTCAGCACAGAGCTCTACTTGGGGCTCCATCTCACATTGTGAGATCACGACCTGAGCCAAAATCAAGGGTCAGATTCTTAACTGACTGAGCCACCCAGGCGCCCTTGTATTTATATCTTTTAAACATTTTTTAATCTAACTTAGTCTGGGAACTTAAAACTTTTTACCTGGACGCTTGAAATGTCCTTTCATTTGGTTCCTTTTGTGCTCAGACTGTAGGATGGCTCCAATGATTCCCAGTCCCTGGTGTTCACATCCTGTAGAATCCCCTTCCCTTGAATGTGGGCAAGACCTGTGACTTGCTTCTGGCCTACAAAATATGGCAAAGGTAAAGGGATTTTTCAGATATAATTAGGGTCCTGAATCAACTAATATCAAAATCAACTGACAATCAAGATTATCCTGGGTGGGCCTGACTCAATCATGTAAGAACCCTTAGAAAACAGGGTCTGCCAACAATATAAAAGATCTCGGAAGTGGATCTTTCCTCAGTTGATCCTCTGCTGACTCAGCTGACACTTGGATTGCAATTTAGTGAGGCCTGGAGGCAGAGGATTTAGCTAAACTCAGCTTCTGACCTATCAAAACTGTGAGATAATAAATTGTGTTGTTTTAAGCTGCTAAATCTGTGGTAACTTGTTACACAGAGATGGGAAACTCATATAGTGTCCTCATTTCTAATCTTTTCTAATTTTTCATTATTTTTTTAAAAGTTTATTTATTTATTTTGAGAGTGGGGGGAGGGGCAGGGAGAGCGAGAGCGAGAGCGAGAGCGAGAGAGAGAGAGAGAGAGAGAGAGAGAGAGAGAGAGAATTCCAAGCAGGGTCCACAGTGTCAGTACAGAGCCTATGAGGGGCTTGAACTCATGAACCGTGAGATCATGACCTGAACAGAAACTGACTGAGCCACCCAGGCTCTCCCTCTTGTAATTTTTCTTTCTTGTTTCAGCTAGCAAGGTCTTTTTGAATGAAAAAAAAATTTTTTTTTTCAAGAGAAAGAGAAAGAGTGCATGTGTGCATGCATAAAGCAAGCAGGGGAGGGACAGAGGGGTGGGCGAGGGAGAGAGAGAATCTTAAGCAGTCTCACACCTAGTGCAGAGCCCCATTTGGGGCTCAATCTCATGACCCTGAGATCATGACCTGAGATGAAATCAAGAGTTGGACGCTTAGCCAACTGAGCTACCAAGGCACCCCCTGAATGAAAATTTTGACAGTATTTCTCCTCTGCTTAAAATCCTCCAACAGCTTCCTATGGTCTAAAAGATGAGGTCTAAACTTCCCACGTGTGTTGAGAGTCTTCATGATTTGCGCTCACCTGACTTCTCTCCTTCTCATACTTTTCTCTTATGTACATCCTGTGTTTTTATAATAAAAACTACCATGTACCAAACACTCTTTCACTCTCATTCCTTTGCATATGTCCTTTATCTTTGGTTTACTTACCCTCTCCACCCCTTGGTAGGCATTAAGGTTTTTCTCTAGTATTCCTTCTCTTACTCCTGGGTAGATTGTAGGATGACACTTCTGTTCCCCATCAAAGCTATGTGTGACCATGTGACTTGCTTTGGCAAATGAAAACAGAGCAGAAGTGACACATGTGTTATAGGTAGAGATTTGGAGAGCCAGTGTATGATTCATGACATCCCCTTTTTTTGCTTATTGCAACTGGTGATGCTCCAGATAGTGAAAGCTCTGTCAGTCTGGGTCCCAAAGTGAGAAGACATGAAGAGTCCCTGAGCCTACCTGATGAATTTTGTGAGCAACTATAATATATCTTTGTTATAAACCAATGGGATTTGGGGTATTTTTGTTCCTGTGGCCTATGTTGCATTATACTGACTGGTACATCACTGCTTCTTGGGGACATATATGTCCTATAGGACTCAGCTCAAACATCTGACCTATCTAGGTAGAGTGAAAGAGCTTTCTTCTCTGTTCCAACAAATCTTAAATATACCTCTTTATCTCTTTAGTAACTCTCACATAGATTGCTGTGAGGATTACTTGAGTAAATATATAAGGTGCTTGTTAACAATGACTGGCACATGGTAGGTGCTCAAAAAGGATGAGCTGTTATTATTATTTTATAGCACTTCTCTTGTTTTATTGCATTTACCTTTTAGATATTTGTCTTCTTTTAGACTATGCTCATTCAGAGGGCAAGGACTCCATTCTCTTTCATCATTGTATCATGGACACCTGGCCCAGTGCTTACAACATAAGAAATGTATATTTAACATATACCAGAAGTCCTTATTTCTAAGTTTCTTCATGTGGAACCACAGTCCCAATGTGTATTTTGTTACCATAGGTCTTAGACAATGTGAATAAAGAAGTTGTGTTTTTCATTATTTTCATAGCTCTTGAACAATGAGGAAAAGTTACAAGACTATGTTGAAGATTTTCACAGAATTCAGTCTGTGACTTTGGACAAGTTATTTAACTCTTTAAGCTTCTTTTTCCTCATTTGTAAAATGGAAACCTACCTACGTCATGTGGTTGTTATCAGGAATTAATTAAATAACTTTCGCAAAATGACATAGTGCTTGGCACATGGGGAAACATTTTTGTTATTTATTATGAATTTTTAATGGTTTGACTTATGTATATTGTGAAATAATTACTGAAATAATGTTAGTTAGCATCCATCACAAAGATATAATGAAAAGAAAAAGCCAAAAAAGAACAAAATATTCTTTTCTTAGTTATTTGTTATTTGTTGTTATTAGTTTTTGTTTTCACCTTTGGCTTTTCTCCAGCTTGCTTCAATTATTTGTTTAGGTGTCTGCTTACAAAACTAGGAGTCTAATACTTTCCCCTTTATTTTTCAGAGAAGTGATCTGATAATTAATACTTCTTACCACACGCCTTGAGTTTCACACTCTACTTATAAGTAACATGAAATAATATTGTGTATATTTAACCATTTGAATTAAAAACAACAGTAGAAGCTTCTACTGCCATTATATAGGAAATCCACTAATGTATTTAGCATTCTCAATGTAATAAAATTCTACAAAGAAAACTCTGCTTGTCCAAAGAGATGGTAGAAGTGAAAAGCACATCTTACATATCTCTTTCCTGCCAATATCACAATTACATCGTTTCTATCTCAAAGAACCAAGTATTATCTGTATTAAATCTAGATGTGCCATTTTTTTACAGATCCTTGCATCTTTAAAGGTGGCTGCCAAAAATACTCTCAATGGGTAATCTTTAACTCATTCTAGAAAACCTGTTCAATTCTTTTCAAATGAAATTGCAATCTAGTTAAAACTAAGTATCCCTTTAGAAACAGAATAGAAGAGTGAAGAAGATTAAAAAAGAAAACGGTCCCAAAATGTGGCTCATTCCTCTGGTTTGAAGTTTTAAAGAGACATGCAAGGGAGAGCAGAATATAGATTTTCATTTCGTTGTGAGTAAAAAATTACCTTAGTGGTAAAGTGGATACCGTTTTGCATGAAATACTGCAATTTCTTGAAAGAGTAATCTAAAACCTTATTTGGATTGTTGTTAGCAAAGTTCACACCAAGTTTCTTCAAAACATAGCTTCTAATCTTTTCCCAAACTTTTCACAGAACTATAATGGTAGAATGAGGAAAATATTTTGATATTAGAAAATATTTCCTCTGCATTGTCACTAAACCCCCAATTATCACAGTCCATTATTCTGGCAAGGCTTGTATTTTGAACTCTTAGTCCTTTTCTCTTTCATATACCATGTTCCAAAATTAACTGCAATACTCTGAAATATAAATTGTGGCGAATGGGTATTTGGAATTGATTTTTTTCTTATAAAATGTTTTAAAAGTTAGAAGTATCCCTAAATGGTTGGGCCAATTTTTCATCTACTAAACTTTTAGAAGAAATTAAAATATTTTGTTTCACCACCTATAATAGCTTTTCTCTGATACAGATTTTCTTTTTCTAAAGTAGAGTTTACTGCTATCATAACAAAAGTGATAGGGTGAATCTTCGAAAAATATGATTTTTATACAGTCTTAACTAAAATGATTTAGTGAAAATTGTTTTATTTATTGAACTGTTACTTTCATACCAGGAAATTTCCAGATTAGAAAATTCAAATGTAGAATTGGCAATTATATATTTATTTGAATACATCAAAGCATTTTATTATAGTGTCACTGTCACCAATATGTTCTGGTTCCATTAGGGGTTAATATCAAATATTTAAAAATGTAACTATTAACAAGTAATGATGTGATGGTTTGTGTTTTTAGCACTTATATAAGCAACAAAATAAGAACAAAAGCAATTTCTTCTTCTATGGTACAATATTTACTTTTCTATAAAAGTAAATACTGCATAAGAAGAGTAATTTGGAAAAAGGCTTGTATGAGCAAAACATGCCACGTTTCAACTTCCACAATTATATGACAACATCTATTTTCGGAGGTATAATTGTTAGTCATGGAAAAACACTGTATTGTAATATGGGAAAAAGGTCATCATTGTCATAACAGTCCCTTACCTAGTGCAGTGTGAATGGTGTGCTTGGCTTTGGAAATCTGACAGACCTGGGCTGCTTCCTAGGTTTCTCCTTCTTGCTGTGTGGAACGGGCAAGTGACTCAATGTCTCTCAGGTTTGTCACTTGTAAAGTGGCAATGATAGCATCTATCTCCCAAGGTTGCTGTGGGGTTTAAATAAACCCTTGCAGAACATATTGCTTGGTACAAGGTAAGCACTTAATACCTATTACTATTATTATTACAAGGGTAGTACTTTACACTTTACAAAGTGCTTTCACATACAGTCTCTCATTTGAGATAATTAGTTCCTGGATGACAGTACAAATTTTATCACAGAAAGAACTACGTGCAAATATTTAATAAGCATGATTGCTATTGGATTTGTTCAGATGGAAAAGAACCAGATTACATTCCCTTTGCTTTGATGTAAGATCACAATGTGTTAAAGGTACTTTTTTTTTTTTAACCTAAATTGCACCTGACTTCAAATCGTTTAAAGACACAATTTCATTCATTCACTCATGTCAGGCTTTATCCCACAAAGCTATCTTTTATCCCTACTTTGTATTTGGGGAAGAGAAACGTGAAATAACTTCCTAAGGTCAGAGGGCGATCATCTCTACAACCAGCCCTCACTTAATGATGGAATACTCAGAATATGCTATCTTCTGCTCCGGCTCTTGATGAATCCTGAAATTTTCAAATCTTCTTGGTGAGCATTTGAATGCACAGAAAATGAAAAGCAGACACTAAAACAGTGGTGGTGTGAATGAAGGCTTGGGTAACAGTCCTGACATCCAGTCTTATCCATTTATGCCTTTAATCTTCTCAGTGATCAGTAAGTGTTAAACCGATTTTTAAAAGTACCCTGTAACCTCCAACCTTAAGAAGATGAAAACTGGTTTGGGGAGCAGTTAAAAGCCCCATTATATGTTCAGTAGTTTTTTGTTTTTGTTTTTGTTTTTGTTTTTATGAGATTTCCTGAAAGTACTCACATTTCACCCAAAGGTTGAGATTTTTTTCTTTTTCTCTCTTGGTCTGGATGGAGTTAGGTTCTTGCCAGAAGGAAGCAAAGTAATGTTGGTAATAGTCTCAGAATAACCTGTGAGGACACTCTGCTTTAGGGGTATTTCTAGAGGCAGATGGCAATTGCTTCCATTCTCTCACACCACAACACGCTGGAGATAATAGTGGCTACTTTGCATGTTCAGCAAAGATGTCTGGGTTGCAATCGAGCTCATTGACAAATTTCAGTTTGTTCCTGGGGAAAAAGTGTTGTAAGAGCCTTGTGGGAAAACGGGACATATGTGGAACCACTATTATTCCATTCTGATTTAAGCACATTGCTATTTATGAATGGCTTCCTTTTAATTAGGTGTTTAATTTAAAACAGAACTTGTGACTCTAACAACCCCCAAAGCACAAACTTGGAACATTAAACATTTGGGGGGAGGGGCAGAGTTCAAAAGTCTTTCAATCATAAAGCTATAATTGATTGTGTAGCACATGAAAGAATTCTTTATTATTTTATAGGATAATTAAGAAAACATTATGGAAAACAGCTTCCTCAGCTAAATAAAACCTAATTTGCTTTTCAAAATTACATTTTTGGTAAAAATTTCTACCTCAATAAACATATTTATTTTTAATTTTTGAGTGGGGTAAGTTAGAAGGGGTCTTTAATTTAGGTATTTAGTGAGACAACTTATTTTGAAAAGGAAAAAGTAAAAGTATTTTTAAATATCTTGTAGCTTTGCAGATAGTTTCCAAATCTAAAGCCATGATGTAGGACAAAAGCAAATGGAAAGGGATATTAAATTGTTAATGTGCACAAAAGTGCACTAAACTGAGTTGTCAGTAAATTACTATAACCCCAGGACTTGAACACCCTTAAGGAAAAACATTGCATGCATGGCAAATAATGCTTGAAGGGTTTACTTAACAATTTTCTCCCCAGATGAAAATTAAAAGTGTTTTGTGGAGTCATTCTGAGATAATCTCAGAAGTATTAGCAAAAAGGAACTGGTCTGTTTTATACTTCATGGGGGAAAATGTTCGTATTTTAGAATAGCATTCTGTGATTATTTTTAATGGGAAAATAAAATATAGGTGACTTCTCCAGGAATCAATATCCTCTTTTCTCTATTCTTGGTGTTTTGCAGGCTGATTAATTTGCAGAGGTTGGGTTTGATTGCTGCTGAAGTAGAAAGCATTATAGATTCTCTGTTATTCTTCACTCCACTTGGCTGAGGTCTATGGCTCTATCTCTATGTATTTATCTACCTTTCCACATGGTGCTTAGCACTGTAGCTCTGGGCCTCTCCTAAACGTATTGTGAAAATCTATTGTACTGAACTCTCAAGTCTCTTGCTGTGAATAGGTAACTACTCTACCCGCCCCCCACCCCCAGGAGAGCTGTTCTGTTAGGTAAAGGTAAATGAGCTAGACAGAAACAGGCATTTAGAAAACAGCTTTGTGTGTATATGAAGGATGTATCCAGCTAAGTTTTGAAAGCAAAAGGGGGAGGCACTAAAGATCATAAAATTTATATAATTCATATAGCAATTAAAGAAATGATGTTAGAGAAAGCTTGCTCAAAGCTTACTGGTTATTTGTGGTATTTGTAAATGGGTGAACGGAAGAGCTCAATATTTCCAACCTTTAACACCCCTCGTACACTGTCTCAGCTGTGGTCATCCCAGATAAGTATTTTTTTTCAGTTTCTAATGAATTGTTAATTAAATGAACTATATCATCAATATTCTTTGCATCACCTCTTTTCAAAAGTTTGAGAGAAATAAAGCATAAAAAAAGGGATGGTGTTTTTTTTTTTCCTAGCCTAGCTAGAAATGTTTCTCACAGATCACTTTCTTTTATCACTTTCTTTATATTTCAAATATTTCAGCTTTAGATAGCTAAATTATTGAAAATCCTCTGACTTTTAAGCATAGATACTTTGAAGTTGCATACATGTGTGTGTTGAAAAAAACCAGGTAACGTTTGTTTAGCTTCAAAGCTTAAGTTGATTTAGATACAAACTGAATCAAGTGTAATATGAAAGCTTTTCAATTTACTTGATCCATTTTTTAGTCATTTGATGATGACTTATTGTACAGCTTGTTAAAATGGCCATCAAAACCATATTAAAAATGCAAAGTATTTAAAGTGCCCTTGAGAAGGATAACTTGGTTACAAGCTAAACATATCTCTTACGAGGAAAGAGACTGATGCCTTTATAATTACGGGGATATATAAATAATGAAAAATTGAAAAATTCCTCAAACAGGGTTGTTGAAAATATTCATTTATAATATTTAATTCATTATTCAATTTTCTGAAAATATAGCATTAAATATTTTAATAGAAAGTCCACATATACAATATTCTGAATTCTTTCCCAGAAGCAAATCCAGAATGGTATTGGTGAATAAACACCATTATTGCTCCAGTGAACAGCTACTTAAGAAATCTGCTCCCAATTAACCTTATAGACAAATGAAAATCCATCTTCTAAAAAACAGACACATTTATTTCTGTAAATATGTAAATTCCTTAGCATTTCTACAATGTTGAAATAAAACTGTTTTCCATCTGTATTTATGGATCAGAGTTAGGAGCAATTTCTCTGTCCTTTACAAACAGCCTTGACTGCCTACTCTGAGTTCAAAACTGCCTTAAAATGTGTCATTTTTTTTGTATACAAAAGGCATTCTAAAATTGTATTATGCAGTTATTGTGCTGAAAGAATGACCCTTGCCATGCTTTGTTTACTGAATGTCAAATTTTCATTTGTATTACAGCTGTGCTCCATAGCAGTTTCGGTTTTGTATGAAGGGCAACGAATGCACAAAACAGTCAAACCACAGAGCAGTAATTAGTCTGGAAAAGATCAAAGTGTGCTCTTCTAAATCCAGCCAATTTGCTCTGGGTGTGCAAAACCAATAGTCTTTCTTTTGCTAAGGTCTCTTATTAATTTTTGCTTTCGTTTGTAGCAGGGCGGCTGCTTTACTGTCAATCCAACATCCTGCTTAGAAAAAAAAATCCATTTGGATGCCACAAATGCAATTTCAATGGGTTTAGGAATAATAACCAGCTTTTTTTTTCCACCCCACTTCTAGGAGATAGAAACTTGAAATGAAAGTTTTCAGCATCTGTAAACTGAAAGAAAGTAACAGAAGGCATAGCCCTGTTTGGATTTGTTGCTCTGGAAAGAGCTGGAGAAGTGTGATCTGTAAATACTTCTGCTTTTAGTCTTTTAACCAGCTCTACTCTTATCATTATATGTTTACTGCTCTCTTCTCCTGTTAATATGAGGTTGTTGTTGTTGTTGTTTTAATACTTATGATCCCATTGTGGTGTCTCACAGAAAAACAGAATGACCCAAATTATTAATTAACTTCAATCCAGCAGAAAAAAAATCTTTAATAGTTCATGCATCTCAGGATAAAAGCACAAAAATAAGTACTATCACTTGCTATTTTCTTGCTGTAATTATTATTATTTTTGAGTGAGTATGGAAGTGGAAATTGAAGATGATGAATAAACTTCATCCTAGGAGGTAAGTGAATAAAATTTATGAAGGGAAAGAGTATAATATCATCACTTACAAAAGGAAATACAATCTTGGAGAATACAATTTAAGTGGAGTATATGCATTTCTCCCCTTTCCCATTTCTGTCATTTCTCCTCTTAATACTCTCTCTGGCAAAAGTAGGGAGATAAATACACTGGTTAGTTTATCGATTCCTGTTAAAATGGCAACTTTTCTGTAATTTTTACCTTGAATTCTGCTCAGATATTATATTATACATATATACACATATATATATATGTATATATATACATACATATATTTTTTTAGGTAAATTTCTTGGATATTAACATGTATTAACATGAAAGGATATAGTTTTGTGTGTCTGGTATTGCAGCAATTTTCCTTGCTTCACAACAAACCATTTAAATTTGATTCTGAGTTACAGTCCACTCCAAACATGTGCCAAATATTTGTTTCAGGGTCCATGTCCCTGGCTAGCTAAACACTAAAATATAGCCAACTAAAACAAAAAGTGTAATGATACACAGAGTTAGCATAATGAAAAGCACATATAGCAATTTATAATAATTGATTTGTAAACAAATAGGTAATGTCCATGAAATGGCCCAATAGGTTTGTTCTGGAAATATTTTCAATTGAACAGAAATTTAATGCTTTAGAAAAGTAACAGAATGATCATACAGAGAAGTTAGGTAGCTCTTCATGCAACAGGCGCAAATTAGGCACTAACTCGTGATTTTACTCTAAAGTAACCACGACATACTAAATGAACTTAAGCTTCAGAACTCTTCATCCTGTGATAATATTAGTTCATGTCTTATTAAAATCTGTTGATACCTGTGTCTGTGTACCATGTATTAGGGTACATTCCAGTTTTTTCCACTCCATTCCATTATTTGAGGGCCAACTCTGAAGATGATAGTGTCATGGGAATAAATCTATACTAGAAATGAAATAAATGTATTTAACCTACACTTACAGCTGCTATTAGATAAAGTCTTCATTTCAGGTTCAAATAAAATCCCATTGATTACCTTTCTCCAGCATTGTGTAGGCCTTAACCTGAATCTCTCTTTTCAGAAAACTTGAAACATGGCAGTTAGCAAATAAAATGGCCCAAGGGAAGGTGCACACAATCTCATTTAGAAAATTCTGAAAATCTTTGGATTCAGATTTTTATAAATTGAGGTATAATTGACACATAACATTATATTAACTTTAGGTGTACAGTGTAATGATTTGGTATTCGTATATATTGCAAAATGATCACCACAATAAGTCTAGTTAACATCTATCACCATGCACAGTAACAAAAGTTTTTTTCTTGTGTTGAGGATTTTTAAGATCTACTCTCCTAGCAACTTTCACTTATGCAATACAATATGGACTGAGATTTTTAAAAAAGATATTGGGGAGAATGAGGGGTTCTGGAAAACTCAATAGACTTTTTTTTTTTTCCGAAAAAGAAGAGAAGTTAATATGCAAGCTATAGTCTGGTGGTCTTATTATCAATTTAGACTAAATTATTGACAGGGTGGTTTGTGAATCCTTACAAAAGTAATTATCTCTGGCCAATGCAGTAAGGCAAGCAAAAGATATAAAAAAATTCAAGGATTGGAAGGGAAGAGACAGAAAACTTAAGACAACCAATAGACTATTAAAACTAATGAAAGAGTTCAGTGAGATTAATACATAGAAGACCAACAATACCAACAAAAATATCAACAGAGTTCTTCTGTACTTGCACTAACTAAAAATATAGTGGAAAATATGATGCCTTTCATTAAAGCAACAAAACTTGAAATATCAAACTAGAAAGTGACCTAAGAAAATATAGAAAATACTTAGAGAAAAATACTAAAAATCTATTAAAAGATACAAAGAAATGTGTCTGTGATCACAGCTTTTAGAGAACAATTTAAAACATAGCAAGCACTGAAGAAATATTCATTGAATGAATGAACAAATCTGAACACATGGAGAGGGATACCATTCTCAGCAATGGGAAAGTTAAGATGGTGGAGCCCTCAATTATTTTTTACTTTCTTCAGTGCAGATCAAATGTGGTGGGGAAGTTGTGAGGAGAAGAAATGGGATTGGAAATGTGGTATAAGGAAGAACAACAAAAAGGTAAAAATAAAATAGTTGGCAGGAAGGTACTGATGATGATAGGATGCCATAAACCAATCAATTCAATAACAGGTGCCTGAGAGCCAAGAAGGGCAAAAAGACGTGCCATGAAATTTTCAATTAGTAGAAGTTAGCAAATGATGAGATGAAGCTGGAACCTAGGGCTGATGGGCTTGATAGTCATCACCATCCAAGGAGAGCTCCATACACGTATTGATGTGTTGACCTGAGCAAGACAAAAGGAGATTAGCAAAAGGGGAAAGTCTTGTTCTTAGGTCCATAAGCTTATTGGCAGAAAACACAGCATAAAGAGAAGTGCCTTAACAACATCACACATGAAAAAGATTTAAGAGTTAATTGTAAACTCAGTGTGAGTTAGCAGGAGGATATAACTGGATTTTCCTCTCCCCAAAATAAAGAAGAGCAATCTGTTTTTCATCCGCATTAATAAAGTAACAAAATGTAATCATACAAGCTGACAACTCTCAACTTTGTAAGCTCAGCCTTCTGACATCAGTACTTATCTCTTACAGCATCCTAGATTTAGCAGGTATCCTAGCTTTTTCTCCTGTCCCTGTTGTTTTGGTATTTTCTGTCTGGGAGGGCCTGTTTTGGTGAGAATACTACGAACAATGAAGTCACTTATGCCCCAAACTAGGGAGTCAACTCGTCCTTATGAGTCTTTCTCTGGACCTCACAAACAGTTGGTTTTCCAAGTTCTGTTCACTTCAGCTGCTGTTCATCTCTCTGTCAATTGCTACTGTTTTAATTTAGGGCTAGTGATCTCTACTTGACTGTCAGATAGTTTCCTAATTTGTCTGTCTCCAGATTTTCATGGCTATCTACACCATTTCTAGAGTCTGCATTCAAAACACAAACGTAATCATGTTATTTCCCAGCTCTAAATGCTTCAGTGGACTTTCATCCAGTCTTCCCATTGTCTGTGTGCCTATCTGATCCAAACATTCATACGAATGTCTGGAGAATGCATATTCAACATAAATCTATACAAGTAAGTATATAATATAAATAAATATTTATTTTGCACATCATAAAACATAACAAAACAAAACTTAAAAAGCATGAGATACAATAAAAATTTAAATCATTTGTAATATGTTAATAGAACAAATAAAAATAGCTAACCTATTTTTGCAGCATGCTTAAATGTGCTTTATTATTTTTTAAAAACTTGGCTTAACATATTTTTGATATAGTGATTCAAAGTTCAAGGGTGCGTGGGTGGCTCAGTCGGTTGAGTGACTTTGGCTCATGTCACGATCTCACGGTTCGTAGGTTCAAGCCCCACGTTGGGCTCTGTGCTGACAGCTCAGAATCTATACTTCAGATTCTGTGTGTATCTCTCTCTGCCCCTCACTGCTTCTGCTGTGTTTCTGTCTCTCAAAAATACATAAAAAATGTTAAAAAAAAAAAAAAACGAAGTTCAGTTTACTTTGATATTCACTTTTGATAGCTGTGGTGGTTAAACACAGGATACTTCAAAAACAAATAGAAGTGAGGTGGTTGGGTGGCTCAGTCAGTTAAGTGGCCGACTTCAGCCCAGGTCATGATCTTGCAGTTCGTGAGTTTGAGCCCTACGTCATGCTCCATGCGGACAGCTCAGAGCCTGAGGCCTGCTTTGGATTCTGTGTCTCCCTCTCTCTCTGCCCCTCCCTGACTTACACTCTGTCCCTGTCTTCCTCTCAAAAATAGATAAACATTTAAAAAACCCCCCAAAACAAACAGAAGTACATTATTGGCTATAACTAAAATAAAATTTTTATTTTTCAATCTCATCTATCAATTATTCACATCTTTTTTTCTGAAATTCAGGTAATGCATTCCTATTTTCCATAATTCCAGTCAGTTGTTCTAGTGAATAAACTAAAAGGTGTTATATTTCAATATGTTTTAACAAAAAAGGCCCCACTGAAATCTTTTATTTACAAAATTTTAGAAAAAGTTAGAAAATTTCATTTTCATGCTTTTAAATGTGTAGACATGAGAACAACAGTTTCACCTTCCTTTTGGTAATGAAATCACATAATGAAAATATTGCCATTTCAAGTGTGCTCAGTCCATACATGTTTCTTTTGAAATACAGTTGCCTTTTCATTCATTGTTAAGCTCTCACCTTTATACTGAAAGGACAATTTGTCTATTTATTAAAGACTCATTTTTTTAGAGCAGTCTTACGTTTACAACAAAATTGAGATGAAGGTACAGAGATCCCCCATGTACCTACTGCCCCCACACATGCTTCCTCCACTATCGATATCACTCACCAGAATGGTACACTTTTTACCAAAGATAAGCCTGCGCTGACACATTATAATCACCCAAAGTCCACAGTTTACCTTAGAGTTCAGTCTTGATGTTGTACAATCTATGGGTTTGGGCAAATGTGTATTAACATATATCCATCATTATACTATATCATACAGAGTATTTTCATTGCCTAGAAATCTGCCTATTCATCTGCTCCCATCCCCCACCACTGACAACCACTGATATTTTTATTGTCTCCATAGTTTTGCATTTTCCAGAATGTCATACAGTTGGAATCATACAGTATGTACCCTTTTCAGATTAGCTTCTTTCACTTACCAATATGTAATTAAGTTTCCTCCATATCTTTTCATGACTTAATAGCTCATTTCTTTTTAGTGCTGAATAATATTTTATTGTCTGGATGTACCACAGTTTATTTGCCCATCACCTACTGAGGGACATCTCGGCTGCTTCTGAGTTTTGGCAATTATGAACAACGCTGATAAAAATGTCCCAGGGAAGATTTGTGTGTGGACCTAAGTTTTCAACTCCTTTGGGTAAATACCAAGGAGGGCGATTACTAGATCATAAGGTGAGAGTATGTTTTGCTTAGTTTTGTAAGAAACCACCAAACTATCTTTCAAAGTGGCTATACAGTTTTGCATTCCTACCAGCATTCAACAAGAATCTTTGCTACTCCATATTCTCACCAGCATTTGGTGTTGTCAGTGTTCCAGATTTTGGCCTTTCTAATGGGCATATGATGATACTTCCTTATTCTAATCTGCATTATTCTGATGAAATATTTTGGGAACAATCTTTTCATATGCTTATTTGCTATCTGTATATCTTCTCTGGTGGGGTTTGTTTTCAGACTTTTTGTCCATTTTCAGTCACTCTATTTGTTTTCTTCTTGTTGAGTTTTAAGAGTTCTTTGTATATTTTGGATAACAGTACTTCATCAGATGATGTCTTTGGCAAATATTTTCTCCCAGTCTGTGGTTTGTCTTCTATTGATAATTGTCTTTAGCAGAACAGAAGTTTTCAATTTTAATAAGGTCCAGCTTATCAATTATTTCTTTCATGGATCGTGTCTTTGGTGTTGTATCTAAAAAGGCATTGCCATGCCCAAGATCATCTAGGTTTTCTCTTATGTTATCTTCCAAAGTTTTGAAGTTTTGAATTGTACGTTTAAGTCTATGATCCATTTTAAGTTAATTTTTGTGAAGAGAGTAAGGTCTGTGTCTAGATGAATTGTTTTGCATGTAGATGTCCAGTTGTTCTAGCACCATTTATTGAAAAACCTGTCTTTATTGTGCTGCCTTTGCTCCTTTCAAAGTCAAAGAGCAGTGACTACATAGGGGTCTGTTTCTCTATCCTGTCCATTTATCTATTTGTTTATTCTTTTGCCAATACCACATTGTTTTTATTACTGTAAGTCTTATAATTGTAAGTCTTTATTTTTTGCCTCCAATACTGTGTTGGCTATTTTGTGTCTTTTGCATCTCCATAAATACCTTGGAACAGTTTGTTGATATCCACAAAATAACTTGCTAACATTTTGATTGATATTTATTTTAAAAAACCCATCTGCTAGATAGTATGATGATGACAAATTATTCTCATCATAAAAAAGGTAAGCAAATTTTGGGACATTTGTCTATTTGTAAAAGAAAAATATGCAATTTCTCTTTATATATGGAAAAGTCTTTTTCAGTTCTTTGCTGTGAGATAATCAACAAATGTCTGTGTAACACCTCAGATTTTCATAATAATTGTTTACCTCACTAAAAGGTGATAGTAAAATATTATAAAGACACAGACTACATTTTAAACACTTCCATAAAATTAATGCCATCAACAAAATGTTCATCTGCTTCACCATTTTTGCACCTAAATTTGCCTGTAATAATGTAGTTAATGAATTTTACTATGGTGCTAACTTTGTCACTTTGCCCTAAGGCTTTTTTTCTCTCTCTCTCTTTAGTTAACTTTTTTTTCTTTTCTTTTTTCTTTAAGTTTATTTATTTATTTCGAGAGAGAGAATGTAAGCAGGGGAGGGTCAGAGAGAGGGAGAGAGAATGCCAAGCAGGCTCCACACTGTCAGTGCAGAGCCTGACATGAGGCTTGAACTCATGAACCGTGAGTAGACCTGAGTAGAAATCAAGAGTTGGATGCTTAACCGACTGAGCCACCCAGGCACTCCTCTTTAGTAAACTTCCTATTTATACGCAATATCTTCCTGACAGAGTGTACTAATGAGAATATATACCCTTCATTACATTTCACTTTATTGGCTCACAAAAAAGTTGTTCATGTATTTCATTACTGACAAATATCAAGAACAGAAACATGTGAGAGATATCTATAGTTATATGCAAGTGTTTAGCAAATTTTCTAATACTCATTTCTGCAAATATTTAGCTTTGTTTTCCATTTATTTATCAGCTGCATTGTAATCAGTCACTGTCTTAGGTTGGGTTCCCAAAGAAGCAGATCTGGAAACAAGGATTTGAGTGTGAATCATTTATTTGGGAGGAAGAGATCCCAGAAAGCATGGATAAGGGATAGCAGAAGTGAGTAAAGGAAGAAGAGAATGATCCAATAAAGGAGATGTCACCGTGCAGGTACCTGCTATGGGCAGTTGGGGCTCACTCCTGCTGGAGAGCTCAGGAGCTAGTGCAGAATTTTTCCGAGTTGTTCCACTTGAGGCACAGTAAATATTCTCCAACTCTTGTGTGTCATCCGCTAGACAAGAGTCACTGAGCACTTCTGGCCTACTACCTATTTGCAGATCTAGAGAGCTCTCAGATGGAGGGCTACAGTGTAGTAAGATGTGGTCTGCAAGGCTCAGGGATGAGGTATGCAGAAGGTATGTGAGCAGGGTCACTGTGTCATCTGTGAAGGTCAACAGAGGGCCTTCAGAATGCTTTGAACCATGCGTCCTAAGGAAGAAAGAACAAGTATTTTTAACCAAAGTTATTACTATTAAGGAAAAATTCGGCAAAAGAAGCTATTAATCTTTACCAAATTTAGAAAACAATTTGTAAGGCCTTCATATTCTAGATGTAAATCCATATCCTAAATAGTCTTCTTTATGTATGTATATACATATATACATATATATGACATATATATGTCAATGATTTAACAGATCCGAATGTATTGTCAGTATTCTTACATGACAAAGTGATTATACAAGCAATAGCAGGATCAACTCTGCCTTTTTCTTAGCCCTTTTTTTGCTTACCCTGTTAGTGTTATCTTCAGTTTGGGCTTTCTTTGAAGAGATCTTTCTTAAGTCACTTGTCTATTTTATGAGGGTTATTTACTTAAAAGTAGATAATATGACTGTCCATCTACTTAACTAGGCACCATAAAATGCAACATTTTTAATAAAAGTAAAATGAATTACTGGGTGATGGTCAACTGTCCAACCCTCCATTTTGTGGAATTCCTATTTTTTCCTTCATGATGCTTTGCTTACTGTATATGACAGGTGACAGTTTAATATTCAAACCTACTGAGGGTGCCATTCAAATGAAATATTAGTAAAGCTTGACATTTTCCTAATTCTTGGGGTAAAAAAATATAATAAGATAAATAAAATAAAATAAAATAAAATAAAATAAAATAAAATAGTTTTCCTATTTTACCCTCATGGATCATTTTGTGCATCCCCTGTGGTATGTACACCCCATTTTGGAGACCAGTAGACTATAGGACAAAGTTCAGATGCATTAGCATGGCATACCCCAGTCCTCCAACATTTGGCCCTTGCCTACTTCTGTAACCTGAACTCTTGCCTTGTCTTGCCTCATCCCCTGCATTTCAGTTATAGTGAACTTTTGGAGTTCCCTGAATTTATCATGATGAATCATAATGTCAGAGCTTTTGCTTATACTATTGCCTTTTCCCAGAATGCTCTTTCTCTTTGGACTATCTGGTAAAACCTGCTCTCTGAAACTTTTTCTGGCCCTTTCCCACTCCCCAGGGAGCACCCAAAACATACTCTTTGGAACACTACTGTATTTTCAACCTTAGCTCAGTCCTTTTATTGAACCTATTTACTAACATTCTTGGCTCCTCCTAGAGATTATCATCTCCCTGAAATCAAAGCTGTTGTCTAGTTTATCTTTGTATCTCTAGCATATAGCTTCAAACAGGCACGTAACCTGTTAACCATGCTTGTTAACCATGGGGTCATAGTCCTATCATACACTGTATTGGTCAGCCAGCACAGAGGATTGTTTTTAGCTCTGGGTGCCACTTGAAGAAGCACTTGGATAACTGATGTGTACTCAGATGGAAAGAATTCTAAACAATGTTATGAGAGCAACTGTAGCCTGGGACCAATGTATAGAATTAACAGGGAACAGGAATTTGGTTTTAATATAGGGAAGAATTGTCTAACAATTAGAACTGCTTGAACACAGGATGAATGACTTTGGGGTACGGTGAGGGTTTTGTTTTTGTTTTTGTTTTTGTTTTGTTTTTTGCCAGTGGAGATGTTGAAATAAAGCCTCAATAGATAACCTTCTTGAGCAGACTGAATAAGTGCTTAAAGCATCTAGAGTGATCATGGTGAGTGGAGGAGAATTTAGATAATCTTTCGATTGTAAACAATCAAGCTGAGATTTGAAATCATTTGATATGTCTAGTGATAGTTCTAAACTTTAATGGATGCTGTTTCAAAAAAAAAGCAGTGATGTTATTTTAAGTAAACAATTCTTATGTAGTTCAGAGTCTCTGGATCTAGGTGAGACATAACCGTAATGCTGCTTTGCCTTCTTATGAGTCAGGCTAAGCAAATCTTTGAGCATGTATTAATGCTGTTATTTTTCTTTGTGACTATACCCACAGACATTTAACTTGCACCCTCTTTTCATTTTAGAAGTAGGGTACTTTCACTCTGCCTGACCATGGATTTAAAATTTATAGTCTGAGAGTCCATAACAAAGTGATAGTGTCCCTTAAGTTTTAGAGAAGCAGCAGTTATCTTAATCTTCTATATATTCAGGGCTGCCTGAGACACACTATAGATAGTATATACAACAGTCTAATTATAACACCTTTAAAGGGCATGAGTCTTATAGAAACTGAGGCTTAGTGAGGTTAAAGGCGCTTGGCTAAGTGCTGTACAACTAACTGGTTTCAGAACCTAGACCACAATCCATCACATCTAATTCCACTTCCATGGGTTTCTCCATTTTGTTGACCCTGAAGAATTTTGCAATCTCATAAAGGGGTAAGACATATCCATAAAACAATTAGAGAATAACAAAAGTAAAATCAAGTGCAATAAGTGTGTTACAGCTAAGGAGTACTTTGGAAGGTCAACAAGGTGAGAAATCACAGGCTAGAGGATATGGAAATTTTTATTAAGAGCAACTTTGAAAATAGCTCTGAAAGATAATTAGGCTTACACAATTTTTCTTTGGTTCCCGAAGTGCATGTTGGCTTTGTCCACATTGCCTTTCCTTCTCTTTTATTTCTTTTTAGTTTTACTACTCTCTATCATACTGGCCAATAGGGTGCAAGCATCTAATTGCAGCAAATTCTTATACATTCCAAGTGACCCCCCACAAAAACAGGTTGCCATGGTAACCAAACAAAAAGGGACTAGAAAACAGAAGCAAAGTATTTACTTAATGTCTGATGGGCTCTCCGCACGATTTTCATTAGACCTGTTGCTGGCTTTCTTTTAGGTTTGGGTGCCAGTCAGTGCTTATTTTTTAAGCTCTTAAAAGATTGAAAACTTTACCAGGCCCTTTCATATAGAAAACTACAGCAAGCAGTGAAGCCACAGCAATTGATTTTTTAAATATACAAATCTTGTTTAGAAATGTTGATTTATTACATAGAGTTAACCCAGAAGCTTGAAACTCTGGCCAATGGGATTCAAGAGAACAGAAGGGCCATTTGATGATAGTAGAGAGTCTTTTAAGAATGCTACAAAAAAAGGGAGGTAATAGTAGATTTGAAATAATTTTGTTAAAGATCCTGCTATTTATTTTTGCCACATCAATATAAAGGTGTACACTAACCAGTTAGCATAGATACTTCATTGCTAATTATTTCATGTACAAAGTCCTTAATTAATAGACTGCATAATTAATACAATTTACTGTGTTCTAGACAGTTTTCATCTTTTGGTGAAGGAAGATTTTGATGATGAAACACAGAATCATTTAGGCTCATAAAAGACGTCTAACATTTTTTGAATTGGGGAATAAGACCCATTCCCTTCATCCCTACAATTGTCTTGGTATCTCTTTGAAGTGTAATAAACATTAGAACTTCAAAGGCAGTTCAGGAAGATGGCATCTGTAGCTTATGGCAAACTCTGCAGGTGTAGGCAAATAACACAGTATGTCACTAGGTGGTGGGTTTACTTGAGATCTTGGCACAACTGACTCTTCTTTTAAAAAAAGATAATTAAAATCTGCATACAATAAATAGCTTCATCTGACACTTGCTTTTAAAAATCACACTCATATAGGGGCACTTGGGTGGCTCAGTCAGTTAAGTGTCCGACTTCAGCTCAGGCCATGATCTCACAGTTTGTGAATTCAAGCCCCACGTTGGGCTCTGTGCTGACATCTCAGAGCCTGGAGCCTGCTTTGGATTTTGTGTTTCCCTCTCTCTCTGCCCCTTCCCTGCTCACACTCTGTCTCTCTCTCTCTCTCTCTCTCTCTCTCAAAAATAAACACTTAAAAACTTAAAAAAAATAAAAATCACACTCATATGTGTTTTGTCAAAAAGGAATTTTATAATATCAATGATATTTGCAGGAGTAGAAAACAAAGTTGTATGCTTGTTTGGAAGCTTAGTTAGGCAGGAGGTAAAAAAGTTATTCCATAAAGGCATGGGTCTTGTATGGAATGTTGCTGCTCTGTGATACAGATCTGTCCACTTGCGTATATGGAATTAGCTGTATTGTATTAAAATGCCTTTTACATATTTCTACGTTAGTTCTCTTAATCTAACAGCTGAGCATGGGATTCTTAGAGCAAGATTTTTCTTTAACGAAGGGATTTATCTCTTAGTAATAGAGTCAGTACAATGCCAAGCTAATTCTACTCTAGGATCACAAGGAAAAAGGCAAGAAAATATAATTTTTTCCCATATAAAGAACACTTGTTTGTAATAACAATAACAAAATACATAGGAGAATGTTCATTATGTATATCTGGATTAATGCCTCAAATGTGATCTTTCCTATTTTTATACTTTGGGATGTCTTTCTAATGACTCTGCTTTATTTTTTAAGCTTATGTATTTATTTTGAGAGAGAGAGGTGGGAAGAGAGAGAGCGAGAAGAGAGAGAGAGAGAGAGAGAGAGAGAGAGAGAGAGAGAGAGAGAGAGAGAATCCCAAGCAGTCTCCACACTGTCAGTGCAGAGTTTGACTTGGGACTTGAATTCACAAACCGTGAGGCCATGACCTGAACAGAAATGAAGAGTCAGACACTCAACTGACTGAGCCAGCCAGGCATCTTTGATTCTGCTTTCTGAATTGGGCTATTCACGTAGAAGATGTTAATATGGCTTTCACACTATCATTGCTACCATTGTAACCATATAGGAAGATTAGAGTCAATGTGATGGCTAATTCCTATTTGAAATGTTTCTGTGTTGCAACCTCTAATTTAGTCTCTGGGAAGGAGGTGGGTAAGTTTGATGAATTTTTGGAGTTGGGATCCAATAGGAATAGTAGTCATGGAGTTCAAGCCTAAAGGTTAGTTGAGACAGATTTTCCTCTGAGGGCAGGGTTGGTAGATATATTCTCATCCTAAAGTTCCTGCATATGATATCTAGTACATGCACAGAAAGGCCAGGCTTTAAGGACCTGAAGTCAACATCAGAAAAATCCTGTAAAGAGTTCTTTACTGAAGTTAGGGAGATTGGGAGAGTAGCTTTGTCCTTTGTCTATCTCCAGTGAAAAATGTAGGCTGGAGGTCAGAAAGGATTTCTTCTGAATTGTTTCTGATTTGTTCCACAGTGGCATTATATACTTGGTTTTCCAAATTACTTAATGACTGATATTGACTTTTCTTTGTTTAACTAGAGTTTATTCATTGTTCCATTTTTGTCTAGTGAGCAAAATGCTAATGACTTTTCTTGGGTATAGTCTTAATTAATAATCTCAATTATCTGTAATATTTATTTAGAGTTTCAATAAGAGGCCTGAGGATAATTTAAAAAATTGCTCCCCTCCCCTAAACAATGAACCACCACCTCCACCACCTCCACAGCAGCTTCTCCTTGATTGCATAAAGGGTCTAGTAAAACAACATCACCCGCTTTCCATTTTTTAATTTGTTAGCCAGAGTCTGGTAAGCCTCCTCAGTAGTTCCCTTAAGTATCCAAAGGAGTCCCCTTCTTTAGCTTCCTCTCCCCACAGGGCCCATTATCTCTGTTGGCCTGCCTTAGAGAAAAAGGGGCATCTGTGACATGGTCTAACTTCTCTCAAGTCAAGGATGCCTTCAAAAGCAAAGCTTGGGTGCCTGGGGGAGGGGAGCAGGGAACAGGACAACAGGGAGGAGGGAAGGAACTGTAAACAAAGGGACAGCTGGAGATTGGCCCATTCTTTCTGGGCATTCTGTGGAACCTCTTGCAGTGAAGAAAGTAAAATCCAGAGGCATCTTTTAAAAAAATGCTGTTTCTGACTTCTTAAGCTGATCTACACAAGGAATAAAGATGAGAGAAATAATGCAAGCCAGGTGGCCTGGTATAAACTTAATCCAATTTTCACTTAAGTTTGTTAGGGTTTTGAAGGGACCATTGCATTCTCTGTTTGGAAATATACTAGAGGAACCAAAAATGGGTAAGTTCTGACATCTCATGTTGTAGTTTCCTAGAACAAGATCTAAACACCTCGAATGCTACTCCTGTTAGACAAGTGTGGCTTTACACATACCAATCCAAACAAGAAGCCATTGATTTTTTTAAAATTAAATTTATACCTTAAATTGCTTTGGGTGAAGTATGATTAAGAAGGAGGAAAATTATTGAGAGAGAAGAGAGGGAATTTTTTCTTGAGTGATTAATTTGGATTTCATTTTTAAAAACTTAGCCAGTTGTTTCTCTTACTAACATGCCAGGCAAATATTTAGTTTTCTTAGAGAATTGAGAGCAAAATTCCACTTTCAAGGAATAAAAGATTAAAGATTAATTAAATTTATTATTTGAAAAAATAACTTTTTCTGACTATAAAAACAATCCATGTCCATTATAAAAAATTAGGGAAAAGAAATGAATTCCATATTACATAAAAATTATAATAATTTGCACAACCTTCTTTAGTTGCTTTATAATTAAACTGGTCAGAGAAAAAAGTAGGAAGAATTTACTAGAATCAGAAGATGAGGGGCAATGAGGGAGAAACCTTCTTTTATGTGACTGCAAAGGAAAAAGAAAAAAGATTTTTAGGCTAGAGGCTCTGTGGGATCTGTCACCTTCCCTCTTGTGCCCCAGAACCACTGACATTGAATCTTACTCATGATAAACCCTGTAATATATATGAGCAACAGGACTGAGTGGGAGTCAACTTGGGGCTAAAGTCCTAAAAGTAGGCTCCTCCAGGATAGCTGTCCAGCACTGGCTGCTGGTTTGGCAACCAGATATAAAGGCCCCAGGAAGACCTCTGCAGGGACCAGAAAGACAGTGTGGACCCCAGAGAGTTCCCCCACAAAACCCATCCCTCTTTAACCTGGATCGAAATGAGCTCTCGGGAGTCTACTGTGTAGTTGGAAGATCCCCATGTTTAGCTCTCTGGAATATTCAAGAATCACTTCCATGTGGGTTGAATTCCATTTTGCGTACACGAATGCATCATGTGCTTTGGACTTTATTCCCCAACAAAATCACAGTTTTCCAAAATTAGCTGAGATGGTGAGATACCCTACCCTTTTTGGCGTGGTGGTCTTTTTGATTCAAGAGTGGAAAAATGGTTTTGAGGGAGCTCTGAAGAACTGAAGTCATTTTTTGTGTATGTTGACTTGTAGTGAGTGGCCAAGCAAACTGCTGGGTGCTCCTGGAAGGTGGAGGGTGTCACGGTCATGGCTGGCTCTGCAGACTGTCACCAGGATTTAAGGATTAGAAACCTGGGAGGCAGTGGTGCTGGTTCATCTTGATGGCAAGTTTGAGTGATAGTGGGACTGTCATTTTGAGCTATTGTCAATGTGTGGGAATACTGTGTATTTGTGAATATTTCAGAAATCCAGGGGTCTTAGAGTAAATTTTAAAATAGTTACAAAAATCCTGACTTGTTGGTTGCTTTTATGTTCCTTCTCAGACATATTTAGAAGGAAAAATTGGGATTACGCCATCCTTTTCTTTTCCCTTTCATTCACCCTGGTTGTAGGGGAGGAGGGGCTGCAGAATTGGTTTAGTCATCACACCTTCATAATTTAGTTGCAGTTCAAGATGTTCTCTTGTGAGAATTAGCAACCTGGGCCTGTAATGTGACATCTGTCTTGCATAGTCAAAATATTCCTTTGCTGAGCTAAAATGCCTTTTTAATGCTTTGGGGGTGACTGCTTGAGACAATGCTTTATCTGCTTCTGTACGGTCTAGAGAAGATAAAAGAGCTTTAAGAAAGCTTTTCAACAGGAGATGTAAACCTCAGAACAATTGGAAACAAACAATGCCCATATCCTTTCCCATCCAAGGTGTCTTCTGCTAGCCTGCCCCAGAACCAGAGAGAGAAGGAGGGGTATCTGCACATATATCTGGAGGTTGGAAGCTGGAGAGACGATTGAATTGCAGGTGAACTCTGCACTGTGATTTCGTAGTGAAGTGGCTGTGTCTGTGCCACCTGTTGCTGGCATGATTGGAGCATTAGCCCTGGCTCAGCCTCTGCACCATTGATAACTCTGCTTAACATCACCCCGGGGGAGGCTTTATTGGAAGCCTAGTCACTTTGCCTCAGCAATGGTGTACATTGGCGCCCCATTGAAACCTTTTTTTCTGACATTAGCACATTTGAATGGGCCACCAGTGAAGCCATTCAACGAGAACATGTAACCGGGGTTTCTGGGTGGCCTAGGGCTGAGCTGAGAATTCTTGTTAATGGACTGCCAGACTTAGCCTATTGAGGTACATGAACTCAGTGACCAAAGAAAAGTGAGACAAAGATGTCCCTCACAGGAACATGTAGGTCAGAAGTAGACAAAAGCAGACATGGACCAGTCAGAGCTATTTGATTACTGAGCTGAAAAGGGAACACGGATCCCTGAGCGGGGGTGGGGTCGGATAGCGCGACTGATTCGACAGAAATCTCAAAAAAGTCCACACAATCTGAGAGCAAGGCATTTACCAGAATTGCAGGTGGTTTGTGAAGTTATTTTAAAAATGTTTTTTCCTTCCACTTGTCTTTGTGGTAATTTCCTATTTGGTAGCACTTAGAAAAGGCCCCCAATAACTAGAAAGAAAAGAAAGGGTCACCAAATTGAACTGGAAAAAGAATGCTTAAAAGTGAAAGGGGATCACAGGGAACATTCCCCATACTACTGGTGCCCAGTTGGTTTCAAGCTCTAAAGGGACCAGAAAAGGGGCTTTGGGAACTAGAACTTTTGCATGTTTAGGATTGTAACTTTAATATATTAGTGTAATTTCAAAGCCTTTTACTCTAAGATACTGGATAAAAAATATGTTTTTGAAGTTTTGCAAAAAGATGAAGGATAAAAGAATAATTAAAAAAGGTTAAGGGATCACTTTGGATCAACACAGTCAGTAACAGCATGCTTAGTTCTGATTGACCCCACACTGTTGCTTCTTTCTGTATAAGTTTCTGTGGGGGAGACATTGGTCCCTCAAAGTTAAATATGTGATCTATGCAAATATCTAGAGATCTAATATTCAGATGCACATGAAATTTGGAAAGTGTGTTTTAATTTTTCAAAGTGGCATTTTAATAACAATGTGAACAATTCATTCCAAACCAAGCTTACTTATTAAAACTTGATTAAAAGTTTTACAATTCTTGAGATAGCACTGTATTTTAAAATGTTGTGAATTTTGGTTTTATAAGATTTGGGGAACCTATAAGTACCTGTAATCCTGTTCTATAAAAGGAGCTGAGAAGAAAGTATGTTTTTTATTGTGTCATATATAATGCACCTATTTTTATGAAGAATGTATTCAATTTTAAAAACTGTGACTGAAGGAAAAGGAAGAGTCCCATCTTAACAAGAGAGTCATATCCATTTATATTGAAACAGAATTTTATGAGGGAGACCACTTCAGGGTCCATTTAGTCCATTGTATCCATAGTGTGATTGAGACCCTCAAAGGTTTAGAAGATTGTCAAAGGCCTACCTAGTACCTGGACTTAAAGTAACACTTTATCTGGTTATGTTTTATCTAGAATTGTTTCATCAGAGTAGGAATCAGTCTTTCTTTGTGAAGGGCTTGATTCTTTAAATTTAGGAGATGTTCTACCTCATGTTGAGTTTACTAAAGGTAAAATTGATTTACATGCCATATATATATATATGTACATATATATACATATATATGTGTGTATATATATATGTATATATATATATTACTTTCATTAAATAAATATATATATATATATATATATATATATATATATTACTTTCATTAAATGTTTCCCCAACATTTTAAAGCCCTAGTAAAAGATAACAGGTAGGATATAAACATTTTGACTTCCCTGAAAAACAAACTTTGAAACATTCCAGCTTTTCCTTTAACATTTTAAAAATCAATTCCCTTTCTTTCCACCTTCATGATAAGAGATCTTTAACTTTCTTTTGTTATATCCTATCTAGTCCACTTCTAATATTTTTCCTTTAGGCTACTTCAATTGTGTGGTACAACAATTCTATCTATGTTATTCAGAGCAACCTGATTTTGGAAACTTCAGTGTGAGTCCTCAGTTGCTTTCTAGTGAAGGGGTCTGGAATACACCACCCCCAGATATGTCACTGTGGTGTAAGGATTATTTTGAGCTGAAAGCAATTGAGAAAGACATAGGAAAATTTCTCTGTCCTCCCCATTTCTGACTAAAAGCAGGGCATAAATTTCCATTTGTAAAGGTGTTCCCTGGGGTCCTGTACCAGGGAGACCAGAGACAGCACCAAGAGGAGTCTATATAACAAACCTTACTAAACAGCAACCTTCCCACCATTTACCACTCCTAGGAGACCCGAACCCCTTTCCTGTGTCTAACCACTTCTTCAAAGTTCATCATTCTTGGTTAAAATGATATGTAAGCCTCCCTGATCCCAGTCTAATGGCTTCTTTTGGTTTTCACTTCTTTTCTGTTGATGCCCTCATGCATGATGTTAATGTTAACATCAATATACTTTGTATGCCTCTTTTTCTGTTAATCTTTTATCTGTTTAATTTGAAGAACCCCATGTTCTAAATCTGAGAAGGTAGAGGAAAAGATTTTATTTTCTACACTAAGTAATCACAGAATTATCCCTCCTTTTGCTCCCATAAGGCTTACCACATTGCTTTTTCTCCTCCAGTTTCCAACTCTTCAGTGTATTGTTCTTCGATGTTGTCTTACCCAATGTGGTATTTTAATCTCCTTTGCATTAATCTTTTCAGTTAAAAGTTTAAAGTCTCAAATGGCTCACTGTTAGTTAGAAATGTCTTGGCAGAGTGGTAGTGGTCCCACTGTAACATCATCTTCCTTATTATTTGGAGGGCATGTCTTAGGTTGAGAAGAAATGGTTATTTGTAAAATTTGAAGCCATCTTTCTTACAAGTAATTCATCTTTGGGTTCTCTTTTAAAGAACAGAGGCTTTAAATATCTAAATTTTGTTTGCAGATATTGTCAAAACAAAGTTGGGATAAATCAGTCCATTACTATCTGCTGAAATTTCAAAGCTTTCTCATATACAAATCAATGGAAATAGGGGTAGATTTAGGTTTCCATACATTTATCTTATTTTTGCATCCACAAAACTGCTGGGTTTGGATTTATTACTATATTAATAATAAAATAATTGTTTCCATTTAGCCAATGATACTATGTATGAGGGAACTGTGTTAAGCATTTGACATGCCTTCTCTTATTGAATCCTTATAACAATGAATTAAATACTTTATTATCTCTGTCTGGCAAACGGGAAAACTTGAACATTGAGAAATGTTCAAGAAAACTTGCCCGTGGTTACCTGGCTATTAGTGGGGAATTAGAAAGATAGTTTTTGGAAGTAGTCTAGGCCCGGCTTCTTTGAAGAAACAGGAAACTTTGAAGAAACAGAAACTGGCTTTCCAGCAGTTCAAGGTCTCTAAGTGCACAGTCAAGGGCAGGGAAATGGAACCTACACACATCAGACCACCAGGGTTATAGGCAAGACTCAAGACCAGAAGAGGTATCATGGTTGAAGGATTGTGGGGAAGGGCATGCTCAGCATTCCAACCAGTGCCTCTGTGTGTGTGTGTGTGTGTGTGTGTGTGTGTGTGTGTGTGTGTGTTTAATGTATATTTATTTTTGAAAGAGGGGAGGGAGAGAGAGAGAAACAGAGAGACAGAGTGTGAGTGGGGGAGGGGCAGAGAGAGAGGGAGATGCAGAATCTGAAGCAGGCTCCAGGCTCTGAGCTGTCAGCACAGAGCCCAATGGCTTGATGTGGGGCTTGAACTCACAAACCAAGAGATCATGACCTGAGCCGAAGTTGGCCGCTTAAGTGACTGAGCCACCCTGGCACCCCTGGCATATGGAGTATTTTAAGCTGGAGGAATTTGAGAAACAGCATGTGCAGGAAGGACTTCTGATCTTCCCTGAAGCAGGTCATAAAACCTTCATGTAAGAGGTGCCTTCCCAATATCTAGAGGAAAGAGCATCCTTATCTCTGAAGATGAAGGGATGCAGAGAAGATTCTGAATGAACAAGTCTTTGCTAAGTTTCTCCCAGTTTTACTACACTTACCCCATACCCTTTGTCCCATCACATTTCCCCATGATTTTCTACTCTTCATCAAACCTAATATAAAAATTCTCAGGCTTAATTATTTCTTTGGATCTTCACTTTCTTATGAAGGCTCCTATGTCAAGAAACATGTATTAAATAAATCTGTATGCTTTTCTCTTGTTAATCTGTCTCTTGTTAGAGTGGTCTCAGAAGAATAGAGGAAAAGATATTTCTCCTCCCCTATACAACCTTCATGAAGGTGTTACAAATCATCTGAAATAGGACAATCACTGTTCATAGGAGAAGGCTGACCGTTAAAATACAAATGTACCTATATCTGGAACTCCAGGTTACTCCAAAGTGGGTAGAAATTTGGCAGCAATGACTGGTGCCATTTCACTAAGGAGAAACACAAAACACGAACTTTTTACAATCACCCTGGGCATTTTAAAAAATATTGAGGTATAGGTCCTACCCCAGACCAAAGAAATGAAAATACCTGAGTTGGGGTCCAAGCATCAGATTTTTTTAAAAGCTCTCCAGATGATTCCAATGTGTATCCGATGCATAGCCAGAGTTGAGAAGCACTGACCTAGCATAATGTACAGATAAAATATTACCATGTCTAACATTGTACAGTGTTCTTTAGGAGATACAGAAATTAGAGTTAAGCCATGGTCCCTGCCTTCAAGGAAATTTTAATTTGGTTGAAGACCATCTTGGAACAAAAATGGTCACTAACAACATTACGCAGTCACTCGTTAGTAAGCGATGCCATAGTTTTAGTGGAGAGTGCTTACTGGAGTGTGTAGCATGTAATGGTGGCTGAAAACCCTCCAGTTCCTATCCTTACACCATCAGGTAATAATAATAGTGCCTTCTTTTGTGCCAGGCATTTTTTATAAACTTCATTAAATCTTCTCAACCACTTATCAGTTAGATATTATTATTTTACTGCAAAAACCTAAAACTTGGAGATGTTATTTGCCTAAGGTCTGAGAGACAGGCTTTGAACATAGGTCTTCTGGGAACCAACATCCATGCTCTCTAACGATTCAGTTATACTATTTGGTTCTGGTAGGTGCATGGTCAGCCATTTAAGATGAGTGGCATGCCATAAAATGTTAAACATTTTAAAACATTTACACTTTTATTTGTTAACCCATATATTTTGAAAAATTCCAAATCACAGTAAAGTTGAAAGAATACATTGAATGCTATATATCTTTTATCTACATTAATCAATTATTAACATCTTAATAGATCTGCTTTATTTTGCTATTTATTGATACATACACCTTCACTTTATTGCACTTCGCAGATATTGTACTTTTTTACAAATTGTAGGTTTGTGGCAACCCTGCATTGAGCAAGTCTGCCGTCACCATTTTCCCAAAAGCACTTGTTCACTTTGTGTCTCTGGGTCACGTTTTGGTAATTCTCACAATGTTTTAAACTTTCTTATTATTATTATGAGTATTATGGTGATCTGTGGTCAGTGATTGCACTTGTTGAAAGCTCTGGTGATGGTTAGCAATTTCAGCAATAAAGTGCTTTTTGATTAAGATATATACTTTTTTTTTTTTTGGGGCGCCTGGGTGGCGCAGTCGGTTAAGCGTCCGACTTCAGCCAGGTCACGATCTCGCGGTCCGTGAGTTCGAGCCCCGCGTCAGGCTCCGGGCTGATGGCTCAGAGCCTGGAGCCTGTTTCCGCTTCTGTGTCTCCCTCTTTCTCTGCCCCTCCCCCGTTCATGCTCTGTCTCTCTCTGTCCCAAAAATAAAAAAATAAAAAAAAAAAAAAAAACGTGGAAAAAAAAAAAAAGATATATACTTTTTTTTAGGCACAATGCTATCGCATACTTAATAGACTACAGTGTAGTGTAAACATAACTTTTATATGCACTGAGAAACCAAAGAAGTCTTGTGACTTGCTTTACTGCTGTTTTGCAGTGATCTAGAAGCAAACTTGCAGTATCTCTGAGGTGTGCCTGTACATACGTATATATGTATCTTTAGCTGTTGTTCTTGTTGTTGTTGACCCATTTGAAAGGAAGTTGCAGACATCATGATAATTTCCCCATGAATACTTCAGCATGCACTCTGCCTGAGAGTAAGGACAATTTCCTGTATTACTACTGTGGTGCTCACACCTAAGAAAATGAACACTAATTCAATTTTGGCATCAAGTGTGCAGTCCCATTTTAAAACTTCCCCAGTTATACCCAATATATCTATTCAGTTGGTTTTGTTGGCTCAAGATTCAGTCAAGGCTTATTAGTTTCACTTGGTTGTGATGTTTAGAGACTTTCAGTTTATAAGTAGTCTTTTCTGACACTGACTCTATTTTGGAGATCTAGGTCAATTGCTTTGCAAACTTCTCCCTTTCTGGGATTTATCTCATTGTTTTCTCATGACTGGATTCAGGTTGAACATTCTTGGCAAGAATGCTGGATAGGTGATGTGTATTTTTTTTTTTTAATTTTTAATGTTTATTTTTGAGAGATAGAGAGAGCAAGCTGGAAAGGGGCAGAGAGAGACGGAGACACAGAATCTGAAGTAGTTTCCAGGCTCTGAGCTGCCAGCAAAGAGCCTGATGTGGGGCTCGAACTAATGAACTGTGAGAACATGACCTGAGCTGAAGTCAGCTGCTTAACCGACTGAGCCACCCAGGCGCTTCTAGGTGATGTATATTTCTTATTGGATCCATCAAGAGACACATATGAGGTTGTCCCATTATTGATGGTGCTAAGTTTGATCACTTGGTTACAGTGGTGACGTCCTATCTAATTTCCCCATTATAAAGTTAACCTGGTGGACATACTTTTATTTATTTATTTAAAAAAAATTTTTAATGTTTATTTATTCTTGAGAGAGAGAGAGAGAGAGAGAGAGAGAGAGAGAGAGAGACAGAGCATGAACAGGGGAAGGGCAGAGAGAGAGGGAGACACAGAATCTGAAGTAGGCTCCAGGCTCCGAGGTGTCAGCACAGAGCCTGACGCGGGGCTCGAACCCACAGGCCGTTAGATCATGACCTGAGCCAAAGTCAGACGCCCAACTGACTGAGTCACCCAGGTGCCCCTGTGTGGGCATACTTTTAAAATGATAGTATTTTACCCAGTGGTTTTAGTATCCATTAGTGATTCTTACTTACATAGTGGGTTGAAAAATGATGTTTTTAAAAAAATTCTGTCATTTTCTTAATATTTCTCAGTTGTATTAGTTGGCTCAGGCTGCCATAACAAAATACCTCAGACTGGGTGGCTTAAACAGCAGAGAGTATATATTTTCTCACACTTCTGGAGGCTAGAAGTCCAAGATCAAAGTGTCATCATGTTTGGCTTTTGGTGAATCCTCTCTTCCTGGCTTGTAGACAGCTGTCTTCTCAGTGTCCTCACGTGGCCTCTTCTCTCTGGCATGTGGAAGAGAGAACCCTTTGGTATTTCTTCCTTTTCTTATAAGGACACCAGTTCCATAGGATTAGAACCCTATCCTTATGACCTCATTTAACCTTAATTACCTCCCTAAAGGCCTATCTGCCAATATGGCTTCAACATATGAATTTTGGGTTGGACACAATTTAATCCATAACAGTTGGTATTCTCCTGTAAAGTAGAGCTTCCCTCTTTTATTTTTCTCTTTCTGTCCTCCTCATCTCTCTTCTCTCCCCCACTTTCTTATTCTTTTGAGTTTCACTATGGACCCATGCATTTATTTTTCATTTAATGTATTATTTCTGTCATTCATTCTGATGCTCAAAATGGATTTGGCCTCCAAACCAGCTCGAATATTCTTTTGACATGACTCTATTAGTGTTTAAGCATTTCCTTGCTTCCTTGAACAACAAGATGTTCAAGGCTACCTTGTATTTTCCCTATCCCAACCATTTCCGGAATCAGTCATTTCTCTAAGGAAACTTGGTTTCTTTTAGTGGGAGATGCTATTTAGAAACACTATCTGTGTGGTTGTTATTACTAGCTATGATTACCCTGTGACTCTGTTATTTTTAATACAGTTCTCCATATTATAGCTGTAGAAACTGTACCAGTAAAGACTTTATTGAATTAAAGACTAACTCTTAAAGGGTACAATCAGGCATTTAGTAAGCCTTTGAAAAGCTTTCAAGTGGCTTGGAATGTAACATATACCTAGTAAACATTGATAAATGAATGAATGAATGGCCTTGAATTATGGGGTTTGCTTGGCCGACTGGGAGGGTCTTCTAACCTAAATGAATTTGCCCAGGCTGTAGTGAGTGAAGGAGATTGGGATTCATTCTTCTATTTTATCTACATTTTCAGCCTGTAGCTCTCTTGTTCTTGAGAAAAGCCCAGATTCCCATGTCCCGACCCTCTATAAACTCTTATGGTTGTTTTCCCAGGAAGTGATTCTATGGAGCCTCCCGCTTTGCATCTGTGGTTCTCAGTGCATCCCTTCATGTTTCTAGGGGGATGAGATAACTTATCTTGAAAAGAATACTTGAAAAGAAATATTTTTCCTGGTTTTACAAAATAGCTAGCTAAGGAATATTTTTTTTTTCACCGATGAAGAGAATCCAGTTAAAATGAAGCTAGGAATACAGATTTCAGAGCTCTTGAGACTCTCGTATATTTAATATCTATTCTGAGAAACAAGGATTCAGTCACAACCACTCTTTGAGGATCTATTTACTGTCAAAGTGTAATTGGATTTTGATATAGCAGTTCATTTTGGTGGGGGTGAAGATGGGAAGGTGATTACAAAGTAACAAACAAAATGTAAGTGATGGTACCTTTGATTTTTTTTTCTTTTCCTGCTCTTGGATCTTTATAAATACTGGGAATAAACCCCTTATCCCCCCCAGTGGTCTTAGGAAACAAGGCATACACTTCAACTACTTCTGCTGTGAATAATCCATTGAAGCCAAACAGTATTATGTAGATTCATCAGTGTTCACACAAAGGTCATATCCTTACATATCTCTTTGAATTTGTGGGACGCATATGGTGTACCACTTCTATAGAAGAAATATTTTCATTTTAGAATTCAACTTTTGTAACCTTTGGCAACATGTAGTATCAATGGCTCTTTGTTGTTAAAAAAAAAAGTAAAACTGTAAGCTATCCCCAAGGATATGCAGGGCGTTGCTATAGCAACAGAATCTGCCTCCCAGCACCACAAGAGAAGCTATGAATAAAAGATGGTGTTCTAAGGACAACAGAATAGAAGAGGTTGTTTCGATCCTTCTAATACCTGAAATTTGCTGTTATTTTGTTAAATGCAAAATAAAAATCTTGGGAAAAGGCCCAGTTCACTAAAAGGATGAATTTCTATATTGTACTTCAGCTGTCACGGGGAAAAAATACATGCTGAATAGAGTCAGCCCGTGCTAGGAAGACCAAGGAAGGGCCAAAATATTTGATTTATGTTTTTTTGTTTGTTTAGTTTTTTTTTTTAACTTCAGATAAAAGAACTCAAAGACAAAGACATTACTTTGACATACAAAAAGCGGGACTATTTTAAATTCTGACCCCAAATAGTTTTCTGGTTCTATATTTAAACATAAGCACATTTTACATAAAAGGGCAAAACAAAATGCTCTAATTTCAGCTCGCATTGTCTATTCTGAATCTAGTTATTTCATGTATATCCACTTTGGTCACTGAGTTCCAGTTTAGTGGTTTCACTGTAACTGCCTATCTACCTACTAACCTAGCTATGTTTATGATATTATTTTAGGACCCAAATTGTAAGGCGATAGCTGAAGGTTTCTGATGACACAAAAATGAATGAACTTGGAATCTTTGTCTTTCTCTCTTTCTCTCTTTCTACACACACACACACACACACACATATTTTCACGTCTATCTTTATATCATATTTAGTTTTTAAAAACCATATTTTTTGTTGTGTGAAGTTATTGGTAAACTGTTATTCAGAGAAGATGTAAAGAACAAACCCCTCTGGAAGTGCTTATTTTCAATATATTAAGAGCTAAATGAAATTATTGCCAGAGATATGACTATCAGAGCAAAGGGATTGCTGTGGACTGAATTGTGCCCCCCTCCTCCCTGTTGATATATTGAAACCCTAAACCTGAATGTGATGTATTTGGAGACAGGGACTTTATGGAAATAATTAAGGTTAAATGAGGTCTTAGTAGTATGATCTTGATCTGAAAGGATTAGTGTACCTATAAGAAGAGAAGAAGAGACCAGAGCTTTCTCTCTCCCTGTGTGTGCACACACCAAGAAAAGGCCATGTGATCACATAGCAAGAAGGCAGCCATCTATAAGCCAGGAAGAGAAGCCTCACCAGAAACTAACCGTGCTGGTACCCTGATCTCAGACTTACTGCCTTCAGAACTGTGACAAAATGAATTACTGTTGTTTAAGCCACTCACTATATGGCATTTTGCTATGGCAGCCCAAACTAATATGGGGATTAAACATTTGGTATAATTACTTCCTTAATTTCCTTTCAGAGTAGAAATTTAGCCTCTGTTTGTAGGGGAGCAGGCATGCACACAATTCTCAAAGTTTTTCTAGGATTGTCATCTTGGCAACTGTATACAACTGAGGATCTAAAGGTTACTAATACAGTTATTAAATGTATTTTTTAAAAAAACACTATTTTGGCTATGATACCTAGAAAATAGGACTTTCTGTTTTATTTGGAATGATTTTCCCACTGAAATTATGGGTAAATACAATCAGAGAAGCTTAACCAAAAGGCAGCATTCTGTTTTTCAGCTCTGTCTTAATTTAGGTATGGATAGACAACATTGGGGAAGAATGGACTAGTAGACTGTATATAAGTACGAATCTTAAAAGAATAAATTCTGGAAACCATTGTCAAAATCTCAAGAGATCTCCTTTTTTGTTAAGTGTTTTCTTCTTCTTGGATCTTCCTATAATTTAAAGGCTCCAGGGATTTTTTGATTAGCAAGTATATTCAGTAGAACTGATTATATGACTTGGTTGTTTCTCCTACATTTAAAACTAAGCGGGGGGGGGCTTTTGAAGATGGCGGCATAGTAGGAGGACGCTGGGCTCACCGGGCGTCCTGCTGATCACTTAGATTCCACCTACACCTGCCTAAAGAACCCAGAAAACCGCCAGAGGATTAGCAGAAAGGAGTCTCCGGAGCCAAGCGCAGACGAGAGGCCCACGGAAGAGGGTAGGAAGGGCAGCGAGGCGGTGCGCGCTCCACGGACTGGCGGGAGGGAGCCGGCCAAGCGGAGCCCCCGAGTCGGGCTGGCAAAAGCGGAGGGGCCGGAAGGACTCTGTTCCGACAGGAAGCACGACTTGGCGTCTGGGAGGTCATAAGTTAACAGCTCTGCTCAGAAAGCGGGAAGGCTGGAGGACAAAGGGAGAGAGAGCTGCTGAGCCCCCGGACGGCAGAGCTCAGCTTGGCGGGGAACAAAGGCGCTCGCCAGCGCCATCTCCCCCGCCCATCCCCCAGCCAAAATCCCAAAGAGAACCAGTTCCTGCCAGGGAACTTGCTCGCTCTGCGCAAACACCCAACTCTGTGCTTCTGCAGAGTCAAACCTCCGGCAGCGGATCTGACTCCCTCCCGCTGCCACAGGGCCCCTCCTGAAGTGGATCACCTAAGGAGAAGCGAGCTAAGCCTGCCCCTCCCGCCCCCGTGCACCTTGCCTACCCACCCCAGCTAATACTCCAGCTCCCCAGCACCACAAGCCTGGCAGTGTGCAAGTAGCCCAGATGGGCCACGCCACCCCACAGTGAATCCCGCCCCTAGGAGAGGGGAAGAGAAGGCACACACCAGTCTGACTGTGGCCCCAGCGGTGGACTGGGGGCAGACATCAGGTCGGACTGCGGCCCCGCCCACCAACTCCAGTTATACACCACAGCACGGGGGAAGTGCCCTGCAGGTCCTCACCACTCCAGGGACTATCCAAAATGACCAAACGGAAGAATTCCCCTCAGAAGAATCTCCAGGAAATAACAACAGCTAATGAACTGATCAAAAAGGATTTAAATAATATAACAGAAAGTGAATTTAGAATAATAGTCATAAAATTAATCGCTGGGCTTGAAAACAGTATACAGGACAGCAGAGAATCTCTTGCCACAGAGATCAAGGGACTAAGGAACAGTCACGAGGAGCTGAAAAACGCTTTAAACGAAATGCAAAACAAAATGGAAACCACGACGGCTCGGATTGAAGAGGCAGAGGAGAGAATAGGTGAACTAGAAGATAAAGTTATGGAGAAAGAGGAAGCTGAAAGAGAGATAATAAAATCCAGGAGTATGAGGGGAAAATTAGAGAACTAAGTGATACACTAAAAAGAAATAATATACGCATAATTGGTATCCCAGAGGAGGAAGAGAGAGGGAAAGGTGCTGAAGGGGTACTTGAAGAAATTATAGCTGAGAACTTCCCTGAACTGGGGAAGGAAAAAGGCATTGAAATCCAAGAGGCACAGAGAACTCCCTTCAGACGTAACTTGAATCGATCTTCTGCACGACATATCATAGTGAAACTGGCAAAATACAAGGAGAAAGAGAAAATTCTGAAAGCAGCAAGGGATAAACGTGCCCTCACATATAAAGGGAGACCTATAAGACTCGTGACTGATCTCTTCTTTGAAACTTGGCAGGCCAGAAAGGCTTGGCACGATATCTTCAGTGTGCTAAACAGAAAAAAATATGCAGCCGAGAATCCTTTATCCAGCAAGTCTGTCATTTAGAATAGAAGGAGAGATAAAGGTCTTCCCAAACACACAAAAACTGAAGGAATTTGTCACCACGAAACCAGCCCTCCAAGAGATCCTAAGGGGGATCCTGTGAGGCAAAGTACCAGAGACATCACTACAAGCATAAAACATACAGACATCACAATGACTCTAAACCCGTATCTTTCTATAATAACACTGAATGTAAATGGATTAAACCAAAAGACATAGGGTATCAGAATGGATAAAAAAACAAGACCCATCTATTTGCTGTCTACAAGAGACTCATTTTAGATCTGAGGACACCTTTAGATTGAGAGTGAGGGGATGGAGAACTATTTATCATGCTACTGGAAGCCAAAAGAAAGCTGGAGTAGCCATACTTATATCAGACAAACTAGACTTTAAATTAAAGGCTGTAACAAGAGATGAAGAAGGGCATTATATAATAATTACAGGGTCTATCCATCAGGAAGAGCTAACAATTATAAATGTCTATGCGCCGAATACCGGAGCCCCCAGATATATAAAACAATTACTCATAAACATAAGCAACCTTATTGATAAGAATGTGGTCATTGCAGGGGACTTTAACACCCCACTTACAGAAATGGATAGATCATCTAGACACACGGTCAATAAAGAAACAAGGGCCCTGAATGATACATTGGATCAGATGGACTTGACAGATATATTTAGAACTCTGCATCCCAAAGCAACAGAATATACTTTCTTCTCGAGTGCACATGGAACATTCTCCAAGATAGATCATATACTGGGTCACAAAACAGCCCTTTATAAGTTCACAAGAATTGAAATTATACCATGCATACTTTCAGACCACAATGCTATGAAGCTTGAAATCAACCACAGGAAAAAGTCTGGAAAACCTCCAAAAGCATGGAGGTTAAAGAACACCCTACTAACGAATGAGTGGGTCAACCAGGCAATTAGAGAAGAAATTAAAAAATATATGGAAACAAACAAAAATGAAAATACAACAATCCAAACGCTTTGGGACGCAGCAAAGGCAGTCCTGAGAGGAAAATACATTGCAATCCAGGCCTATCTCAAGAAACAAGAAAAATCCCAAATACAAAATCTAACAGCACACCTAAAGGAAATAGAAGCAGAACAGCAAAGGCAGCCTAAACCCAGAAGACGAAGAGAAATAATAAAGGTCAGAGCAGAAATAAACAATATAGAATCTAAAAAAACGGTAGAGCAGATCAACGAAACCAAGAGTTAGTTTTTTGAAAAAAATAAACAAAATTGACAAACCTCTAGCCAGGCTTCTCAAAAAGAAAAGGGAGATGACCCAAATAGATAAAATCATGAATGAAAATGGAATTATTACAACCAATCCCTCAGAGATACAAACAATTATCAGGGAATACTATGAGAAATTATATGCCAACAAATTGGACAACCTGGAAGAAATGGACAAATTCCTAAACAGCCACACTCTTCCAAAACTCAATCAGGAGGAAATAGAAAGCTTGAACAGACCCATAACCAGCGAAGAAATTGAATCGGTTATCAAAAATCTCCCAACAAATAAGAGTCCAGGACCAGATGGCTTCCCAGGGGAGTTCTACCAGACGTTTAAAGCAGAGATAATACCTATCCTTCTCAAGCTATTCCAAGAAATAGAAAGGGAAGGAAAACTTCCAGACTCATTCTATGAAGCCAGTATTACTTTGATTCCTAAACCAGACAGAGACCCAGGAAAAAAAGAGAACTACAGGCCAATATCTCTGATGAATATGGATGCAAAAATTCTCAATAAGATACTAGCAAATTGAATTCAACAGCATATAAAAAGAATTATTCACCATGATCAAGTGGGATTCATTCCTGGGATGCAGGGCTGGTTCAACATTCGCAAATCGATCAACGTGATACATCACATTAACAAAAAAAAAGAGAAGAACCATATGATCCTGTCAATCGACGCAGAAAAGGCCTTTGACAAAATCCAGCACCCTTTCTTAATAAAAACGCTTGAGAAAGTCGGGATAGAAGGAACATACTTAAAGATCATAAAAGCCATTTATGAAAAGCCCACAGCTAACATCATCCTCAACGGGGAAAAACTGAGAGCTTTTTCCCTGAGATCAGGAACACGACAGGGATGCCCACTCTCACCGCTGTTGTTTAACATCGTGCTGGAAGTTCTAGCATCAGCAATCAGACAACAAAAGGAAATCAAAGGCATCAAAATTGGCAAAGATGAAGTCAAGCTTTCGCTTTTTGCAGATGACATGATATTATACATGGAAAATCCGATAGACTCCACCAAAAGTCTGCTAGAACTGATACGTGAATTCAGCAAAGTCGCAGGATACAACATTAATGTCCAGAAATCAGTTGCATTCTTATACACTAATCATGAAGCAACAGAAAGACAAATAAAGAAACTGATCCCATTCACAATTGCACCAAGAAGCATAAAATACCTAGGAATAAATCTAACCAAAGATGTAAAAGATCTGTATGCTGAAAACTATAGAAAGCTTATGCAGGTAATTGAAGATATAAAGAAATGGAAAGACATTCCCTGCTCATGGATTGGAAGAATAAATATTGTTAAAATGTCAATACTACCCAAAGCTATCTACACATTCAATGCAATCCCAATCAAAATTGCACCAGAATTCTTCTCGAAACTAGAACAAGCAATCCTAAAATTCATATGGAACCACAAAAGGCCCCGAATAGCCAAAGTAATTTTGAAGAAGAAGACCAAAGCAGGAGGCATCACAATCCCAGACTTTAGCCTCTACTACAAAGCTGTCATCATCAAGACAGCATGGTATTGGCATAAAAACAGACACATAGACCAATGGAATAGAATAGAAACCCCAGAACTAGACCCACAAACGTATGGCCAACTCATCTTTGACAAAGCAGGAAAGAACATCCAATGGAAAAAAGACAGTCTCTTTAACAAATGGTGCTGGGAGAACTGGACAGCAACATGCAGAAGGTTGAAACTAGACCACTTTCTCACACCATTCACAAAAATAAACTCAAAATGGATAAAGGACCTGAATGTGAGACAGGAAACCATCAAAACCTTAGAGGAGAAAGCAGGAAAAGACCTCTCTGACCTCAGCCGTAGCAATCTCTTACTCGGCACATCCCCAAAGGCAAGGGAATTAAAAGGAAAAGTGAATTACTGGGACCTTATGAAGATAAAAAGCTTCTGCACAGCAAAGGAAACAACCAACAAAACTAAAAGGCAACCAACGGAATGGGAAAAGATATTTGCAAATGACACATCGGACAAAGGGCTAGTATCCAAAATCTATAAAGAGCTCATCAAACTCCACACCCGAAAAACAAATAACCCAGTGAAGAAATGGGCAGAAAACATGAATAGACACTTCTCTAAAGAAGACATCCGGATGGCCAACAGGCACATGAAAAGATGTTCAACGTCGCTCCTTATCAGGGAAATACAAATTAAAACCACACTCAGATATCACCTCACACCAGTCAGAGTGGCCAAAATGAAGAAATCAGGAGACTATAGATGCTGGAGAGGATGTGGAGAAACAGGAACCCTCTTGCACTGTTGGTGGGAATGCAAATTGGTGCAGCCGCTCTGGAAAGCAGTGTGGAGGTTCCTCAGAAAATTAAAAATAGACCTACCCTATGACCCAGCAATAGCACTGCTAGGAATTTATCCAAGGGATACAGGAGTACTGATGCATAGGGGCACTTGTACCCCAATGTTGATAGCAGCACTCTCAACAATCGCCAAATTATGGAAAGAGCCTAAATGTCCATCAACTGATGAATGGATAAAGAAATTGTGGTTTATATACACAATGGAATACTACGTGGCAATGAGAAAAAATGAAATATGGCCTTTTGTAGCAACATGGATGGAACTGGAGAGTGTGATGCTAAGTGAAATAAGCCATACTGAGAAAGACAGATACCATATGGTTTCACTCTTATGTGGATCCTGAGAAATGTAACAGAAACCCATGGGGGAGGGGAAGGAAAAAAAAAAAAAGAAAAGAGGTTAGAGTGGGAGAGAGCCAAAGCATAAGAGACTGTTAAAAACTGAGAACAAACTGAGGGTTGATGGGGGGTGGGAGGGAGGGCAGGGTGGGTGATGGGTATTGAGGAGGGCACCTTTTGGGATGAGCACTGGGTGTTGTATGGAAACCAATTTGACAGTAAATTTCATATATTAAAAAATAAATAAATAAATAAATAAATAAAACTAAGCAGCACAGGGTGCCTGGCTGGCTGAGTCAGTAGAGCACGCGACTCTTGATCTTGGGGTTGTGAGTTCCAGCCACACATTAGGTGTAGAGATTATTTAAAAAAAAAAAAAAAACAGGGGCGCCTGGGTGGCGCAGTCGGTTAAGCGTCCGACTTCAGCCAGGTCACGATCTCACAGTCCGTGAGTTCGAGCCCCGCGTCAGGCTCTGGGCTGATGGCTCGGAGCCTGGAGCCTGTTTCCGATTCTGTGTCTCCCTCTCTCTCTGCCCCTCCCCCGTTCATGCTCTGTCTCTGTCCCAAAAATAAATAAAAAACGTTGAAAAAAAAAATTAAAAACAAACAAACAAACAAAAAAAAAACAATAAAAATGTGGTCCCTGGCTGTCTCAGTCAGTAGAGCATATGACTCTTTTTAAAAATATCTTTTTTTTTTTAATGTTTATTTTTGAGAGAGAGGAAGAGAGAGCGAGGAGGGGACGGGCAGAGAGAGAGGGAAACACAGAATCTGAAGCAGGCTCCAGGTTCCATCCTGTCAGCACAGAGCCCGATGCGGGGCTATGTTCTTATTTGTGTAAAACATAAAAAGCATATTTTCATATGCTTGTAAATACAAAGAAAAATGTCTGCAAGATCCCTAGGAAACTATTGATGGTAATACAAAGTCGTCACATACTTTTGTTGCTAGGTACACTTTCCCCCTCTTTTGATGACAATGTCCCTCTTTCTCAAGAGAATTGTCCCTCTTCTGTTTCAGTCATGAGTTTCTGGATGCTGTTGACTACAGTGCTCCTTTGACCTAAATTGAGCCAATCAGAGCATGTTCCTGGGATTTTTTTTCTACAGGAGAAAAAAAAATCCCTTTTCCCATTAGATGACAGTGATGCCAGGAAATGATCCCTCAGTCACGTGAAGCCCTGTCCTCCATGACCTGAGAAAACTAAGGGAATGACTATAACATGCATGTAGAAGCAGAGACAAGAAGTTCACACCCCAGGTCCATTCCCAGGGGCCCTTGGTGCCTCCCTGGTTTTCAGAGTGGTTGCTTTGATTCCTTGTCCTGCTCTAGTGGCCCCTTCAAATTCCTCTCTTGCATTGACCCTCCTTAAAACTACAGGTCTGTCACTTGCAATGGAAAGAATCTTGACTACTTGAATACCTCTGGATTGGAACTGTGTGCACAGGAAAAGAAGGATATTGCTTGAAAAATATTTTTTTCACAATAAACATATACTACATTTATAATAAAAATACTAATAGGAATAAAAACGAGAAATTTATCGCGAAAAATGTGTCTAAGAAACATTGTACAATAGAGGCCATATCTACAGAAAATCAAAGGTAGTGGGGCTTTATTCATGTGTCTATTTCTTATATTGGGCTTTGCCAAAGTCTGAAAATAACCCTGAAGTGGTCCTGATTGAAGGAACTAAGCTAATGTGGTGCTCTATATTTATACTAGAAGAGACTGTAGAATACTTAGAGGAGTGGACAGAGAACAAATCTCAGGCTAACAGCCTAGGACATAGGGGTCTTTGACAATTCCAGGTGAACTTTTCTGGGAGAAGTGTGTGTATTCTGTTGAAGGCACAATGATATGCTTTGGATTGCAGATGAGGGGATGATAGGGGTGACATTATTTTATGAAAGAAGATATGCTGAATTGTGTTCTTACCCAAATGAAAGATCACTTCACTTGCAAATGGAAGTGTGTCACTGAGGTCCCTGCAGGTTGGGGCCAAGTTTTCTTTTAGAGGCAACTTCAGATCACCTAAGCCCTTGTAAGTATTTTACTGAGATCTTAGGTTAGCATAAGATGGGTTCAGCACATCACAGGGGAAAGAGACTTGAACTCTACATTTTTCTGCTTTGACTCGCCGACACCTATAACCTTAGCAATCTCCTAGGGCTGGGTTCCTTTTGTGCAGCTACAGATGCAGAGATCTAACTAGGTTTTTTTTGGACTAATCTGTTTGGAAGTCCTTCAAGGTCAATATGTCAGAAACTGAACTCATTATATATGTTTGAAATTATGTCTTTATTCCCCCTCTAGTTTTGGATACCTCTATTCATCCAAGCCAGTGATCTGGGAGTCATTCTAGATTTTTCCCTTTCCCTCACTCCCAGTATACAATTGATGCCTCTCTTAAATGTTTATGCATTTTGTCTTTCTCCTCTTCATCTTCAGAATCTCTGCTTTTGGTTCGGCCCTGATTATTTCTCATAGGATTAATCAATTAACTCAACAAGTTTTATTGAGCATCTATTATATGTCAAGCACTGTGTCAGGCTCTGAGGATTAAGTGGAGCAAAACTCACAGTTCCTGCCCTCACAAAGCTTCCAGCCTAGGAAGTTACTACAATACATCTCAATTGATGTCTTGCTTACAGAGCACAAGCTCAGTTCATCCTTCACTGTACTGCCTGAACACTCTCTAAAATGCCAGTCCAGAATGTAAATCTGACTTAATTAATTGCTTCTGGGATAAAATGAAACTCCTTAGCCTGGCACACAAATGATTCATGACCTGGCTCCTGCTTCTGTCTTCAATTTCATTTTTTTTTCATTATAATAGCAAAAAGAGTGACTAAAGAATGACCATTTCTCCAAAGCCATCACTGAACACATCTCACTATTCATACAAGGCTTCATAGTAGGGTAAAATCATGTGGTAGTCTATATTTGTAAAAAGGAAATGGAAAAAAAATATTTCTTTTCCTCTCCCTTTTAAGACTTTCTATTCAGTTCCTGGGCCTAGAAGATAATGGATTCAGATACCTGATTTGGAAGTTCCTTTGCCCTTTGTTAAATACTCTCTTAAAAATAAAAGAGCATTTGCAGATGAATTATTAGAACTAACAAGATATTTCATCAGAGTTATTGAATACAGGTTCAATATAAAAAAAATTAGAAAATATAAAAAAGTAATGTCATTCACAATAGTGACAAAAACTTCAAGGTACTAAGAATATATTTGACAAAGGGTGTGTAAGACCTTAAAGAAGTTAATTATAAAACTTTGCTAAAGTAAATAAAATAGAATTAAATAAATGGAGATATGTAATAAGTTTATGGATAAGAAGAATCAATATCAATGTTATTTCTTTGCAAGTTAATCTGTAAAGTCAATTTATTCTAATAAAACTTGCAACAAATTGTTTTATCTTGAAACTTGATAAGTTGAAAACAAAGTTCATATAGAATAATAAAATTCCCAGAAGAGCCAAAACCATTCAAAGAATTGGGGGAAGGATACCCTATTGGATAGCAAGTATAATGTGAAGTGAAGCAATTAAAACAGTATAATATTGGCACAAAGGTAGGCAATTAGACCACATATATATGTGGGACATTGATGTATAGCAGAGAGAGCAGCATAAATCGATAAGGAATGTACAGATCTTCTTATAAATGATACTGGGACAAAAGACTGTATGGGAAAAGAATTGGATATTTATTTTGCACTGCACACGAAATTAAATGCTAAAGGGGATAAAGACCTAAAAAGAAAACAAAAACTTTAAAAATTGGGGATATCTTTAATCCCCAGGTTAAGGAAGAATTTCTTACATTGAAAGCACAAGTCAAATAGAAGAATAAATATATTAACTAATTGAAAATTTGTAGGCAAAAGGCATCATAAAAATTAACCATTAAAAATTTTTTTCTAATATTTGTTTATTTTTGAGTGAGAGAGAGAGAGATACAGAACACGAGCAGGGAAGGAGCAGAGAGGGAGACACAGAATCCAAAGCAGGCTCCAGGCTCTGAGCTGTCAGCACAGAGCCTGATGTAGGGCTCAAACTCATGAACCATGAGATCATGACCTGAGCCAAAGTCAGACTCTCAACCAACTAAGCCACCCAGGCGCCCCCCAAAATTAACCATGTTGAGTAGATATTTGGTACATATCATCCCACACTAAACTCCCTGTTACTGAAAAACGTGCCTGAATTTCTTTCTCTTCTGTCTGGATGAAAAGCATCATTATGTACCCATTAGCTCAACTAATTATTGTTATTAAAATAATAATTTCATTGTTTTATATGAAAGAAATTAAGGAGCAAGTCAACACGATAAATAAAAACAACTCCATAAAAAAGCAAATGCTACAAAAGGCAAAGTCATAGAAGAAGAAACCCCAATAATTAATATATGAAAGATATTCAACTTCACCTGTGATAAGGTAAATCTGAATTAAAACAATAAGGCACTACTTCATGCCCACCAGATGGGCAAATTTTTACCAGTCTGGTAGTCCCAAGCATTGGCTAGAATGAGATGAAAGAGGAGCTGTCACAGTGGAAACGATTTGGTGAGGCCTGATGAAGTGGAAGATGTACAGCCTTTAGTGATTCCACTTTTATTTAGCACCCTAGAGACACTGTCACGCATTTGTAAATATTTTTACTGTTGACTTGTTATAATAGCAAAAATTTCTAACACCTGAAACTTCCTTGAGACCTGGCCAAGTGTGTGTCTCAGTCTGTTCAGCTACTCTCACAAACTACCACAGACTGGGTAGCTTATAAACAACAGACATTTTTCTCACAGTGCTGGAGGCTGGAAGGTCAAGATCAAGGTGTCAGCATGGCCCTCCCTAGTGAAAGTCCTTTTCCTGGTTCATAGCCAGCACCATCCCACTGTGTTCCCGCATGGTGGGTGGGGCCAGGGATCTGTCTGGAAACTCTGATCTAGGCACTAATTTCATTCATGAGAGCTCCACCCTCGTGACCTAAGTCCCTGTGGAAGGCCCCACCTTCTGATACCATCTCCTTGGGCATTAAGGTTTCAAAATATGAATTTTGAAGGGGTATAAACATTTAGACCCTAACAATACATTATTATGTATTCCCACATTTAATGTAATTACTGACGTATTTGGGTTATATATACACTGTTTTCTCCTTTATTTTGTATTTATCCCATGTTCTCCATTTTCCTTTTTTCCTCTTTTTGACTTTTATGAATTAAATATTTTTAATTAATTAATTTCTCCCCTCTATTAGCTGAATAGTTTTGCTCCCTCAAGCAATTCTTTTAATGGCTGCCCTTGATGTTAACAACATGTATCCTTGCTTGACTAAATAGATCTTCTATAAGTTAGTATTTTTACCACTTCCCAAGCAGTACAAGGTCTGTAGACACTTTATCTAATTTTACTCCTGCTTGCTTTTGTGCTATTTGTTGTCATTTATCTCACTTTTACATATAATTTAAACCTACCTTATCATTATTGTTTTATAAAGTTAATAATCATTTCAATTTGACCACATACTTACCTTTTCTTGCTCTCCATTGTGTCCTGCCTTCCTATACTTATATCTGAAATCACGGTACTTTTGTCTGAAGGACTTACTTAAATATTTATTTTAGTGTGGGTCTTTTGGCAATAAGTTCTTAGAGTTTTTATTTGTCTGGACATATCTTTATTTTTCCTTCATATTTGAAGGATATTTTTCTAGGAATGTAATGGCAAATTAGAATTTATTTTCTTTCTGCAATTCAGTGATATCATTGCATTTTCTTTGGTTTCTTTTTTTTCTATTGGTGAGTCAACTAACTTACTGTTTCTTCTTTAACAGTAAGGTGTCTTTCTTCTCTGGCCCCTTCTAAGATGTTCTCTTTGACTTCAGCTTTAGGCAGTTTTGCATGGCACATTTAAGTGCATTAAGTTTTCTTGATATTTATCCTGCCCGTGTTTAAGAGTTTCTTTAATCTAGGGCTTGAGATGGCTTTTGTTAGTTTCTGAAAATTCTCATGTGTCAGTATCATTCTTTCTTGCTTCTTCTCTGAAACTTCAGTTATACAGGTATTAGCCATTTACCATGTTCCACATATCTCTTAAGCTTTTTGCATTTTTAATTTTTTTCTCCATGTTCTAGTCTTGATATTTTTTATTGATCTGTTTTTGTTTCCTAATTTCTTCTTCTGTGTCTGATATGCCTTTAATTCTGTTTATTGAGTTTTTTATTTTCAGCTATTGTATTTTATAGATTTTATTTGCCTGATGGAAGTCTCCATCTTGTATATCTTACTGGAAATATTATTCAAAATTATTTTAAAGTCTATTTTTGATAGTTTCAATATCTGGATTACCTTTTGGTTTATTGTTTATTTCCTGTTTTTTCTTCTTCTTGGGTTTTGATAATTTTCTTTCCTGGCATGCTTAGTGATTTTTAAAAAAATTGAATCTACATTGTATAAGACAAATTGAAAAGGCTCTGATGTTATCCTAGTCCAGATAGGAGTTAATTAGTTTGTTTGTTTTAGTGGTACATAAAATGAAGGAAAGTCATCTTGATTCATTTAGGGAGAAAGATGTTTCAAGGATGGATTTACACCAGCTTTACAGAAGCGCAAAGCTGATTCAGTGGAGAAAGGATATCCTTTCAACAAATGGCACTGGAACAAGTGGATACTTGTATACAAAAAAATAAACTTCCATCCGTACCTCACACCATATACAAATATGAATTCAAAATGGATCACAGACCTAAATATAAAATCTAACCCATAAAATATAAAGAAAAACAAGTGAAAGCCTTTATGACCTTGGATTAGACAAAGATATCCTAGATTTCTATAAAGGATTGACCATTCTGAGTGTTGGGGAGGATATGGAGCAACTGGAACTCTCATACACTGCTGGTGGGAAGGCAAAATGATACAAACACTTTGGAAAACACCTATCCTATAATGCAGTCATTGTACTCTAAGGTATTTACTCGAGGAAAAATGAAAGCATATATCCATACATTGGACACAAATGTCATGGCAGTTTATTTGTAACATCCATAAACATTGACAGACGATCCAAATGTCCATCAACAAGCGAATGGATGAACTATTGTGTATCCAAGAATGGAAGATCACTTAGCGATAAACAAAAATTAATTCTTGCTACATGAGCAATATGAATAAACCTGGAAATAAGTATGCTGAGTTAAAGAAGCCAGATTACAAAGAGTACATATTATTTTATTCCATTTATATAAACTTCTAGAGGGTGTAAATTAATCTGTAGTGATAGAAAGCTGATTAGTGGTTGCCCGGGTATAGGGTGGGGCAAGAGTAGGAAGGAGAGATTGTAATAGGCAGTAGGAAACAAAAGACATCCCCCCCCAAATGGATGATGGTGGTATTCACTATATTGACTGTAGGTGATGGATTCATCTGTGTATACTTATGTGTATATTATGTACCAAGTTGTACACTTTAGATATGTGCGGTTTTTTAAATGTCAATTATACCTCAATAAAACTGTCAAAAAAGGGCAACCTAGACATTTATGTCTTGAATGTCTTTTAGTGATTTTTAAGGAAAAAAAAAATCTAAAGTTAAATGAGAAATTCTGTCTCTGAAGAGTTAAAAGTCGTCGTTAGAAAATGCTCCATTAACCTGAAGTGTTTCTTGCCTCTTCTCATTTGGAAATATAAAATGATGACTAAAAACTACTCAATATGCATGCCAAATTGAAGTTGATTAACCTCTGACCTTTACACATCATTTAATGAGGCAGCATGCACACTGGCACAAAGAAGGCTCTGTCAAAATGCTGAGTTTGAGATGATTCCTTTTCTGGAGCTCTTTGTTTTGCTCCCAGCCCACCTAATTTGACTCTTGTCATGCTCATACAAGGCTGGGGGCTTTATGTGAATCCCAATCAGTCACAGTTGTTGGCAGAAACAGCCTGGTGGAGAATGATAGTGTCGTGGTTTTTCATGTATAAAAAGATGTATGTGATCAACAGAAAATAAAATTTCCTTTTGTCTCTGGTGAGTCCAATTTAGCAATTATTATGGTATTTGAAGAAAATGTCAGTGCAGTCATTTTGTTTAGATTATTTTGTATCTTGATGAGCTAAGGAAGGAGAGTGAATGCGGAGATAGGTGGTGTGTGCCAGAGCACTGCCTGAATTTTCTGTGCTGTACACAAAGACTGAAAACAAATTGCCCACAGATTGAAATAATTTCCATGGGGTCACAAATGTCAACAACATCTTTCAGAATTGGTTTTCTTTTTAAAACTGAGAATTTCTTTCATGATGTTGTCCAGCTATGAAAACAAGTCTTGCATTAAACATGTTTAGAGTCTTCAGGGGATAACCGAGCTCTTGGCAATGTGTCATCCTCTTATATTATTTATTTCTATTGTTATTGTCATCGTGATCATCCCTATCATCATTAAACCTCTATTGATTGTCAAGGTGCAGGGACAAACAAAACCCCCACAGAACTCGTGCGTTTAAAACAATGTGAAAATTCAAGACTCCCTTCATATAGTCTCAGTTAATCATGTGACAGGTCTGGAGATGATGACATATCTATAATTCTCACATAAGCAATGAAAACTTTAAAAAATAGCTTTTAAAAGCAATACAGTACCACAGTTGGTGGATGATGACTATTATAGAATCTTCCTATCTCTATTACATAAAGTTACCTCAGGAACTATTAAGGCTCTTCAAAGGGAAGCAATAATTTGGGCCTTAGTTTCACAGAAACTACTTGTTATCTGGAACAGGCCATGATGTAAGATGATTTTCTTATTCATTCATACAACTGAGGTAAAAAACATAAACTCTTAGAGGGAAAGGACCATTCTGTCATCTATCTGACTTCTTTAGCAGGCATGCATTCATTCAATAACACTTACTGAGTGGCTAGATATAGGAACACATACAGATAATAAGCAAATACTTTGGTAAGAATATGATAGCACAGAGGTAGGATCTAGGCATTATGAGAGGCACAGAGGAGGCTCCAAACTTCATGTTGGCGGTGATAGTGGTGTTCAGAAAAGGCTTTCTGGAGGAAATGTCTTAGCTAAGATCTGAAAGGTGAATAGTAATTAACAAGACAGAGGGACTACGGAGGTAGATGATGGTGGGGACAGAGGCCAGCACACATGGAAGCTCAGAGGGGAGAGAGAACTTTGTACTTTTGTAAAACCAAATGTAGTTCAGTCTGGCTGGAGAACAGAGTGAATGGAAGAGTGGTAAGGCATATGTCTGGGGAGGTAAACAACGGCCAGAGTAAGACCTAGCATACAAGATCAATGGAGAGTCACTAAAGTAATTTAAGTGGGGATTCACCTGCTTAATTTCACTTTATAAAGGATTTAATATCGTCCAATGAGAAGAAAAATTAGATTTGAAAGCAGAGTATTACAAAATATTATAATGAAAATTTGTTAAATATATGAATGTCAATAAGCATATTGCCATTTATTTGTCTCTTTCTCTATATTTGGGGTAGTTTTCATTTTATTTTATTGTAATATGTCTTTTGAAATAGACTGATATTCATGTTTGAATATATCATTTAGAATTTATTTTTTTAAAAATTTTTAGAGAGAGAGAGCTTGAGCAGGGGATAGGGGCAGATTGAGAGAGAGAGAGAGAGAGAGAGAGGGAGAGAAAGAGAGAGAGAAACTTAAGCAGGCTCCATGCTCAGCATGGAGCCCAATGTAGGGCTCAATCCCACAACATTGAGATGATGGCCTGAGCCAAAATCAAGAGTCAGACACTCAACTGACTGAGTCACCCAGGTGCCCCTATCATTTAGAATTTAAAATCACAGCTGGTAGGCTCCTTCCCCTGGAGGTAGGGAAACTAAGAAAAAAATCTCTATGAACCAAATTCATAGTATTTTCACAAACACAAGTTCCATGAAAACCAACTAAAATGGGCATAAAAGGACAGCAGAATCATACAATACTTACTTATCCTATGAGTTGGGTTTGTATTTACACCTTACTTAGAAAAACTCAATGCATCTAAGAAATGGAAATTAGAGCTAGAAGCATTTGTATTTTGAGACCAAGTTTTTCTACATAGCTATGCAGTAACCATTGTATGAAATAGTTAATTAATGGACCCAGCAAACATTTATGAGTGCAAACCTTGTGTAAAGTACAGTGTCAGAAGTTTGAGCAAACCAGGCAGCTAAGTTTTGTACTGACCATAAGAACATTTCATCATCCCTGCATCCCACTTACTAGTTGGTCAACGTGTCTCTTCCTCATAGACTGACTATATGCTCCAAGGAGAGACATGTTGACTAACTAGTAAGTGGGATGCAAGGGTGGTAAAATGTTCTAATAGTCAGTGCAAATCTTCCCAGTGCCTGGGGCAGTAGTGCTGAAGTGCAAGACAGAAGAGGCTTATTTGGACACCTGTCTTTAGCCTCTGAAGAATCCCTGTGGTGGGGCGGGGGGGAGGGGGGAGAATCTCTGTGAATCCTATATGTTTTTATGTTCGTTGAGCTTCTAGTCCTTATTCTCTCATTAGCACTTTATCCTTTTTTGATCTGGCTTCTTGTATCATTCCCAGATTTTGAATATTTTTTCGCCTGCAAGCTAGGGGTTTTGCTGTAAGAACCTCTCCACTGGAGTCATAAGAAGGCTGACTCAAAAGTCAGTTGGTCACTATAGGATTAAGGAAGAGGTTGGAAATTAGAGTTTAAATGGACCTTTTGTAAAGAAACCATGAAGCTTAGATATGGCCCGTGTATGGTGTGATTCCTTAATCCTGGTGGTGGTCAAGCACCAGACTATGGTGGTACAGTTTTGTTGCCTAGATAAAAATGCCTTTCATTTATTATTTTTGCTGTATAAAACCCTGGTGGGTTGAAGTCTATATCCTTGTTCAACTGATGACTAAACTTGGATCCATGGAGAATAAATGGAATGACATGCCTATGGTCCTTATGTTTTCCTTAAATCATGTCTTCTTTGTCCATGCTAAGTCAGGGGATTGTTTTAACCGTAGAGTAGGCTTTTAAATTAAATATATGGGTATGAAGCTAGGCATATACTGGACTTATGACACTAAGCCATGGGTAGACCTACATCATAAAAGCAGTTTATGTATCTTTAATAGAAATAGAATAGTCTTAGGTGGTGAAATGTCATAGACGTGGCTTTTGTTTTAATTTCTTTGAGTTTAATGGGTAATGAGAATTGTTTGAAGGTACATATAAATGTGGGAATGCAAAGATGTGGCACTACAGTGTTTTTCATGAATGTTTTCATTATGTTTTCTTTTCATTATGGGAAACAAAACAGTCTTCTATCCTAACCTCCCTCTAGCACATTGCCAAGAAGCTTGTGCCCTTAGCTTCTGGGGCTCTGTGATTTAAAAAGTCATAGCCATCAGGGGTGCCTGGGTGGCTCAGTCAGTGTTTGACTTCGGCTCATGTCATGATCTCTTGGTTGGTGAGTTTGAGCCCCAGGTTGGGCTCTGTGCTGACAGCTGGATCCTGGAGGCTGCTTTGAATTCTGTGTCTCCCCCTCTCTCTACCCCTCTCATGCTCTGCCTCTTAATGATAAATAAACATTAAAAAAATTTTTTTTAAAAGTCATAGCCAGCCAAATGGTATGTGTATTTGATATATTCTAAAGAAAAAAATACATATATTTCATTATGTATTCATGCAGCTTCTGTAAGCTGCATATGGCCTTGGCCCCCAATGCCTTGTCCAGGGGTCAGAAAACATGGCTGCTGTACCAGGGTTTGGACTAATTGAGACTTTAGACTCTCTAGGCTTAGATCCTTACCTCTCCAATGCCTGGTACACAGGCATAAGAATATTTGTGGTCTAGATTAAGGAATTAGTCTGTAAAACAAAATTATTCTGAACGAGTCTTTTTCATAGAGAGAAAGCTAAGTCTATTTCATAGGACTATGGACTCTAACAATTCAAATCCATTTGCTCACTCTTGTTGGTGCGTGACTCATGGAAATGGATTTTTTTTTCCTTTAAGGCTGCACTGTGGGTATTCATAGTGAAGACAGTCTTAAATGCTTCTAAAACTTAATTAGTGGAACATTACAGACACACGGGAAATCCCCTGGCGGTAGGGTTCTCTATTATGCTGCCGTGCCTGATATGTTTCAAGCATGGTTTCTCCACTTTAGAGAGAAACTGATGTACAAGGTGGCTCTGGGAATTAGTAGAAGCCTCTTAACATTTACCTAGAGATATAGGCACAGTATCACGAATGGATCCCTTTTGATTTACAAATATTGTCACTTTTGTTTCCTCTTTTGCAAAACCCCAAAAAAGTGATTTAGCAGACAGAGCCTAGGGGTCCACAAGGCATAAGGATAAATCCTCCCCATCTGACAGTATCACAGTTATGGAGTATTTAATAATCCTAGGTGACTTGTATACGCTAAAGCTCTTGTCTAATCTCAGAAACTATGATTTCAGAAATAGCAGCATGATCAGTTGTTTATTTTTTTACATTATCAGGCAGTAGAGCGGTGGAAAATGATTCTGTATTTCTGACTTTGTTGTTGAAAATAGCAAAGTTTAAGTCCTGGACCTACCATTTACTGGCTACGAGATCCTGGACAATTGTTTTTTCTTTGACCTCTCTAAAATTTTGTTCTTCATCTTTAACGTGGGGATAACAAGAGTACCCATCTGAGAGGGCGGGTGTGAGGACCCAATGGGACAGCATAGGCAAAGCACATAGAGGAGATCCTGGCACATAGACCATCCTAACAAATGTGATTATGCTTCTCTCAGTCTTTTATGTGCCTAACTGGGCCCTGAGCAAAGAGGACTTTCTTTGTGAATTTGCTTGTGATGTTCTTTTCAGTTAGGAATTTGTCTATCTGAAGATAAATGCCATGGAAGACATTAACTCATTTTCTCAGAGTAAGAGGGACCTTAGGAGCATCAGGATGGAATGGAGAATGCCTTGCCAAGGGCTCAGAAAGCATGGCCACTTGTCCAGGGTTTGGACTAATAGGCTTTAGACTCTCTAGGCTTAATTCCTTACCTCTCCAGTGCCTGGCAAACAGGGACATAGAAATATTTGTCATCTAGATTAAGGAATTAGTCTGTAAAACATATTTCACATCTGTGAAATCCTCTTTCAGGACTCACATTCCTATTGAAGAAAGTTCCTCAATGACTGGACATTTGCTCCAATGCTGCCACGTGGAGCTTTCTGTGGGGCATTTTTGACTGATGTGAACGGCATAGACACCAGCTTTGGGTGGTGGTGTGCTTATCAGAATGGCAGTGGTTTAAGAAAATAGCTGCCAAGGGATAAAGAGATGGTTTTGTCAGAAGATGCTAAAAAAGAATTGCCAAAGCATTGGCCTGTTATATTTTCTTGTTATTCTCTTTAGCTAGAACTAGGTCCTATAAGCTCTACCTTACATATTTATTTGAATATTTTGGTAATTCTTTTCTTTTTCTCTCAGTTCTGCCCTTGATATTGTAACCCAGTTTCACGAAAGATTTTCAATGAGGGCAAGTGCGGAGGAGGGGGGACAGTAAAATGACTTAACCTCATCATGAACTCGTAGGCATGGGTCTGAGCCCTGGATGTTTTCAAGAATGATCAGACTACTTTCTTTCTACTCTTTTGGGGTTGGGCATAAAATCAGTTCATGAGAAGTTGCACTTGCCCTTGTGTCCAGGTGTATTTGAGAGGTGTTTCTTCCACATCCATCATACCAGGGTGTGTGAGGTTTCCAGGGCCACCCGTAGAAACTGAACTGTCTGCGCTTTTGGTCTGGGGTGAGGATCAGCAAAAATAATTTGCTCAATGAAGTAGGGCTGGAGAGAGGAAAAAAGGAATCCAGAATGCTGAGAAGTGAACTGTAGGCTAGGTCTGGTGAGGTCAGCCTCTTAAGAAAATAAAGTTCTAGAGATATAATATATATCATATATGTATATGACTTTTAAAGAAATACTATGTGTCACCTACTATATAAGCCCTTTAAACAAATCACCTCACTTTATCTTCAAAATATCCCATGAGGTGAGTGCTGTATTTTCTCATCTTACAGGTAAAGAAACTGAGAGATTAACTAACTTGCTTAAGGTCACACAGCAAGTATTAAAACTGGGATTTAAACCCAGAAAGTCTTGCTCCAGAGCCTGTGCTTTAATACAGATAAAACTAACATGTATGTCATACTCTGGTTGTCCTCAACTCAGGCAACATGGGACTAAGCTTTGCAGGGGTCTGGCATCTTGAATGATACCCCTGTTATACAGGAATGTATGGACTTCCACTAGAGTCAAAATAGACCCAGCAAGGCACTCTTACAGCTATTTCTGAATCTAGAGTGTCCTACATTGTCATCCTACACTTCTGTTAGGAATATACTTGCCTTTGTAGGGTTATCCTACAGTGATTCAAGCCAGAATCCTCAAGAATCTACTTCTCAACCAACTATTTTGAGCTCCAGTTGAAATGTAACATCACCATCCTATACTGTTTAGTGCAGATGGAATGTCCACCTACATCCCAAGAACTGTCTTGGTTTTGAAGAGAACTCCATACCCAAATATATCTGGTCTTTCTTCTCAGTCCCCTTAGAAAAATACCATAATCAATAAAAATAATGCATATGTCCTCACTCTTGTTTGCACCCAGGTACAGCCATATGACTAGTGTTTGCCAGTGGAATACAGAGGCACCTGTGACCCAGCTTTCATCAAACAAACATGAACAATGCCTTATACTCTTATTCAGAGTATGGTCCACAGGCTGGCAGCCTGACATCATATGGGAGCTTGTTAGAAATGCAGAATCTCAGGCACTACCCTAGATGCCTAGACAGAATCTGCATTTTTAGCAAGAGCCCTAGCTGATTTACATACACATTAAAATCTGATGAACCAACAACAGAAATATCCTAGATCTCTGCTTGATCACATGGAGTGTGGCTTTCCTAATAACTGGCCCTCTCATCTCATGACTGTTAAGTAAGAGAGGCATAAGCATCTATGGTAAGCCACCATAATTTGAGGTCTCTTCACTGCAGTCGCTTAGACTTCATTCCTAAGGAGTGCAGTATTGTTATCCTGATTTTAAGGACAAGAAAATTGAGATTTAGAAAATGCATCACCAGAGGCCTCCAGGAAATAGAATTCAACTTGGGTGGTTGGAATAAGGAGATTTTCATAAAGGGAGGTGGGCAGGGTTAACGACAGAGAGCTAGTATAGGGTCCCCTTTCAAGAAGCTGAGCAGTAAAGGGAAGGAAGCCAACTGGTAGCTAGAAGTTATAGTCTGGGAGTTCAGAACCTGAACGTATCTGTGGGCAGTGGAGAAGGAGTGAAATGTAAGAGAATGAGGTGAAAGGAGATGATCAATGGAAACTTGAAGAAGGCAAGGGGCAGAATAAAAGAATGGCTTCTGGAGAGAGGGGTGTTTGCTTCTCTGAGATGGGTCGGGGGAAAGAAGGGAAAGATGTGTGTGGATGTGGTCAGTTTGTGATGTGCATGTGTGACCAGGCTTGAGGGAACTCATGTCTTTTCTGCCAAGGAGATCAGATCTTGTGCTAGGAGAGAAGGGGATATCCCCTGCGCTTGCTGAGGAGATTGGCTATGAACCAGGTAGGGGGAAGGTGATAAATAGGTATGGGGGAGGGCTAAATCCAGTTTGACAGTCTCTCCTGCTATAGGACTTCTGCTTTGTTCCTAGGCACAAAGGGGTTAAATTGGAGAACCACTCTGGTCTGGTAAAAAGTAAGAATCTGAGGAATCCCCTGTGTTAGGTCTAATTTGGTAGAGAAGTTCCTCACAGTAAAACTGGACAATGGCATCATATCCTGAACTACCATATAATATTTGAGGCACTAAAATTTTATTATTGTTTCTTTGTCCATTGGCAAAGCTGCACCCTGGTCTCAGGGCTTGAGCCCATGTGCTCACCTGGTTGCTTCAAGAGAATAAGCCTGTGTCCAATAATGGAGCAGCCTACTTCAGCCTCCCTCATTTGAGCCTCCATTCAGAATCACATGTGGGAAATTTGTTTGGAAGTTGCCATAACCAGAGTAGGCTGCCAGCAGTTCCAGACGGCCTGGAAAGATGGGGACTTACCCCAGGGGACTCAAGTTGCTGGCTATCTACTCTGCAGACTCTGGTTGGGGATGATCAGGCCCCTGGGACGTTGCCATTTTATACCCATCTCCATGTTAGCCAGCTTTGCTGGCCAAACCATCAGGCCAGCTGGTGGCTTCTCTTTGGCTGTTTTAAGAAAAGGATTTATTTTACAGAGACAATGGATTTTTTCATCCATGTTTGAATAGATTTGTGGTCTCTCTTCCAGTGTTGAATGGTTTGTCCAGTGAACAAGGACCCATGATTCTCAGCCTCTCTGTAACTTCTGACTCTTAAGTCTCCAGGATAAAAGGGCTCTGCTTTGTACTTGCTGGACATAATCATTTCTGAATAATTTTTTATGTTGTTATATCATGTTGTATACAGGCAGGGGATGATTTTGGAAGCATTAGTTAAGGTTTTCACAGGTCATATAAGGAATGATTGATACCAGCATAAAATAGTACCATTATGTATGAATTATTAGACACTTATTTAATTATATATTGTTTTTGACATGAATCCATTTAATAATTTTATATAAATTCTTGGCCGTTTTTGTAACTCTAGGAGCTAAATAAGTGGGTCCTCTTGGGAGAATGACCTTGTTCTGAATGCTGTTTCTTCTTAATGGAAAAGATAAACTTGATTATTTAATTGTTTGCAAAACAGAAAGAAACACATTAAAATTTCATCAAAGAAACAAAACAAAATTAACTAACAGAATAATCCACAGCTTTAGGTTTTCCATGTATCTCTGCCTAGATAGTACATTCATTTTGTTTATGAAAACTTAAACTTCTTTTTTAGTTATAGGCAAACATATCCAGAAATAACCATGCATGGAAAAAGTGTTCATAGGTGTTGTTAAGTGGAAAAAGTGAGTTATATGTGTAGCATGTAATTCCCAAACTTATAAAACAAACAATATATATATTCCTATGCAAATACACGGAGATATATTAGCATGTATGTAGATGTGTAAAAAATAATTGGAAGATATGCTGAGATTTAGTATCACATTTTATTCACTCTTCCTTGCCTTCACTATTTTCCTGGATTGAGGTACTTCTCGTGGGCAGATGGGTATAAGTCCTCAGAAATAAAGGACATGACACTTCCCAGATGAGGGTGGAGACTGAGGCCTCCTGATGAAGTTGAGGTGTTGAGAGAGATCACATTATTTTTCAGAGAAGATAAAGAGATACAAAATCAGAAGCCTGATATAACTGAACCCTATTTTTTCCCCTAAAAATAAAAAAATGCTGCACATGTATTTATCCCCAAGTGTTATACTGTCATCAATATATATTCAAGGTTTGGATCAAAACCAAACTCTTCTTAATCAAAAGAAATTAAAAGTAAAAGGAATTTCCAGGCAATGAATACAAACAACAATTTGTATTCAAATTGAATAATACAAAATGTGGAAAGTGTGTTTGATTTGAGTTGGACAAATCAGCAGTCACTGTGTTAACAGATATTGTAATGAGAAAGGTGGTTTAAGAGATAAAAATGCAGAATGGCCAAGGAAGAAATGAAAACACAGCACACACTGCAGCAGTGTCTCTGGCTTATCTCACACCCATCACAGATGTGCATGTTTAGGGGTGTGTTACATCGTTACAGAAGAGATGCCACGTGCTGAACAGATTCATAAATATAATAACAGATTATTATAGCAAAGACATTTTATTGCAGTCTAGGAGCCAATATTGTCTGATTTATGAAGACCTAAAACACACCTACGATTTAAAGTAGGCCCCCAGGGAAGCTCTTGGTCAGCCATCAAGCCCAAGGCAATTTATTGGCAGAATTAAATTCTGGCTAATTTCCTTAGTGCCAGTGTGTCCAGTCCTCTCATTAACTGCACTAGTTACCGATGGAAAATACGTCTTTCAGTGCAGGGCACTTTGCTGAAGTGGAGCCAGCCTCCTGCGAAGTGCCTGGAAGATTGGTTTGGAGTATTCTGAAGTGGTTTGGGGGTCCCCAGAGTCTCACAGGCATGGTATAGTGACTCCTGTCAGGGGCCCCTTTGGCCTCAGTGGAAAGTTCTGAAGTGAGACTGTGCTAATGCCAGGCTTGGTTGCTGAGACTGCTTGTGTGTGTTATTGTGTGTGGGAAGAGGAGGATCGGCTCCACGGCTCACCTCCCCTCGCAAGGAGAAGGACATGAAAAGGAGAGCAGGGACCTGGAGGAGAGATATGAAGTAATGGAAGTGCACAGACTGGAGATGAGTCTGGAAAAGACTCCAGGCACGGTCACTTCCGGGGCAGAAGAAGCTATAGTAAAGGATAATTGCAAGCCAGAGGGCATGCAGTGTATTGAGTTCAGGTGCTTCAGGAGAGTGTGGAGAAGTGGGAGGAAATGGGGAGATGAGGCAAAGATGCCAAGGTTTGCTGCAGCGAGTTGGGGGAAGGGCACCCTGGGGTGGAATGAGGTGGGGGAAAATCAGAATGACTTTGCATTTATGGGGTGAGTGTCTATCCACACAACACAGGATTTTAGAACTTTCTCTGTGGCAACTTCTGCAGTTTTATTCAACAAAATCCCATTATGCTATCGTGTTTTCTGTTTGCCAATGTAATGGACAAAGCAGGATGCTTTTCATAAGTGACACTCAAATAAAGGCATGACGATGTCTATCTTCAGTTTCTAAATGGCTAATAGCTGAATGCCATGGGACCGAGTGGGGAGTCAGGATGCAGGAAGATTGCACTTTATCCAGATTGGAGAACATGGCTGTCACAAAGATGTGGGTATCACACTGGTGGTAAAAGACAGGCAGGGGTGCCTGGCTGGCTCAGGCAGGAGAGCTCAAGCCCCACATTGGGTGTAGAGATGACTTAAATGAATAAATAAACTTAAAAAAAAAAAAAGACATGGCAGAAATACTTCAGGTTTATTCTGGAGTACTTTACCTTTTTATTGCAAGCAAGGGGAGACTAGTTTGTGTATCACTTTAGGCATTGGTGTGATGTTATCCTGGGATGTGGGGAACTCTGAGATGAAGAAAATACAAGGTGGATTGAGACCAGCGGTGTCACTGGAGCCAACAAAAGAGAGTGTAATTAGAATCCTGAGAGCACAACCAGAGAGTCACAAGCATAAAAAAGGAGAAAGAAAGGAAGAGTCAAAGATTCTCCTAAGGACTGTAGTACAGCTCTAGGAAATTGAACAAGTTAAAGTAGATTTATCAGCAGATGTCTCGAAGAACCAACTAGAATAATTTACTTTATATGCTTAAGAAAAACAGCTGCAGAAAATCAATAAAGGGACTAGTGAGGAATCAGTATAGAATAGGAAGGCATTTTTCAAAGGATCCTCCAAGCCCACGAGGCATCAGAGAAAGCTATTACATCTATTATGACAGACTTGGTGTTTTAGGATGAGAAATTCCACCTTAGTGATTATAGCATATAGTGAACTACCAGCAGCAGGTTGTTAAATTTCAGTGACTGGGTACTGTTTACTTATTTGCCTATGCTCTGTGGTTAAAGAGAAGGGGCTCATATTCTCACTCAACTTTTGCTTTATGATGCTCTGACCTCTGTAATTCTTTGTGTGTTTAAAATGACATACTTTGGGAAAAGTATTATTAGAATTCTTTCGGTAGTGTCTAATCTGAAGAGTTAAAAATCATAGATGATTTTCTAAGAGGAGTTCGGTTATATACCTGTTTATAACTGATTATATTCTTCTATGCATATTTTTATGCTGCTATGAAAACTACCATACTATAAAGTTATTAATATCTCTCAATTTCCAGTTTCTACAGCTGTAGGGCAATACCGACATCTTATTTTTAGGGTATACTTTTAAAGGCAACCTTTGAAAATTGTGGTAATCTTTTCATTATTAGATCGGCTTACCAATGCAAGAGAAGGGGCATACTGCAACACCTAATTTTCATTTTTGCTTTTGTTTTCGCTTCCAGTATCTGAATTCCTTTCCTATGTTGTAAGAGGTTTCTAGGGGCGCCTGGGTGGCTCAGTCGGTTAAGCGTCTGACTTCAGCTCAGGTCACAATCTCGCGGTCCGTGAGTTCGAGCCCCACGTCGGGCTCTGGGCTGATGGCTCAGAGCCTGGAGCCTGCTTCCGATTCTGTGTCTCCCTCTCTCTCTGCCCCTCCTCTATTCATGCTCTGTCTCGCTCTGTCTCAAAAACAAATAAACGTTAAAAAAAAATTTTAAAGAGGTTTCTAAAAGTTGAAAATCACTGATGCTTAATTTCCCTGCTTTCCATGCAGCTGTGATATAGAAATGTGACTGAGAATTGGCCAATCAGATGCATGTACCCCAGACTTTGAACTGGGAATGAGTAATAGAGAAGTATGGTAACTGGGAGTTCTTTTGCCAACGGGAAGAGTGACAGCAACAGCCACTTCATGGGGGCAGTGGGGACAGCAGTGCTGAGGGTGGTGGAAACTGGAGCACTGACTGCTTGGTAGTGGGTCACTGGTGTGTTCTCTGGTATGACTTTGTTTAGCGGGGCTCTGGCTGCCTGGTCTTCCTTGCTCCTGCACTTTCTGATCTTGGTCTTCCAGTTTTCCCTGTGACTTTGTGAGCTAACCAAAGTTCCTCCAGTAAATCTCATTTCTGCCTGTATCAGTCAGTCCGTATCCACTATTTACCATTGCATTTTATGTTTGGTAGGTTTACCACACCGAACTGAGAGGAACCCAGGGTTTTGTTTTGTTTTTTTTTTTTCTTTCAGTCCCGTGACTAGGTAATAAGGTGACCAACAGTCCTGGTTTACCAAGGACTGAGGGGATTCTGGGACACATGAGTTGTAGGCAAGTCTCTGTGTTGAGTTGGTCGACCCTACTGAGTAGGTTATGTGGCCTTAGACATCTTTCAAACCTGTTTCTACTTCTTCATCTGGAATACAGAGGCACATGTGTTATTACGAAGGTCAAACCAAACAGTTAATATGAAAGCACTTTGCAACGTGTGAGGGGCCATACCAAAGCAAGGTGGCATTATTGTTGAGCGGTTCTAGATAAGCATCCTTAGGGTGACTCTTTAGCCAGTGTGAGTGTGTTTCCAGGACCATCTGCACGAGAGTAACCTATTAAAATACATACTAAATGTTAAAATACTTAAAAATGCAGATCTCTGGGTTCCACTCCAAACTTCTTGAGCAAAATTTCTGGGGTGAGTCTCAAGAATCTGAGTTGTACAAAGTTTTCAGTTGATTCCAACCCACACTAAAATTTGAAGATCCCCAGTACTGCACCTGAGTCTGCCCTGAGTTCTCTCTTCTGGAGACCACATTTTATGTTCTTGCTGCTCAAAGCATGGACCATGGACCAGCAGCACTGGCATCAACTTGGACACTCATTAGAGACGTAGAATCTGAGGCCCCATCCTGGACCTACTGAATCAGAATCTGCAGTTTAACAAGATCTCCAGGTGATGTACATACATATTAAAATCTGTGAAGCCCCACTGCATATTAAGTTAATATCAAGTGGAAGGGGAAGGATTTACTTGTCTGGTGTAAGGGTTAGGCCCAATAACTTCCCCACGTTCTTAACCAGTGGGGAGTGAGACCCACGAATCTGATAAATGCCAATCAGAATGCCAGCTAGCTTCCTGAGAAAAGCTATATTGGAAGACACGACTTAGGTGGGGTCAAGTATGCTTTTATGAACTCTTTCCTGAATTGAGCATCACCTCCCAAATATCAGGCCTCCCCAGAAGCTCTGCCTCTCTGAGCTCCCACATGGCCAGGGCACCAGACCACAACATACCCTCCCTACAGGCAGACAGAACCAAAGCAGGGAAGGGCTGAGCCAAGGCTGCCAAGTTTCTATCTACTTCCCACCCTGGGGGGGAAGCTGACCGCATTTACTCCTCTTTGGTAGGAGGAAAGTCAGGAGTCCTGTCTAGGCGAGTCATTCCACCTGTTGTTCCTTCTAACATCAGGACATAAGGAGCTGCCAAAAGAGCCTTCAGAGCCTTGGGAGACCATGAATTGCTCTGGGCAGTCAGCCCAGGTGGCCTCAGAATCCCTTTGACACATGGTCTGCGATGACATCTTGTGGAGTCTGAGTAGGCAGCCCCACTCTCCCACCCAGCTGCTTCTTTCTTCTGTCTTCCTATATTGCATGCTGGTTCCACAGCTGCCAAGGGCGGGGGACCCCAGGGAAACCCAGGTGGTGGCTATATCTACAGAGGAACCTCTGGAGGCAGGCCACTGAGTGAGTTGTACATTTTTGAGGCTAGAGGGGCCACATTTCACCCCTTGCTAAGATCAGGTCCCCTTGACATCTTCCTTCAGTCCATGAAGAAGCTGCTTTTTTCCCCATGCATAGGTTTCTCACCTCCATCGCATGAAAATGACTCTGAATTCGGACTGATTGCCTTATGGCTAATAGTGTGTTAGTGATATGCAAAACCAGACTTTGAACCCCTAGCATCGTCTAATCGTTTAATTGGCCATAATGATTTTATTATCTGGGTTTTAAAATGGGACAATCAGCAATTTTTTCCAAGTGCTTCCAGGTTGATTACATATGTAAAAGGGGAGGAGGTACGTAATATCTATATGCCCAGTAACTGCTTTTTCAAATTACATTCATTCCTCTTTATTTTATTTGAAAGTGTAGGGAGTTCAATACAGTTCAAGGAAAGCATTGTGGTAAACAGCCAGCTTAAATGTGAGCAGTGTAAAGAGCAGCAGCTTGCAGAAATATTGCTATAGATACTAAGACCGTATCCTGCCTCGATACGGACCACACATAATTGAATCATGTTCAATAGAAGGCCATTACAAAACCGAACTTATTTGCAATGCTAATGTGGGGAAGACAGCTGTCACAGGGAATTAAATATGATCATTCAGAGCTTGAATAAATGAGGTGTCCATTATCTTCTGGCTGTGTTGCAGGCTGCTTGAAGAACACAAATAAATGATACTGTTGCAGTAACCAGCCCATGGTTTTGTTTTTTAGTCATAGAAATATGAGAGGGATGGAGGTGGGGGTGGGAAGATAGGGAGACAGAAAAGAAGCCTGACAGATAAAAAAGGCAAATGGGTAGAGTTTTATTTTCCCCTTACCCCTAGGAAACCATGGATGCAAGGACATAATCAGAATTCTATTTTCGATGCCTGAAATAGATTTTAATTCTATTAAAGATCTTCTTCAAGATTCATCCCTTCTCCCTAAGACTCAAATCACAGCCAACTCACAAAGGAGGCTGAATGTGAAAGGGTAGAGTCGGGTGTAAACAAAGCTAATCCTTTGTCCCTTCCCCAAGGCCTTCCTTCTCATCCAAATGGATAATAAAGATAACAGAGAACTTCTTCATAGATAATCAATCTGCCAATGAACATAAAAGGTACTTGGATCAGTGCTAGTTTTAAAAATGCCATTAATTATCCAATTAACAGAAAGGGAGACTTTTTTTGATTGGCTCTAAGCAACTTATCCACAAATTCGTTTTCTTACGTTAATAGCATGGAGATACTAAGCCGTCATCTTTTTGACAAGTAATATAGTTAGAAACAATCTTTTAATAAAAAAACATCTTTTAAAAAACACTTAAAAATAAGACTAGTTCCAGATAGAATATCTAATATAAGTAATTCTAGAACATGTGGTATTAGTCTGAAATCACATGACACTGTGGTTGAGAGAGAAAACCCAGCCTCCAGTGGGCAGTGGCTGGTAGCACTGGCTGGACTTTCCTTATGAAAGACAGCTACTGGTGCAAAATGACTCCTTGCAAGTAAACAGAGTCTGCAAAGAAGTTTTGTGTTCTTGTCTTTTGCTCTTCTCTAAACTATAAGCAAAGTTAGCAGTCATAAAAAAAAAAAAAAAATAAATGAGACACTGTTAAGATGGATTGTGTTTATCTGTTTTTGTATATCCTAAGGCACTTAGCATTGGACACTTTGCGTATTGTATGTGAATTTATGCAGCATATAAATTCAATTCAAGAAGGTGTTATATCTTTAGCTTCTAAGGACTGAGTGCCTTAGTGCTGCTGGTTTGTTAATTCTAGCAGCTCGGTTGCAGGTACTTGTATAATATTTTAGAAATGGAATATGGATAGTAACTGGAATTCTAAGCATTACTAGTGTCTCAGAGCCATAAATACAGATTATTTGTCCAAAATCACAATATACTATCTTTCCTATCAAGGTTCACATATTTTTGGGGTGGCTAAAAATCTATTCCGTTTGAGAGAAGGCTGCTAGTAGGTTATTTATTGTGATGTGAAGAGAAAAAGAACATTAGCCTTAAGGTTCTAGAAGAATTCTCTAGAAGCTCAGCTTGGAAAGGACTTTAAGGAGTACATGGCATCTTCACGCCTGTGAAGCTGGGAGACCTGCTCCTAAACTAGAAGCTTGTCCTGTATTCAGGATTTCTTACTTATTAGAAGCCTGAATAACTTAGTGTGGGATTAAGGAGGTGTTTTGGCCAGAGCCTTAAGCTTTTTTTTTTTTTTGAAATGGATTTTTCTGTCTGATTATAAATATCATGTTTATGGTAAAAAATTTCAAACAATATAGAAATGTACAATGTAGTAAGTGAAAAGTCCCACATAATTCTAGCCTTCCAGAGATAACTATTGACAGCCTCATGCACATCATTCTAACAGTTTTCTTATGTGTACACGAATCTTTTCCCCTCAAAGTTGTATGTGTGGTATGATTCCACAGTTTTTGTTTTGTTTTGTTTTGTTTTAGAGAGAGAAAGAGCATGAGTGGGGGAAGGGTAGAGAGAGAGGGAGATAATTCCAAGCAGGCTCTGTACAGAGCCCGATGCGCGGCTTGATACCACAGACCATGAGATCATGACCTGAGCTGAAATCAAGAGTCGGATACTTAACTGACTTAGGGGCGCCTGGGTGGCTCAGTTGGTTAAGTGTCTGACTTCACCTCAGGTCATGATCTCATGACTCAGCTGGTGGGTTCAAGCCCCAAGTCGTGCTCTGGGCTGACAGCTCAGAGCCTGGAGCCTGCTTCAGATTCTGTGTCTCCCTCTCTCTCTGCCCCTCCCCTGCTCATTCTCTGTCTCTCCCTCTCAAAAATAAATAAACATTAAAAATGTTAAAAAACAACAACAACAACAACTGAGACACCCAGGTGCCCCATGATTCCATGTTTTACTTAATCACTTAGTTGTCTGTCAGAGACATTTCTTCATTTCTGCATATATAGATATACTTAATTTTTTTTAAATGACAGAATAGGGGGCGCCTGGTGGCTCAGTCAGTTAAGTGTCCAACTTCGGGTTGGCTTGCAGCTCATGATTCGGGATCTTGCAGCTCATGAGTTTGAGCCCTGCATCAGTCTCTGTGCTGAGAGCTCAGAGCCTGGAGCCTGCTTCAGATTCTGTGTCTCCCTCTTTCTGTCCCTCCCCCACTCACGCTCTCTTTCTCTCTCAAAAATAAATAAACATTAAAAAAAAGTTTAAAAATGACTGAATAGTATTCTGTTGTGTATAATAATATATATTATAACTGAACCCAGGGGTTGGCAAACTATGGCCTGCTGACCAAATCCTGCCACCTCTTTGGTCTGTTCATGTTTTATTGGAACACACCCATACTCATTTGTTTATGTATTGTCTGTGGCTGCTTTCGTGCCACAATGGCAGAGTTGAGTAGTTGTAACAGAAACTGTACAGCCTGTGAAGCTGAAAGTATTTACTATATGGCCCTTTTCAGAGAAAGTTTGCCAACTTTTGATTTAACTAATTACCTATTAGTTGGATGTACACATTGTTTCTAGTTTTGTATCATACAAATAATGCTGTAATAAGTGTATTTGTAAACCCATCTTTGTATTCACTCACTGTTTCTTTAGGGTAAATTCTAAGAAGTAGGATTGGTGAGTGGTACCTTAATTTTTATAGACCATTAGGGTTCTAGTTAAAAATTCCTCTTATAAATGGTAACCTGTAATGACAAATTCTGAGTGGCTTAGATGTTAGAATCAGGAAGACTTGAACTTACATTTTAGGTCTATAGTCATTAGCTGTGTGATTGTATAGGTTCTCTGGGTACAAGCAACAGAAATAACATCTACTTAATTTAAGCAACATTATCGGATGTTGTGTAGTGAAAGGCTCAGCAGGCCCAGGCTGCTTAAGTTCTGCACATTCCAAAGAAAGTTCTGAAGTCCTGTCGTCAGAAGGACTGGCCCCTGATGATAGGCTCTGGCAGATAACCTCTGAGTCCTTGGAATATCCTGCCTGAGAAGAGTGTTTTTGTGTCTTTGTGCTTTGGGCCATGCTGTCTCAGTGTGACCAGATAGTTTCTGCTAACAGTGTGACTTATGGTGAACAACTGTTTTAATTCACCAAGGCCTTGGGCCACACTGACCTCTGTGGGGCTGGAGACTGAGTAGCTACGGTCAGTCACACGCTATTTCCTATATCTAAGTCAGATGCATGCCTGAGTGACTTACCCTCATAAGAACCGTGGACACCAAGGCTTCGTTGGTGAGCTTTCTTGGTTGACAACTCATTTGTGTTGTCACACATCACTATTGGGAGAATTAAGCACTGTCCATACAGCTCTACCAGGAGAGGCTCCTGTTTCTTCCTGGACTCCACTCTCTGTGCCTTTATCTCTTGCTGATTTTCTAAAACATATTTTTAAATGTTTATTTATATTTGAGAGAGAGAGAGAACAAGTGGGTGAGGGGCAGAGAGAGAGAGAGAGAGAGAGAGGGTGTCAAAGGATCCAAAGTGGGCTCTGCACTGACAACAGAGAGCCTGATGTAGGGCTCAAACTCATGAACCATGAGATCATGACCTGAGCCCAAATCCCACACTTAACCCACTGAGCCACCCAGGCACTCCTTGTGCTGATTTTAATCTGTATCCTTTTGCTGTAATAAACCATAATGGTGAGTATAGCAGCTTTTCTGAGAGGGGAGTTCTAGCTTCAAAACTGAGGGTGGTCTTGGGGACTCCTGGCTCAGATATAGGGAGTAGCATGTGCATATAATGAGAAGGCTAGAGACTGAGGTTTGAATCAGGCAGAACCTGTGCAAAAAAAGCATGGGCCACTATTCTTGTCAGGCGGGGACACTGGAACCATCAAGCTCTAACTGGTCTGTGTTTTTGTTATCGTACTTAAGAGTCAAGGTTCCAGAGACTGCTAGCTTAGGGCTATGTGCTATCTTCCCCATCTCACTGTGTCAGTGGTAGCAGGAGGATCTTTTTTTTTTTTTTAAAATATAATTTATTGTCAAATTGGTTTCCATACAACACCCGGTGCTCATCCCAACAGGTGCCCTCCTCAATGCTCATCACCCACTTTTTCCCCTCTCCCCACCCCCCATCAACCCTCAGTTTGTTCTCAGTATTTAAGACTCTCTTATGGTTTGCCTCCTTCCCCCTCTGTATCTTTTTTTTTCCTCTTCCCCTCCTGCATGGTCTTCTGTTAAGTTTCTCAGGATCCACATATGAATGAAAATATATGGTATCCATCTTTCTCTGCCTGACTTATTTCACTTAGCATAATACCCTCCATTTCCATCCACGTTGCTGCAAATGGCCAGATTTCATTCTTTCTCATTGCCAAGAAGTATTCCATTGTATATATAAACCACATCTTCTTTATCCATTCGTCAGTTGATGGACATTTAGGCTCTTTCCATAATTTGGCTATTGTTGAAAGTGCTGGTATAAACATTGGGGTACATGTGCCCCTATGGTAGCAGGAGGATCTGAGCACAGAAGTCTGGAGCACCCTTGACTGTTGTGGGAAAACAGTGCGCACATCTAAATCAGCAAACATTTATTGTCAATTATTTACTACTGTTCTGGCCACTTGTTCGAGAATAAGAAAATGTCCTTGCCCTCAGGGTGCTTATGGTCTGCTGAAGGTAATTCTTCAAAAGGAAATTGATGTGCTATTAAGAAGGAGTAATGAAGGAGCACCTGGGTGGCTAAGTCGGTTGAGCGTCCAACTCTTGGTTTTGGCTCAAGATCTCATGGTTCGTGGGACTGAACCAGAAGTTGGGCTCTGGCCTGTCAGGGGAGCCTGCTTGGTATTCTTTCTTCTTCTCTCTCTCTGTCCCTCCCTGCATGCATGCACTTGCATGCTCTCTCTCTCTCTCAAAATAAATAAATAAACCTTAAAAATAAGGAGTAATGGATGCTGAGTAGCCCCAAAAAAATAGCAACTGTATACTCCAGTGTTCGAGGTACTCATCTGCAAAATGGGATAACAATGACCATCTAATTAGATTACTGCATGGATTATATGAGATGATCTTTCATGCTCAGCCTATGGAAAACACCCAGTAAATGATGTTTATTATTTGTGTCTAAGAGCGAGAGTTCTAATTTTGAAGTCAAACCACCAGGGTTTGAATTCCAACTACGTGTTAAGCTGCTGATTTTATGTTAACTTCTCTGAGTAGGAACATCTTATATATGCAACCTATGCAGTCACACAGAGCCTTGTGCCTGGTTTAATGCTCTGCCACCACTGCCTTGAAATTCTTAATGATTTTTGAACAAGGGCTCTACATTTTCTTTTTTTTTTTTAATTTTTTTTAACATTTATTTATTTTTGAGAAACAGAGTGAGACAAAGCGTGAGCGGGGGAGGGGCACAGAGAGGACACACAGAATCTGAAGCAGGCTCCAGGCTCTGAGCAAGAGGTCAGCACAGAGACTGATGTGGGGCTTGAACCCGCAAACTGTGAGATCATGACCTGAGCCGAAGTTGGACGCTCAACCAACTGAGCCACCCAGGCGCCCCAAGAGCCCTACATTTTCATTTTGTTCAGGACCCTATACGTTATCCAGCTGGTCCTGTCTCTGAGCTTCAGTGTCCTCGGGTAAAATGGAGATAATGATATACACCACATTATTTTTCAACTGTCTCATTTTTTTTAAGATTTTAGTTTTAAGTAATCTCTACCCCCTATGTGGGGCTCGAACTCACAACCCTGAGATCAAGAGTCACATGATCCACCAACTGAGCCAACCAGGTGGCCCTAAACAGTCTCATTTTTAACTCTTAGTTTAAAAGTTTTTGTTCTTTTCCATTTGTCTCTTTTTCAGACATGTGGGTCCATTTCATTTATTTTATAGGAAGAAAAGTGAACTTCATTTCCTGTAGGAAGATGAAATGTTAGTAAGTTCGTACACAGTCACATGCTTTGCCGTGAAGGATCATACACTGAATGTTTCAGCATCTTTCACAGACTACTCAGTGTTTTTATATGAGGAAATTGTTATTTAAAACTGAAGATGTAACAAAATGTAGAACAATTCATAAACTTATATAAAAGGAATATAACTGGCCCTTGAAGATTGGTGCTTTGATGTAGAGTGTGGTATGAAAGCAAACTTCAGCACCGTTAAATGCCCTCTTAGAACTAATTCTTGCAATTTAGGTCCCTGCCATCTAGGGCAGAGAGAAATAAAGAACTATGTCCCACTATTCCAGAGAAAGTAAATTTGAATGAAAGCTTGAAAAGGAATAAACCATTTCTAAGGGTTTCAAGCACAATAGCATAGTTGTCTTTTAAAATAGAGTACTTGTATTTAATTTTCACCCAGCAGCAGGTAGGAAGAGAGAGATGGAGAAAAGTGAAAATAGCTTTACAGATCAATGGAGGCCTATTGAGGTAATAGGAGATCTGACGTAAGCATATATTGAAATCCTAGCAATTTAAAATTTTTTCTGTTTGGATTTTTGTCGTCAATACTAGAAAATTAAGTGTTGGTGTGAAATCTTGTACCATTTGGAGTCCCAGCCAAATCTCCTTAAAAGCTCTGAGGCGTCCAGACATGTCAGTAAGGGGTGTGTGTGTGTGTGTGTGTGTGTGTGTGTGTGTGTGTGTGTGAAGGTAGGAAGTACTTGTGACCTCCTCATGGCGAAGCAAAAGCACACTTGCGGTTTGCTTCCCTTGGTGACTCTGAAGGCCTGCATGCAAATGCACAGCATCTTTTAGTTTGGCAAACAAGGTCTGTGTAAATTCAGAGAAGTTGTATTCAAAACTTAGAAAATAAAACGTTTAAAAACGGATTTTAAAAATACCAGTGGAAGCATAGTTTATAAAAAGTGAAAGCATCTGAGTTAAGTTAAACGATAAACCTACTAAGATTCATTAAACTAAAAATGTTCCTCCTAACTTCATGAGGACGTGATTAGAAATGAGAGAAAAGGAGGAGGACTGGAGCCAGTTAAGCGGCTCTGTGTTTTGGGGAGTGGGGGGTGGGCGGGATGAACATGGTGGGCCCTTCTTCAATGAGGACCTTTTAATTTTGCAATTCATAAAATATCTGATTTATTTTTTAAAAATATTTTTTTATTTATTTTGAGAGAGAGAGAGAGAGAACACAAGCAGGGGATGGGCAGAGAGAGAGAGAGAGAGAGAGAGAGAAGCCCAAACTGCTTTGTTTTGCATCAGACTTAAGCTTCAAATGTTACCCGCACTTGAACTTTAACAAAGAAGAGGAAAAGGACGCATGGCGTCCAGGGATGGGAGTGTGAGAAGAGCATGTGGCTTTAAAATTCAGTTTTCATTAGTTCATGTTTGTAGGCTGAAAGCTTTTCTTACAAACTCAAAGGTCAACGGTGTAATAATGCTGTTTATTACCATGATGATTATAAATACTACCTTTTGCCACTCTGATGGAGCCACTTTGAAAAATTCTTCCGAAAATTGTTTTTCTTCAATCCTCACCACCACCCTGCTCTGCCCAGAATGGTAAAAGGGAATTAATGGCATTGAATCATGAAGGAAATCAGGAGGATGCAGAATTGGATGGGCCACAGGCCACACCACAGTGTATGTGTCTGGGAAGGGGGTTAGTGCAGTAAGATGTTATCAATGGTTTCATTTCCTGCAGTGGGACAGTGATTGGATTTCAATTTGGAAGGTTTAGGCTTGAATCTGGGATGCAGTAGAGCTGTTTGTGGAACGTTGAGTAGACAAATCCTTTTTGTGTGTTTCATGTAAGGAATATAAATGTTAGATTTTTCAAAGGCCTCAGAGATCACATCATTTGAATCCATGCCATGGAGTTGGAGTGTTAGGACGAAATCATTCTGGATTCCACAGCATATATGGGATTTAAGCTGGTGGAATAGTCTAGATTTTAGTCATAGCAACGTTTGTATTTTTTATTAGGTTCAAGAGAAGGATGAAGGGGGCTGATGGTCAGAGTGAGAGGCCTTGAAAAAACTTCTTTACAATGCTCCTAAAGAAGAATGGGTTAACTACCTTGTAAATGGCAGAATTTTTAGGCAAATCACAAATGTGAGGATGGAAAAAAAAAAAAAAAAAAAAAAAAAAAAAACAAAAAAAACAAATGTGAAGATGGAAACTAAAAATGGAATGCCTCCTACATATGGAACATGGATAATTTTCCAAGAGAGACTTTATATTTTTCACATAAATGAAATATTCTGGATTAAAATGTAACTTCTGCTGTAATGTGATTAGGCACACAGGTTGCTTCCCTGCTAACAGGCAGGCACATTTCGCTCAAGGCATTTGTTAAGTGCTAGCTGTGTTAGAATTTTTCCTACTTGGTTTTGCCATTGGAGATCTCGTATACTCAGTGTTTCAAACTTGATGGTGTCATACAAGTACAAACTAAGACATACCATTATAGTTGTCTAATTTATAGAGTGTTACATATGGGGACAATTGCCCAGAAAGAGATTTAGGTGTCTGAACAATGTTCAATGACACTTATAATCAAAATGAAAACCTTTCAACCATCTTTTCCTTCTAACTGTTGTTCGCTGATTGATTCTTTACAATACCCAGCCTTTGCTTCTTATCTTATCCCTATTCTTGATAGGCTTTTAAATATTTTGGCTTTTAAAGAAGAAAGACACAGGGTATTCCAAGCAGATAAAAAGCACCAGCAAAGGCACATGGGCGTGAAGGTGTGGGGGGTGGCAGAATTGCCCAGCGTCTGAGGATGGGATGTGCTGTTATAGTGGGGGTACAGGGTGGGATGTGAGGTTAGAAAGAGAACAATGTAAGATGGAACAAAAAGGTGGATTGAGGTCAAATTGTAAGGGCCATTAAAGGTCTGTGATCTGTGATTTTGAAAAATGAGTCTGGTGGCAGTGTGGAAGCTGCATTAAAGAGAAGGAAGTACATTATAGTAAGGTCAAAAAACCAATTATGTTGTTGCCTGATGAAAGACAATGAGACAAACTCTGCCTGCGTCAGTAGGAAGGGAGAAAAGATGAGAAAGTTATTTCCTGGGGAGAGCTGAAAGGATTTGGTACAAGATGGCTGAGATGGTGGAGGAAAAAGGATGAGTCAAAGATGACCTGAACTCAGGTGGCTGAAAGATGACCTTGTGGTTCATCACTGAAGTGGGAACTTGAGAGCAGGGCTGAGCTGGGGGTGGAGGGGCCTCAGGATGGGTGAATTAGTTTCTTAGGGCTGACATAACACCACAGACTGGGTGGTTTAACCAGTAGAAACTTGTACCTGATAGTTCTGAAGGCTAGAAGTCCATGATCAAGATGTCACAGGGTTGGTGCCCTCTGAAGGCTCTAGGCCTATTCCAGGCTTCTCTCTTACTTAGCTTTTGGAAGTTCCTTAGCTCATGGCAGTGTAATTCTTATCTTCACAGGGTGTTGTCCCATTGTGGGTTTCTGTGTCCAAATCTCTCCTTTTTATAGGGACACAGTGACATTGGATTAGAGGCTCACTCTACTCCAGTATTATATCATTTTAACTAATTGTATCTGCAATGAGCCTATATCCAAATAACATTATATTGTGAGGTACTGGGGGTTAGGACTTTATCATATATGAATTTTCAGGTAGACACATTTCAACTCCCAACCATGGGGTAGGTCACTCAATAATGATTAGCTTTAGATGTGCTGAATTTTAGGTTTCTGTGGGACCAGTGTCAGCAGGCTGATGGTTATGGGGATATGAGCTGGATGCATAGATTTGGTCATCATCTACATATAGGGAACACTCATGTACTGAAGAATTTTCTGTGGAGACTTTTCCGAGAGAGTAGAAGCATTTGCCTGGAGAAGGAAAGAAAAGAGGAAGGACATAAATTCATTGAGTATGTGTTTATGAGGGAGGCTCTCTGCCCAGTGCTTAGACACCTGATCTCACTTAATCCTCACGCAGACCCAGTGAGGGAAGTTTGGAGTGAAAGCTGAAGCCATGGTAACACAGCAAGAGGATGGTAAAACTGAGATTTGCACCCAGGTTTATTTGATTTCACTAAAAGATGCTGCCTCCTCTTGGGGACAGAGTAGAGGGCAAAAATAGGGCTGGGGAGAAAACTGAAGAATTTGTATGGTTCAAGGGCTGGCAGTGGGGGCCAGTCAAGGGCAAGAGAGAAATGATAACTAGTAGAGAAAGCCACTGGAGATCCAAAATAGAGTTTCAAGGGGCAGGGGGAGAACCATAGTATTAAGTATTTGAGACCGGCTAAGGATCTAGAAGTGTCTCTTTGGTTTAGCGCCCTCTCTGCTCTTTGAACGTCCATTTGATTAAGAAGTGAAATTATAACAAATTTTTGTCCACAGTGATTACAGGCAACAGATCTACTGTAAAATAAGAAAGAGAATTACTGTCAGTTTTATTCCAAGTTCACCACAGTCAATGTGCTGTTGGGCGAGAAACATCAATTCCGACAAATTGCTCTATTCATGTATATACTACATCCCTATAGATATGTACATTATCTAGTGATGGCTTTGGAGGCAACTATTATTCTTAAATTCTGAGCATTGGATCCTGGTACCAAGGTCACGGGTATACACTTTTCTTGTGTATATGTGTGTGCTACTGTTTGGGCTGCTAAGAAAGGCTTTAATTTGTATGAGCGTGGTATACCAGCTAGTGGAGAAATCTAATGAGGACATTTTAAAGTGTGAGTTAAGGCATTTTAGGACACGGTGGGGCTATTAGGTGATGAATAAGCACTTACTGGCTTGTTGCCCATACCTGCTTTATATTCGCTTCAAAGAAGAAAATTTTCATTAAAAACAAAGCAGTTAAAATGTCAAGGTGCCCATTCTCTTTCTTCAGACTCTCCTTTTTACATTACAAAATAAGTGGATTGAGTGAAGCATAAACTGCTGCTAAATAAAGGCTTTTCTTGGCATTCCTTGGAGAAATCAAATCCAAGACCAGTGGTAAAGGGTGATTTACTATATCCACTACACAGACTATTTCTTCTAATTATCAGCATGAATGTAATTACTTACAAGCATCTCAGGCTTCTATGATCATGTCCCTTAGAGCATTTCATCTTTAATGATTTTCCTTGATAGAAAGCCAGTTGGAAGCATGTGTTGCATAACATTGCTCAACCAGAAAGAAAAATACGTACTTCTCAGAAGGCAGATCTGTATGCTTTCTTCTCGATGGTACTTATATTCTGCCAGAATTTGATTAGTAGCTATCTTGGCACAAAGATCACTAATGACCGAGTCAAATAACTTATATAGATTAAACAATTTCTTGGAAAAAATACAATATAGTATGACATTCCTTTTCCAAGAACATTGAAGTTCACAACTGTAACCACTTACCGTGAATTGTTAAATCCTCCAACTTCTGAGGACAGAGAGTATGAGAAAGAACAGTTTCCTGAGGGAATTTGTAGATTCTCAGGTGAGATAGTTTTAAGGGCAAAAATTTCTTGCCCTAGAGGGCAACGAAAGTGTAAATGCACACAACAGATTAAGATTTTTAAAGCTGTAAGGGACATTATAGCTTACTTATTCTATTTTTACATAGAAATGAACAAACTACCCAGATAAATTACAGATAATAACTTGTCCCCTGTCACAGTCTTTTGGTGTTACAACCAATGACCGGGATTCAAATTCCTTCCCCATGTTTTTCCTATCATCACTTCTTTCTCTAGGATTGATACAAAAATTCATAAAAGGCATCATTTGTCTGGCATTGGTGAAAAACATGTTTTAAATGTTAGCTTTCCAGATAACTAAAGTTTATCCCTTAAGCATCACTTACAAGGTTTTAGTGGAATTGGTCATTTTGAAGAGTATGCTGAGCATAATTTAGCTTTTCGTTGAGGAATGAGTATCATTAGGAACATTAATTGTTTTACCGTGATGGAGTGGAGGCCACAGTTGCCGTCTGGAGTAGCTGGTAGTTCGATTGCTTCTGCTGGTCTTTATATTAGTGTCTCCCATCACCGTTTCACCACCCTAAACCCCCTCCATCTGCTTGCCAACAGGCTTTCCTACATGGCTGATGCTCCCTCTTGCTAAAGGTTGACTGAAAGCCTCTCCTGCAGAATAAAATGCACGATTCTGTGATAAAAATTTGAGCTTTCTTTTTGCTTGAAAACTGAGCCCTCTAACGTAAGATACTTTTCATAATCCCTATAGCCTTGTGCTTTCTTGGAGGTGTTATCTGGTGATTTAGGAGAATCGATTTGACATTTTCACCACAGACCATCTAAGAAGAAGGATTTAAATGTTGAAAACAAGATGCTTACACAGAGCTTCTTATTTTCCTAAGTAACTCCTGATTACCGGCTTGGTATCTCCTGCCTCCAGATTATCTTCTGATCCTGGAAGAAGTTTTGGGCAGAGCCAGTGTTCTTAAGTGTCGGCATATATCAGATTCACCTGGAGGTCTTGTTAAACCACAGAGTGCTGGGCCCCACCCCCAGAGTTTTGGATTTACTAGGTCTGAGGAGAGCCCTGAGGTTTCACAATTCCAAGTTATAGGAGATGCTGCTGTTGGTGGTGTGGGACCACACTTTGAGAGTCACTGAGGAAATCATCATTCTCCATTATTCTGCAGAAAGAAAGGGAGGGCCAAGAGGAACTGAGACCCTGTGGGCTTGCAGGCACCTGCTGCCAGAAGACATTGTCCAGAGTGTTCTTGGAGGCGGCCATTTGAGACTTTGGTCAATGGCTTCTCATACCAAAGAACAGAGTCAGCTCCTAACCTTTAATTTGGGAGTATTAAAAACCTATACTTTTGGGGTGCCTGGGTGGCTCGGTCAGTTAGAAGAGTCTGACTTGATTTCGGCTCAGGTGATGATCTCCCAGTTCATGAGATCGAATCCTGATTTGGGCTCTGTGCTGACAGTACAGAGCCTGCTTGGGATTCATTCTCTCTCTCTCTCTCTCTCTCTCTCCCCCCCCCCCCTCTCTCTTGCCTTCCACCACTCATGCTCACACACTCTCTCTTTTTCAAAATAAATAAACACAAAAACCTATACTATTTTGCTGGTGTCTTTGGTAGCAAATGGGCTTTATTCTTGTTTTCCTATTCCAGAACATTTATTATTTAATTGGATTCTTCACATATGCATCTATGAAATTTATTGGGTAATTTTCAAAATCAAAGCATGATAAGCTCCTTCTTCCTTGCTTACGTGTGTATTCATGTGTACACACACACACACAAACACATACACATGTTCTACATAGGAACTTAGGCTGATACCACCTAATGACCTCATCCTCAGAAACTTCAACATCCACAGTATTGACTCTGCCAACCCCTTGACCTCAGCACATCGTATGGAAGCATCGCCCCCAATCCTCTTGTCTGCAATGAGAGTTCAAGATTAAGGACATTGGCACTTGTCTCTTAATTTCCCTATTCCCAACTTCCCCAATGCCCCCCCCCCCCCCGCTTTTGTTTAATCATGCTGAGCATATCCTGGGAGATTGTGTGGCATAATAGAAAGGACATGGGCTTTAGAGTTAGATGTACACAGATTTGAATCCTTCCCAACCATGTAACCTTGGGTCTTGGGTCTTTACATCTGTTGTATGGTGATAATACCTACATTACAGGGTTGTTGAGAGGGTTGAGAAGTATGTGATGCATACCAGCACATAGCAGATGATTAGCTAATGAGAATTCATTACTCTGTAGACACTTTAGTCACTCACAAGGCTAGTCACAGCTCAGATTATACCTGTCACTCAGATTTGCTCTGCCACTAAGGTCTCAAAGCTGGAGTTCTTTTTTAGAGCCACCATCAGCCATGGGGAGGCAGGATGGCATGGGGATGCTGGAATCCAGCAACAGGGGGAGAAAAGAGGCTGGCAGAGATCCCAGGCTCATAGCTCCTCCCCCTGGCTCACAGCTAGTCCATCTCATGCCATTGTAAGATTAAGGAATCGATTTAGGCAATCTTACCCCTCCAGCTCCAATTCTCTGGAACTGTAGTATTCTTTTCTTCTGTTACTCTTCACTCCCAGCCGAGTCTCTTTGTTGTCATCACCATGACCTCCATTTCGTTTGTATTTTTGCAGCTCATCAGCTCTCATCCCAACTTACTTTCTATCATGTTTTTGCTTAAGTCTTCCCTCCTCTGTTTTTCTACCATAACCCTAAATCTGGGCCAGAATGAACCACCCACCATTTCCAAGGTTTTTTTTTTTTTTTTCATAGCATACTTTTCTTTTTAATCGAATATGTTATTTATGTGTTTTATTTTCTACCTCCCATACTGGAATATAACTTCCTTGAAAGCAGAAACTTTAGTTCATTGCCTTAGCCCTGCACCTAGACAAGTGCCTGTCTATTGGAGGTATACAATAAATATTTGCTGACTGAATTCTCTGCCTTCCCTTCATGCTTCTCATATATGTGCTGCTTAGCATCACCCCAGTTTCTGATTGATTATGACAGGGCAGGATGTAAATCAGAAACTGGATGGCATAGTCCTCAGGACTAGGCTTTGGTCTTCTTGATGTGGAATCTGGCTGACTCTGTGCCCCTCCTTTGACAGTGAGCTGCCTACCAGAATACTCTGCAGCTGTTGGTGCTGGTCTATGTGTGTGCCCCCTGGATGGTAGGTATTGAATTGCTGGCCATCTTACGGGGCTCTGTCCCACCAAGACCCTGTCTCTGTTTCTTCCCATCAGGCCTGTTGCTGAGATGCCTCAGGCCTTAGCATTCTCCCATGATAACATTAAAGTAAGTTCTCTTCAGGGCAGACCAGCTAGCTCCAGTAGTGGAAAAGCTATGGAGGTGGAAATCAGGAGGCCAGGGTCCTGGTTTCGACTGAATGTCTGACTTGACTTCAGACAAATCAATTACTTTAAAAATCCTTTTTAAGAACCTACCATGCACAGATGGAGTTTAGAGTTTACAAAGAAGTCTGAAGTTCTTCTAAGAGATTCCAATCTCCCTAAGAGATTCCAATCTAGTTGGAGAGACTTGAAAGACACATGTGAAAGACACACATGAAATCTTTCATTTTATCTCTGGAATATTTCTCAAACATGCTTACTTCTTTCCATCTCCACAATCCACACCCTAGTTCTCTCCATATTCATGCTCTACACCTGAGTTCTAGGTATCACCCCCCCCCCCCCACTCTTGCCTGGACTATGAGCTTCCTGTTTGGTTCCACCATTTCCAATCTTTCCACTTATGATTTATTCTCTCATGGAAGAGTTATTTTTCACAATCCAAATCAGACTGTAGTGCTCTCCTACTTAGAATCTCTTGCTGGATGTTGGATTCAACTGGGCACCTTAACTTGACTTATTTGGACCTGCTTGGTCTTTCCCTGCCCACCACTCCTTTCTCATGTGGTGATTCTCTCTTTACCACCCGTGATGCAGTCATAATAGATGTTGTCTGATCCCTCAAACCTGGGACATCTTTCCCAATTTAGGGTCTGTGTACATGCCCTTGGTCTGCCTGGATTGTCTGCTTTCCCACTGTCCACTAGGCCCTGGTCTTCACATGGCTGGCTCCTTTCCTTCTCTGAGGGCTCAGCTAAAAAGGGATCTCCAAAACGCCTTCTCTGAAATAACTTTCCTGGTCATTCCACTGTGGGGCATTATATATCTCCTTCATACACCTTATCACAGATTCAATGATTACTTATTGATTTATGTCTGTCTCCCTCACTGGACTGTAAATTCCCTGAAGTCAGGCACCGTGCCGTCTTCAGCGTTCTGTTCTTAAAACCTCAATACCTGTCTAGCACCTGTCTAGCCTTCAATAAATATTTTAACACTAAACAAATAATGGCAGGGTGCCTGGCTGGCTCAATTGGTAAAATGTGAGACTCTTGATCTCAGAGTTGTGAGTTCGAGCTCCATGTCGGGGGTGGAGTTTACTTAATAAACAAACAAATACTTTAAACAAAACAAAACAAATAATGGCTACCAGCTGGGCATAATGTTTTGTAGGATGATACTTTCTGTATAAGTTGGCAGATCACTGAGATTTCATTAGTTGTATTTGTGATAACTGTGTTCTGTGCTGATTGTTTTCAGGATATTTTCACACAATTAAAGACAACTAGATCCTTTAAAATTATACAAAATCCTAAAATCAGTTTAAGTTGTATATTCTGTCAGATATATTTGGATTTGCCAGGCAAGAGGTATTTATCAAAAACTCAAATTCATAATGTGTATACGCTTGCTTCATTTAAAACTGGTATTGAAACTGTAGTCTCCTCGTCCTGAGAAGCATCCTTAAGAAAGACAATTAGACTTTGAGGGAAATGACATTCCTTCCCTACAGGCCTTGCACAGAGCTACTCTGTCAGATACCTTCCAGACAACCTGGAAGCTGAGAGTGGCTCTGTTGTAAGTTCTTCTCTGTTAAACATTGGATTGTAGCAGTCTTGTTGGATGTACAAAAGACAGCTTTCTCTGTTGTGTCAACTAACAAAAGATGGCTATTTTAAACATGTACTGTGGACTGCTTAAAAAATACCTGGCCCCTGTGGTTATAGGTCGTTACACAAACATGACATATATAGATAGTACTGAGAGCAGTGTCTTTTTGAAAGAGCAGCTGCTTCTCATTTCATCTGACCTGATATTGATTCATCATCCTTGCTGGATTCAATGGCCTGCTTAGTGGCATTGGAACATGGGCTCGATGCCTGTTGGCAGCTCTGACTGTCTGGGTGCCTTTCAGTTTTATCCCTTTGATTGTAGAGCAGTTTTGTGTTATTGATAAATTACAGGTATGGTACTCAGAGGGAGGAAAGGGGCAACTCAGAGTGAATGGCGGTGCCCTTGGGTATGACGCTCTCTTGGACTCATCCATTAGACAATCCTATGCAGTGAAAGGTGTGTTTATGGGATTAGTTATTAATCACAAAACAGGATAGGAGTTACTTGACTGCTAATTATAACACTGGATGAGCACATAAAAATCATCATAATAAACAATATCATCCCTGTAGGACCCTTCACATGAAATCAGTCCTGCCAGACAAATAATAGTTATTTACATAACATGGGATCTTAAAAAAATAGATCCTAAAAAACTAGCAACAACCAAATAAGCAAAATGGAAGCTAATAAAAATTAGTACCTTAAAAAAATCATTGCAAGCTATGTTTTCTGTAATTATACCGAGCCCTAGAGTTTTAACCATGTAATAGTAATTTTTTCGTGTTTTTGCCATTATTGTCCTTTTGATTTACTTAACTATGTCTAACTTGAACAAACAATGTTAAGTGGGGAAACAGATGCGATTAAATAGCCTGTAATTATGTTTTTAGTCAACTGCTACCATCACAGACTCCTCCTGCTATTCGGACCAGAAAAAAAGTGACCTAACTGATTTCACCAACTGCTTTGCCAGGCCCTGATGCAGAATAGATGGCCTTATTAAGCAATCAAAAAATCAGCCATTACAGAGGAATGGTAATCAGCAGTGTTTATACAGCTCACACGCTAGCCCCACAATACACAATCAGGACCATGAATTCTGCTAATTGGGTACCTTCTGCGTCCAGAGGTGCCTGCGAAGGGAAACAAAAGGGACTTGAAAATTAGTGTTTGTAGCAATTAGTTTCTGTCTAAAGGCTTAACCCAGTTCAGGGAAACCATGATTCAAACAGGGATTATTATAGCAACTATGGTATTCAAATGTCTTCTGCCATTATTTGAGGTAGGACTTAGCTTGGCAAAAGTAGTGTAGAATTGTCCTCTTTCTTTATTTACGTAAAATGATTTTTGTTTTGAACTTTTCAAAAATCAAAACCATTAAGCCATTTGCTGCTTTAAGTTTTCTGGCATTCAACGTTTTGTTGTTGTTGTTGTTGTTTTTAATCCTATGATCTTGCTCAAGTTGAAAAGACTGTTAAATATATGTATCGTTGAGGAGCTCTGTTCGAGGAATAACGCAGTTGAGTTTGTTTGTGCCATTATTTCGCTCAGAATGATCCATAGTTTAGTGGGAAATACAGAGTATAATTCTTGGTGGAGGAAAAAAGGAGAGCAAGTGTTTCATTTATAAATGTATGTGCAGATTCACGTTCTAAGTAATAGCACTAAAATAGTCCAGGAGGAGAATGTAGGTTCTCTGTGTATATTTTATCTGAGTAAACTAGCAGGGCATTTCCAAATGGGCTCCACTGAAAGCCCAGTGGATTTTATAAAATTCATTACAAAAAGGCTTTTGCCCTTTTCTTCGCTTTTAGTCTTTAGCATTTCTGATGTAATAATCAGATAGACAAATCTCTGTGCTGTGCTTCTGTCATTACAGGCTCCCTGCTGTAGATGCTCAAAGGGCAAATTAACAGTAGCACAATTCAAGGGACCTCTTCACCTCCCATGGAAAAGCATCAGCTGCAGGTTCCTGCTTTCTTGAAGCTCTCCACATGGTTACAGAAGGATCATAATGACGACAACAACAACAACAACAACAAAAGATTAAGGAGAGGAAAGGAAAAGCCTTATGATTCACAAGACCAAAGAATTATTTGAGGTTTCATTCTCTGTGATTTAAAGGCTACATGAGCAAATGACAGTTTGTCTTTTTAAATATATTAATAATTTGCTCTCTTACTTACATGATGGTAAATCAATGTGCCAATAACTATAGTTAGAGTTTTATTATTAACAGCAAATGTTACATTATTAAGACAGAAATTATAGAAAGAACATTGGTACTTTGGAGACAATCAGAATGATAAGTATGATAGTTTTGGAGACACTGTAACAACATTTTACTCCTAACTGATTACATTACATATTGATATTAGTGAGCATCAGTATGTAGTGCAATCAGTCAGGAGAAAGTGAGTGAAATGTGAACTAATGAGAGCTAATTGTATCATATAATAGCAAGGACACAGAATTCTATCAATTAAATTAGTTTGAGATGAAACAAATATGAATATAATAATGTTTATAATAATGAGGCAATTAGAGCTAATGAAATAAATGTTAATAAAGACTAGGATCCCTAGCCTATTTTCTGCCCTTCTCCTTCTGATACTTTCAAACTTTGGGTTGTGCTATATTCACTGGATTCTTTTCAGTCATTGATGCTCTGTCTGTGTTGGAGACACAGGGATGAAGAATATAAATCTTCACAGTCTGCATGTTTCTTGCTCTCATACTTTCAGATGGCTCCTTGTGGTCTGGTGTACCTCCTGCCGAGGTACTCATCTCTGATGAATAAATCGTGTCTGTTCCACAGAAGTTTTACTTTCATACACCGTCTTTTCTTGGTCTGGGATAGTAAACTGGCACTCATCGGTATAAATGTGGATCTTTTCCTTCTGCACATATTGGTGAGTTGATGGCTCAGGCCTAGTGCTTCTCCATTGCGTAATTCAACTGGATTCTGCTTTTTAATTGCTTCCTTGGTATCCTTAAGTCTTTGACATTCATTCCACTTAGTTCCCTGATATGAAGAGTCACGATTGGGATAGCAAAGCCAGGTTCTTAGCTATCTGGTCAGGAATGTACTCTCTCGGAGAAATTATACCCATTATCTCACAGGAGATGATTTTGGAGACCTCACCTCAGTCTGCTAAATTATTGACATCAGTGAAAGACTTAGGACCCATATTCTGTATTGCAATTTAGATTTGAGCCTAATAGTCTATGTTGCTGAGAACCTCATAGGGCAGTGGGTATGGGTATTGGGGAAGATGAAGCAGCAGTATGTTTTGATCAGCTTAGATACTCATCCATTTAGCTAAAAAGATTATCTCCCAAGGAGTGATGCATTTATACAAATTATGGATTAAGAAAAAAATATTTTTTGTGGTGCATGGCTATTCTATTATGAACACTGCATGAGTAATTGATGGGAAAATTTTTTATTTTAGAAATTTCTTCTTGATTATCTATGTGGATGTTACTTTGGTTGGTGTACTTTTATTTGTCCTCAGTTTAAGGCTAGCATTGGTGTTGAGGAATGATATTTGACCTCAAAGTAGGTGGATCTTTGTGTTTTAAAAGTTTCAACCAACTTTCTCACTTGGCTACTGTGGTCTTTTTTTTTTTATCATGTATATTACGCGTGTTTTTGCTTTTGCCTTTGTATTACATTAAAAAGACATCAGAATGAGCTTTGAGTTAATGTTTCACTTGTAAAACGTTATGGATTACGCTCAGCTGGTTTCTCAGGCTGACACAGGGTTCATGATCAGAAGAATGAAAACAAACATGAATTGAAAATGTCACTAACCTTTATTGGGCCCTGAGAATCCCAGAGCCTGCATGACAGGAGGCTTTCCTGTTTTCAACAGTATAAAGAAGATTGAAACAAAACAGCATGGATCTTGGCTATTTACATCTTTTAATGAATGCTCTTCACGTTTGGGTTCCTTTGTCTGTCTCCCAGTTTTCAAGGGGTTAGCTGTGAAAAGTGTGGATGGTATCACATACTCTTATAAACCATGGAGCAGACATCTGTCTAGGATGCTTTTTCCTCCAAATTATGCTCAGTGTAAAGGGCATCCATACAGCTGTGCATGTATAAGGTAGCCAGTTCTACATTCTCAGTGTTCCTCTGCACTGAGTTGGAAGTCTGTCCAGATATACTACAAGTAAAGCTGTACATTTAAGTGGGTGTGTGGCGAAGGGATATTTATGATGAGATCTAACATCTTACACGTGATGGGGCCATTAGGTTTGAATCCAATAGTGCTATCTCTGAAAACATTTTTGTAATTGGTAAATAAATACATTTATACCATAGGCCCCATACCCTCATCAGACTAGAGGGAAGTAAAACAAACTTAAACAGTGTGTTGTATGAACTGTACAGTGTCTAGAGATTGAACTGTGATCCAGGAGACAACACATCTGACCAACAACAACTTGTTCTGAGCTTTCAGGTTCTATTAAGATTTGCTGTCTTTGTTTCTTTACAGTGACTTGGGCTTGGTTGTTCTTGACCTAAATACGAATAATCTTGCAGTATCTGAAACATTAGTCCATTTCTTTCCCTCTTAATTTCTCTTCATGCTATTGCCTGATCTGGCACACCCTGTGACAAATTGTGCTATACTTTTCACTGATTTGGTAGGTAATTTGAAAAAATACTCTATAAAGGTTGCTAGAAAAATCCCAAAATAAAACATATCCTTTCATTGGAACTGTACCTATATAGTGGATGAGAGATTTTAGACTTTTACAAATGCATGTACTTTTTCCTGAATTAAAATGAGTTCTATAGACCCATGCTGAGTCCTAAATACTAGTATTTCAAGGCGTAACTGTGGCCTATATGGATTTAATGACATTGTTTGGCAGAGTGTGAGTATTTGGGAAACACAAATTTATGCCTTTTTATTCTTACATTATCTAATTATATATTGTTCTTTTATTTTTTATTTTTTTTTTTAAATTTTTTTTCAACTTTTATTTATTTTTGGGACAGAGAGAGACAGAGCATGAATGGGGGAGGGACAGAGAGAGAGGGAGACACAGAACGGAAACAGGCTCCAGGCTCTGAGCCATCAGCCCAGAGCCTGACGCGGGGCTCGAACTCACGGACCGTGAGATCGTGACCTGGCTGAAGTCGGACGCTTAACCGACTGCGCCACCCAGGCGCCCCATATATTGTTCTTTTAATACAAAATTTGTTTTGCATTTTAAAAGACCAAAGGAATCTTTTGGCCAGAATGAGTTTCCACTTAAAAAATGGAGCCTTTTCCATTTTTACTTAAAAATAGCCTTAGAAAAATTGTATCTAATTAACAATAAAATGATAAAGCATAACTTACACCCAAAGATTGAACATTAAGACAAGCTTTATTTTTTTTTAAGTTTATTTATTTATTCTGAGGAAAAGAGAGTGTGTGTGTATGAATGGGAGAAGGGGACAGAGAGAGAGAGAGAGGAGAGTGAGAATTCCAAGTAGACTCTATGCTGTCAATGCAGAACTCGATGTGGGGCTTGAACCCATGAACCGTGAGACCATGACCTGAGCTAAATCAAGAGTTGGATGCCTAAAGACCAGCTTTAGTTTCCAGCATAAAGTTTGGAAACCTACTTGGTGGAAAGAAAGTTACTATTAGTGATACTAGTTTTTACTCAGTAAAATTACTCAGTAATTTTACTCAGTAAAATTACTAGTTATTGCTGCAATTTAAGAGATTCATGCATATAACATTCTTTTATTTTTATAATAGTGAGGTAGGCTTTTTTAAACTTAAAATCATGTTTCCCATCAGGGTGTCTGGGTGGCTCAGTGGGTTAAGCATCCATCTTCGGCTCAGGTCATGATGTTATGGTTTGTGAGTTTGAGCCCCGCATTGGGCTCTCTGCTCTCAGTGCAGAACCTGCTTTGGATCCTCTGTCCTCCTCTCTCTCTGCTCCTCCTCCTCTCTCTCTCTCTCAAAAATAAATAAACTTAAAAAAATCCTTTTTCCCATCTGGAAAAACGTATAGTTTTTTTAGGTAAAGCAGATCAATCAGTTTTTAATTTGAAGGATTATAGGTCAGGAACTGGGCTATAGTTTTAACCTTGTGCTTGATGACTTATGTAACTTTGAAAGTCACATAAATTCTCTTTATTCAAAATTTCTTTTTATTGGATTATGTGTTTTCCCCCTGTATCAGTCAGGATAGTCTAGGTGTTGAGGCAGTAACAAATAAGTCTTAAATCTTAGTAGTTTGAAATAACAACGCTTAATTCTCATTCACCGATTCAGTAAGGATCAGTTGCGAACTATGTAACATCATTGTTGTTATTGTCCTAATGCTAGAAACTATCTTGATGGAGTAGCTTCTCTCTGGAATATTGGCCATTGCCAAGGCAGAGAGAAAAGAGCATAGAAGGCAGCATACAGTAGCTCTTAAAGCTTCTACTAACACAATAGGCCAAAGCAGGCCAATCTAGCTTCAAGCATCAGAGAAGTAGAATTCTACCATATTAATAGCCTTAAGAGTATCATACACTTTTCTCACCCATTACCCTACCTTTATTTACTTTTAAATGTTATCACATTATAAAGTAATATACTGAAAAATTACTAAAATTAAAAAAATTCACAAATCAAATTGTTTCATTTGTGCAAGTTTATTTGAATGCCTTGCCAATGTACATAATCTTTATATAGTTATACTGATTTCTTCCTGTTTGCTTGGTTACAAAGGTTACTAATGACTCTGTAAAGCTAGTGAGTATCATTGTGGAGGTTCGTTTTAAATCTTATGTTGCAATGGATTTCTAACCTGTCTATGATGATAATGTCTTAGTTAAAATTTTGAATTATGAAGTTAATATAAAAAGAGAAGTTGGAGATAAGTGTATAAGATGATAATGTATATGTAGAATATCTCGAACTCTTTACAGAAGATTCCATAGTAAAAATATTTTCATGTGTGGGGTGCCTGGCTGGTTCAGTTGAAAGAGGGTGCAACCTTTGATTTTGGGGTTGTGAGTTCCAGCCGCACATTGGGTGTAGAGACTGCTAAAAAATAAAATCTTAAAAAAATATTTTTTCATGTGTATCAGTGTTACCATAATCCCAGATAGTTTTGAAAAGAATCTGATGTGGGCCTGTTTTCCTAAAATTTCAGCTAAACTATACCATATTTCAGTTAAATTATATTATTTTTAATATAAAAACTTACATTTAGGTTCTTTTATTGGGAATTGTGGAAGAGGATTACAGGGCTTGATTTCTGCAGGGCTGTGCAAAGCCAGGCTTCTGTGAGGAGGAGAGCCAATGAATGAAAGGGTACATATAGAAAAAATCTTAGTGTGCAATATATCGAACTTAAAGTTTTAATTTTCAGTTTATTTATTTATTTTGAGAGAGAGAGAGAGCATGCACAAATGGGGGAGGGGCAGAGAGAGAGTGGAAGAGAGAATCACAAGCAGACTTTGTACCATCGGCACAGAGCCCTACTGGGGGCTAAAACTCATGAATTGTGAGATCATGACCTGAGCTGAGGTCAAGAGTCAGACGCTTAACTGACTGTCACCCAGGTGCCCTGAAAGCTTTAGTTTTCAAAGTGTTGTCATGAAGTGACCACATAGGCTGATTTTCTTTAGTATTAATATCTGTAATATTATTTTATGCTAAAACCTTGATTGTGTTATGAATAAAACATTTATTTGTGATAGGTAAAATAAAGCTTGTTGGTGTCTTATCAGTGGCAGTGTCATCTTTTTCTTTTAAACTCTTTATGGAGAAGTTGTTTGGAGTAACATTAATCAGGAGTGGGTCTGGGTGGTCCAAGCAACATTGTATCCCAATGAAGTGGTCTTTGGATGGAAGGGGTCCCTGGAAGTTTAGAAATCATTGTTTTGTACATATATCTGCCTTTTCTTAAGAAAATTATCTTTCTCTTCCCATTAGAATGTAAATTTTTTGAGGATTTTGTCTGCATTTGTCTTCAGTGCTGCATTTTCAGTGCCTAGAACAGCACCTGGTACCTAGCAGACATTTAATAAGCATTTATCTAAAGGTTGAAGCTAGGAACTTTCCTTTGTTCGTGTGGAAACTAAGGTTTTTGTTTTAATTTTTTAAATGTTTATTTATTTATGAGAAAGAGAGACAGAGAGCGAGCAGGGGAGGGGCAGAGACAGAGAGGGAGACACAGAATCCAAAGCAGGCTCCAGGCTCTGAGCTGTCAGCACAGAGCCCGACTCAGGGTTTGAACTCAAGGACTGTGAGATCATGACCTGAGCCAAAGTTGGATGCTTAACTGACTGAGCCACACAGGTGCCCCCCAAATTTTGTTTCAGAGTGATACTTCTGTCAAATCACTGTCCATGTCAGTCTCCTCTGGGAGTCATTGCTCTGGACAAATTGTTTCCTAGAAGGATGTTAAAATGTAATAATAAGTCATACTGAAATTTTCAAGGATAAGTTTGTACAGTGATAAGCAGGCTTTAAAATTTTTCCATTGTCCACACCCATTAGGATAGATACTATATTTTAAAAAACCCACAGAAAATAACAAATGTTGTCAAGAATGTAGAGAAATTGAAACCCTTGTGCACTGTTGGTAGGAATGTAAAATGGTGTAGCCACTGTGGAAAGTGGTACAGTGATTTCTTAAAAAATCAGACATGGAATTACCATATGATTCATCAATTCCACTTCTGGGTATATCCCCAAAAGAGTTGAAAGTAGGTACTCAAACAGATATTTGTACACATATCCTCATAAGAATATTATTCACAACAGCCAAAAGATGGGACCAATCCAAGGGTCCGTTGATGGATGAATGGATAATCAAAATGTGGTATATACACACAATGTAATGTTAGTCAGTCTTAAAAAGGAGGGAAATTCTGACACCTGCTACAACATGGATGAACCCTGAAGACATTATGCTAAGTGAAATAAGCCAATCACAAAAGGACAAGTACTGTGTGATTCTCTTACATGAGATATTAGAGTAGTCAAATTCGTAGAGACAGAAAGTAGAAAGGTGATTGCCAAGTGCTGGGAGAATAGATAATTATTTTTGTTAAGTTTATTTATTTATTTTGAGAGAGAGAGAAAAAGAGAGCAAGTGGAGGAGGGGCAGAGAGAAGAAGAACTAGAATCACAAGCAGGCTCCATACCATCTGCACAGAGCCCGATGTGGGGCTCGAACTCATGAACCTTAAGATCATGAACTGAGCTGAGATCAAGAGTCAGATGCTTAATGGACTGAGTCACCCAGGCGCCCTGGGACTAGAGAATTATTGCTTAATGGGTACAGAATTTCTGTTTGGAAAGATGAAATGTGGGAGGTGGAAGGTGGTGATGGTAGCATAGCCGATGTGACTTGTACACTTAAAATTGTTAAAAGGATACATTTTATGTTGTGTATATATTTTTTCATAATGTTTCTTTTCATTGGTAAGATTGCCAATGACCTCCATGTGGTTAAATCCAACCAACAGTTCTCAGTTTTCACCCTATTGGGCCCTGCAGCATCATTTTACACAGATAATATTCCCCATTTCTTGAAATACATTCATTGGGCTTCCAGCAAATCATGGTGTCTTGGTTTTATTGTTGTTGTTTGTTCTCTGTCTTACTTAATATTCCTTCCCAGTTTATTTGCTGTATTCTCATTTTACCGATACCAAATGTTTGAGTGGTCCTCTTCTCTGTATCTAAACTTGCTCTTTAGGTGGTCTCATGACTTGAAACATCATCTATATGCAGATGACCTAAATTTATATTTTCAGCTCCCGCTCTTCCCCTGACATTCAGACTCATGTAGATATTTTTAAAATGATATCTACATTTACATGTTAATAGGCATTTCAAATTTAACATATAATCAAAGCTTGATTCCCCCCCTCCTAATCCTGCTTTCTAGTCATTGTTTACCATTTCTGTAAGTGGCAAAACCCTTTGCCTGGTTTCACATGACCAAAAAATAACCAAACAAAAACTCTTGGGATTATTCTTGACTCTCCTTGTCTTTTATACCCTGTATCTAGTCCATTGAAAAACCCTGTTCGTGGTTCTACTTTCAAGATAAATCCCAAAGCTAACGGCTTGTGACCGTTTGTACTTCTGGTGCCCTGGTCCAAGCCGCCACTGTCTTCCTCCTGGACCATTGCAGGAGTCTCTCAACTGGTCTCCCTGCTTCTGCTCTTGCCACTACTTCCTTCCCCAAATCTATTCTCTACCTACGAGTTTTAGTTCTCCTTTAAAAATCTAAATCTGATCATAGCAAATTCTCTGATGCTCCCAATCTTACGTAGAGAAAACTCTCAGAATAAATAATCTGTTTCTCTTAACAAAATGTAGACATTCTTTTGTCCAGCAGAGTTTTGGTCAGGTTTGTTGTGTGACTCTCTGGGCCCATGTATGATGATTCTCTGTGATGGAATATAGTCTAGAATTTACAGAGAATGGGTACTTTGCCAATGAACGGCTTCGTACTCTCCTTTCCTCAGGTCATCCCCTTCCCTCTAATGGCCTAGTCATGTGGTGATGAAAAAGCTAGTAAAACTTCATGTCCCCTTCTCTTATCTCTCATGATTTTCAACCCAGTGGCAAGAATTTGCATCATGTTCCGTCATTTACTTGCTTTTTCTATCTGGGTTACTAAGAGTGAGCCTGGGTGATCATGGTGTCTGTTTCTCTTACTTTCTGAGGGCCTTGCTCATCTCAGAGATGAAGTAGCAACATCTGAACTCTGGCCATTAAAAATGAATCTTAATTAGGTTATTTCCTGAGTTGTCATTTAAAATGGCTCTTTTCACCATACTTTCTGGTATTTGTTTCCAGTTTGTTTTAGTGTCCCATGTAACTGGACATTCATGTTATGAATAAAGAAAATAGTTGTTTTGGAGCATGCAAGGACGGGTCAATTCACCACCACCAGCCATGTATGGTGCCTTAATAGTGTGGGCAGGGAATTGACACACTTTCAACTCCTTCTATCAAGAATATACCCAACATAGTCTAGTAAGTTTGTTACTTGGTTAGTGAACCATATATTAAATCTGTGAGAAGCAAAGACTATAATTTTTCTGATACTTAATACAGTAGCTTCAAAGCAAATCCAATGGTATTTTTCTAAATTCATGCTCATATTTCAGCTATTTGTCTTTTTTTTTTTTTTTCAACTTTTTTTTTTTTATTTATTTTTGGGACAGAGAGAGACAGAGCATGAACGGGGGAGGGGCAGAGAGAGAGGGAGACACAGAATCTGAAACAGGCTCCAGGCTCCAAGCCATCAGCCCAGAGCCTGACGCGGGGCTCGAACTCACGGACCGCGAGATCGTGACCTGGCTGAAGTCGGACGCTTAACCGACTGCGCCACCCAGGCGCCCCTCATATTTCAGCTATTTGACAGAAGTGTAATGTCTCCTGATTTGTCAGGTTGTATTCCAGAGAGAAGCTCTTTTTCTTTGCAGGCTATAAACTAGATTCCCTAAAGCACAAAAAGCGTTGACCTAGTTTTTCTTTGAGTTCTTGTGACCTTGGAGATGAATTTTAGTGATGTGGGAGCGAAGTGTGACAGCATTTGTAGAGGGAAAGGCATAGCTGGCAGCTCTCGAATTGGCTTCTAAGAGTGTCCCAATGTTTCTGTCTGACTCACAAGCTGCCCTCGGCTGTTCTGAAGCTTCCAGCACCTTTAAATGGTGCTAATTATTTGGATATTGCTTGACTCCTTCCAATCCCTTTAGGTCTTGGAAAAAAGAAAAGATATGATTTTATTGGTGGTGAGGGTGGCTGAATACACACCACTGGAAAATGACGTTTTCTATTTTCTCAGCCTAGGCAAGCTATTAACGAGCAAGCTTTGCATATACTTTTCCCCAAACTTAACCTGGTGGGACCATGCCTGGCCCCAACTAAATAGTTTGTATTATGCCCTGATATTCTGGGAAAGGGGAAAATATTCCATCAAGGAATCCAAATATGGTACATAGTTGTTTAGACTAGCCCTAGGGGTGTGCTAACTGTAACGCTAAATTTTGGCATATCCTGGAACTGTATGTCACTTTGTTGGTGATTTTGTGATGTTTGTGCATTTTTATACCCTTTCTGGCCTTGTTGCCTAGCCAATAAACACTGGACTAAGTCTAACTTTGTGTGCTTCCTTTATTGTATCAGTGACAATTGACTCAAAGTTTTACTTTGAATATTATGAGGAATTGCACTTACTATCCTTGCTCGAAAAGGCTGGCCACTTTACAGAACTGACGTAAGATGACTCTGAGCGCTGGTCTGTAAGCCGATGCAAAGAATAGGCTGCTTTCCCTTCTGTTGACTAATAGTTGTAAATTGAACTTGGAAGGATGGAGGCACTTTGCTTTTGTGGCCTGAAGGGATACAAGGGTTGCTGGGGGCTCTCCACTGATGCTGCTATCTCAAGCCCCAAGTTCATTTCCTATGCTACTCAATTGACAATACAACCCAGATAAGTAGAATCATGGAGCTATTTTGAAAGAAAAAACTAGTAAGAAAACTGATGGGGTAACCTCTTTTTGCTCTGAGAGCCTTGCATAACTCCAAACGCTAGTGTTTAAAAAGACTTGGATTCAACCTCTGAATTCAAATAATAGGAAATGAAAATTGGGATAATGTCAAGAGGTCTGCTGTTGGATCACAAGGAAGAGGTTTGACTTCTCGGCACCAGAACATAAGCTTTTTGCTATTTTTCTGTAGTTTTGATCTACAAAGTTTTTCCCTTTCAAATATACCTCTATTAGAAAACAAAACATGTCTCTATTATCTTCGTCACCAATAGAATTCTGGTTTTAATGTTGTTTCCTTTCATTCATTCACAAATTTTAGTGAACAGCCTCAATGCACCGACCGCTGGGCTAGTTGCTGGTTTGATAGTTGCAAATGATCTCTGTTTACAATTTATTGGGAAAACATACAACAGACAATTATACAAATAATTATTTGATTTGCTTATAAGAAGCCCTTCGTATGTTGGCTTAGATTTCACTTTTAAAAAAAATGTTTTTCTCTCTTTTGTTTTCAATTATTTTAATAAGACACAAATTTTCTTTTGAATTATAAATAGAAATCCTGTTCTATTCAAGTAGGGTTTATACATCTAAATTTGGCTTTTGATAAAGTTCAGCTAGAGACTGACTGTACTTACATGCTGTTGGCAACAAATATCACAGATTCGGTGATATAATAAAACTTGACAATTATTTAGTACTTTCTAGAAATTGCAAATATGCTTAATTATTAATAAGTATTTATTGAGGGATATTTTTGTGCATGTCACTGTGCTAGGGGATACACTGTAGGGGATGCATAAATATATCTGCAAAATGCTTCGTATATAATAAGTGATATAAAATATGTAAAAAATAACCACAAGATAAGGTAGTCTGTGGTAATTGTCTTAAGAATGAAAAAAAAGAACAAAAAGAAGTTGGAAAGACATGTTTCCATTTGATTACATGAGGAAGCTTTATGAAAGACATTATGTTTCAATTAGTTTTGAAGGACAGGTAGATTTAATTTAAAAAATCTAGTTATGACAGCTCATTTTAAAAGACTTTGAGGATGTATAAAATCATGAAGAAGAAAACAAACAGAAATAGCACAGCTGAGCCCCCTCAGGAGGACTGGGGAGGGGAGGGGACACCCATAGCTAAGGAGTAACAACACTCCTTTCCCCTTTCCTCCTCTGTCCTCAGTAATGATGCTCATGGGTCATGGGTCCTCCACTCCAATAGAACTGGTAGTTCTGGAATGGTTCCCTGCCTCACTGAGTTGGGGAGTGGTGATCTGTTCTGTTGGAAGACACAACAGCAAGAAGAAGAATCAAGGGTTGGGTTTGGGGTGGAGGGTGATCTGCATTTCTACCATGCGGTACAACAAGGATCTGAGAGTGTCCCTTGGGTCAAATGGACATTACAGAGGGTGCCTGGACTTAAGTGGTCTTGCTGGTTCCTAACCACTCACGAGGACTGTTAGCAGAGCAAGGAAACTCTCCAGGCAAAAGGGCATGGGTGGGCTGCTGAGGCAGAGCCTGAGCACAGGATGGTGAAGGCAGACTTCAGACAGATCTCCCACATCATGGCACTGTGCAGAGGTCTCCAAAGATCTATGAGCATGCCCCACAAGACAGCTGGCATTTGAATCCAGCCACAGAGGTAGAACGGTGATCCTGTGTGGTTCAGCAACACTGAGAACAGGAACAACCAACTCAAAGAGGAAAGAAGTTCACTTCCTCTTTTCTCCTTGCCCAGCACAGCGAGTAAGCATCTGGAAGAAGAACTGGCCATGAGAGGGTGGAGCCCAGCTTCTCCCACACCAGTTTTCCAGAGCCACATCTAGCCAACCCCAAGGAAGAAGGGACACAGAGGGGCGGAAGAAGGTGTCTGGTGGAAGGAAGGTCTTAACGGGAAAATGCGAATGGAGTCTTATGAGGAACAGCAGTCCTGAGATCCAGAATGAGAATATTGTAATACTCAACAGTGAGTGAATGGTTAAGGAATTGGGCATAACTATCTTTGCATGAGCACACCACCCTGGACGAAAGAGTGTGGGACAGAGCATTTCACAAAGGAATCCAGGGTGGGGGAAGCTGGTGGAGAGGTAAGGGGGGGGAGGGAAGGGAGGGAGGAAGGGGACACTGGGGAGTAGGGAGGAAATGCCATCACCTATAGGTTGCTGTTTGTAGGGAGTGGTGTGGGGGTGGGGAGAGGGGAGGGTATGAGCTTTAACCTTTCTGTTCTCTGTACTCTAATGCGTGTTGGGATAACTCTATTACAAAAAAAGTTTTAAACATTGGCCTTAAATTACTTGAAAAAACCTGGTTTTTAGAATACTTTATATTTAGACTTTATAAATACTTTATATTTATATATATATTATATATAAATATATATATATTTATATATAAGACTTTTTTGTCTTATGTTTGGAAATCTGTTACTTTTTAATATACAAATAGAGTCTTATTCTTACCTTTTTACAATTCTGATTTTCTTGTTTCCTATTCTTGATATTTCAAATATTTTCTAAGTTTAAACTACTCAAAGCCTTTATTATTTTTATTCTTTCTACTCTTAACTGTCACTTTTTTTTTTGTCTTTCTTTCTTGGTGGCTCACAATACTGAATCAATCTATTTTGTCATTGCTTTTTTTAATGCTTATTTCTTTATTTTGAGAGAGAGGGAGTGGGGGAGAGCCAGAGAGAGAATCCCATGCAGGTTCCACACTGTCAGCACAGAGCCTGACACGGAGCTTGATCTCAGGACTGTGAGATCATGGCCTGAGCCAAAATCAAGAGTTGGGTGCTTAACTGACCGAACCATCCTGATACTCCTGTTTTGTCATTCTTAATGTTCTCCTTTACAACGTTGTTTTGCCATAGATTTTCATCGTGTAAGGAATAACTGTAAACAGAATTGGATGGATGCCCTTTCACCATTCTCCCCAGAATCAAAATTCCCTGTGTCTTCCTCCCTCCTACAAGGCCAGCCCCCCCCCCATTCCCCACTCCCATTTTAGAGTTTTCCAAAAATTATTTAGCCCAAAAGTATTTCCTAAAAACTTGATTTGTTAAACATTGTGTGTCACAGACTATGAGTCTGGAGTTCTCTCTTGTCCAGCAAGAGAGTGGACACAGAATTGAATATGAGGGAGGCTAACATCCGGGAGGAGACAAGGGCCCCAAACAGGGGTTTTGTCTCTGTATTTTCTGAGCTCACAAGTTATTACCCACGTGATGAACATGAAGAAAACAAGATCTTATACACGTAAACGTGGAGAAAACAATCAGACAGTAATCATTAACTTGTGGGTGTAAGAAACAAATGGTCTGGGGGGGCAAGTGGTGTTTGTGATCAAGGTACATTGGCGTCAGATGGAAAGTAATTTCCTGCAGGTGATATAACAAGTTACTCGTTATCTTGCTAGCTAACCTCAGCATTTTCACCCCGTGGTGGTGGCTTTCCGTCCTAAGCTTTTTTTCTAACCCATTTATGTAAGTAGAACCTATTTCCCCACAATTGTGATTTCTTATATCATACAATAGCTGATCTCCGCATGTTTTCTAAATTATGCAGTCCTGCTGTATCTTATCACCTTGGGTCATGTGGGCCAGTATCTAATATTTTGGTGTGTCCTGGACTTAAATATCTGGTCTAGTTCTGGCTTTTGTTGAGAACCATTTCGAATATCATTGCTATCAAGACTATAGTTGGTTCTTAACTACTTACAATAATAGAAGTCTAGAAGTGAGTTTTATAAAATTATTATTGCGTTTTGAAATACGTGTGTGTGCTCATGTGGTTATGTCTAATATTCTCGAGTCATTTTTTTAAAGTTTATTTATTTTGAGCGGGGTGGGAGAGGGGCAGAGAGAGAAGGAGACAGAGAATCCTAAGCAGCCTCCGCACTGTGAGCATGGAGCCCCACCCGACATAGGGCTCAATCAGGTCAGATCATGACCTGAGCTGAAACCAAGAGTCGGGTGCTTAACTGACTGAGCCACTCAGGTGCTCCTCACCAAGTCGTTCTAAAGAGATCTGCCTCAAGAGACTCTGGGGACACCTGGGTGGCTCAGTCCATTAAGCAACCAATATCAGTTTAGGTCATGATCTTGTTGTTCATGGGTTTGGACCCCCAGCTGTTCTGACACGTTCAGAGCCTGGAGCCTGCTTCAGATTTTCTATCTCCCTCTCTCTCTGGCCCTCCCCTGTACTCTGTCTCTCAAAAAAAAAAAATGACTAAATGTTATAAAAAAAAAAAAAGAGACTCTGCTCTGAAAATTCTCTTTTGCATTTTTCCACACTGTTTGTTCCTTTCTGACACTTTGCTGTCTCTATCCTGAAGAAGTGGTGTTGTGCTCTTCCAAACCTTCTACGAAACAAAGATAATTTTTCTGTTTTTAAAATTTCCATTAAGGGTTATAGAACACCAAGAAAACTAAACACTTCGACAAAACAAATAATTAAGTATAAAACAGGTAAAGAAAATGAGGTTTACTTGGAACCTGTCTTGACAGGGGCAAACCATGTTCTTAAAAAGTTGCTAAAGACCTCTATCTAGCATAGTAGACCTTTTGAAAAAATGTAAATCAGTCTCCTACAAAAAACCAAATTTGTGTGTGTGTATGTAAGGGTTGATTTACTTATAGGACTTAATACAGTAAGAGTGGTTCAGTCTTTTCAGTCGTAGTCATATTAACCAAACTTCTGACAGTTGTATAGATGCAGTATTTTATTAATTTGCAGGAAGAAAAATATAAGGGAAGGGGGCACTCTCCCTGAAGAACTACCTCAAAAGGTGTAGAGTCAGAAGATGACCTGATAAGCTTGGAATCAGGTCAAAGGAATGAATTATAAACTCTGTATGTTTAGGGCATCGGGTGTTAGCCTATGAGTCTGATGAAGCTATGACCATAATAAGAAAATTCCTCACCTAGGACGAGTCAAATCCTTAAGACCATCATTTTCCTTGGACAAATGTGAGGATAAGTATTCATTTTTCTTTTTTCTTTTCTCTTCTTTTCTTTTTTTTTCTTTAAAATAGGCTCCATGCCCAATATGGGGCTTGAACTCATGACCCCGGGATCAAGAGTTACATGCTGTACCGACTGAGCCAGCCAGGTACCCCAAGTATTCGTTTTTCTGTTTCATCCTAACTGATCTTCCTCTGACCAACAAGTTCTTTCTTTAAGGATATTACGTCATTGATGAGCTTAAAGTCAGGTTTTAATTCTTCCTATTTCTGGCCTAGGAAGTGTTTTGTCTCAGTAACACTTATTAGCTATATCTGATTCTTATGTACTGATTTTTAGTTAATGTTAAAGGATCTTAATTATTTACTTAAGTATAGGCTACAATGAAAAAATTATTATACCATGCTTTGCAATAATATACAAAATAACATACATTATTTTATTTGGCCTAAGATGCTAAATGGAAAACTATGAAAAAATTATGAATATATAATTATGAATATATATAATATATATATGAATACAATAGGTACTATTTTTACTCGTTAAGATAAATGCTTTTAAATTTTCTTGGAGTGTTTTGCGGTCTGTTTTTGACAAGTTTAGTTGAGCAAAAGATCCCAGAAAACACTTGTTGAGAGCATTAACAGGTAATTGTACACTGGGGTACTGTTCAGATAAGATTTGATGTAGAAGTTGTAGCACTCTGCTGTATGGTAAAGCCTCCAGCACAGTTATGACATCATTTAACGACCTCCACTGATTATTTCACCACTTAAAATGGCAAGGTAATTCACAAATAATTAATGAGTGGATGTTTTCTAATTATATAATAAAAAAAGTATCATTTATATTTTAGAAGTTGATGGTAAAGAGGTTTAAGATGATCAAAAATGTATTAAATTACGACTGTGATCACGACCCTACTAGCACAGACTCATTTCACATGACAAAGGATACCGGTGGCCTCCCTGTAGAGGGTTGTAGTCCTACCCCTGCTATGCAAACGTTATTTGCAACTGAATTGCAATCAGCTCTAATAGTATAGTATCTTAAAATTTAAAAACCCTTTTATCTACAATGACTTTAATTAGTGGAAGAATTATCACAGAGCTTAGCTGAAGGCCTATATATCTGAGATGGTCAATGAAAATTTGTTGATGGATTAGACAGATCAGTGCACTTCATCTGTTCCCTGCCAGATGGCTCAGGTAGTTTGAAATACAGTATTATAGGAACAACTGGTTTCATAGGAGGCAAAAAATGTTTATCTTAAGGTTCTGTGTCTCTGTGGAAAAACCATCATGCAGAAAGATGAACTTTTATATATTATCTTCTTTTGCTGAAGGAAATGTCTTGCCCAATGCCACTTTTCTACTGCATTTTATTGAAACATGATGAAAGGCATTTAGCATCCATTCACTGAAATGTGTGGTCATTCAGAGCACTTTTATTTATTTCTACCATGAAAAGCATTTTAAATATAGTTTTAAAATGATCTTTATATTTATGAAAAATTTAAGAAGTGTGAAATCACTCACTCTAAAGCTTATTTATTTATTTTTAGTAATGTCTACACCCAATGTGGGGCTCAAACTCACCACCCTGAGATCAAGAATTGCATGCTCTTCTGACAGAGTCAACCAGGAGCCCTCCCCCCCCCCCCCCCCCCCCCCAAATCACAAGCTCTAATCAAACTATTAATTACTGTCTTTGGCCATGTGCATCATTTCTCCTCCCCTTTTGGGCATTTTTACAATTAAAATGTAATATTTTCCTGCTTCATCATTAATAGTCCGCCTCCACATCAGAAGAGTAGATTGAGGGGCGCCTGGGTGGCTCAGTCAGCTGAGTGTCCAACTTCTGCTCAGGCCATGATCTCATAGTTCATGGGTTTGAGCCCCGCATCGAGCTCTGTGCTGACAGTGGAGCCTGCTTCAGATTCTGTGTCTCCCCCTCTCTCTGCCCCTCCCTACTCATGTTCTCTCTCTCTCTCAAAAATAAACATTAAAAAAAAAAAAAAAAAAGAAGAATAGATTGAGCCTTGTAAAAGGAAGGCCTCAGTGGATGCTCATTGTTTGAAAGCCTCTTTGCTTGTTTTTGTGTTCCCATTGTTGACTGCTGCCTGATTGTCACTGCTTGTCACTAGCCCCTCCAGACTGAAAAGCAATCGGATAAGAAAAAAAGCAAATCATTTGAACACTCTTCCCAAGCAGCTCCCACTGGTCATTTCCTATCCCTTCCAGTAAATGATGGGCAGTTATACCATAAACATTTTCTGTATCAATGAATAACCAACCATAAACTCACATAGCCTAACCTAGGACTCTTTAAAAAAAAATTTTTTTTTAAGTTTATTTATTTATTTTGAGAGTGAAAGCATGAGCAGGGGTGGGGCTGAGAGAAGAAGAGAGAGAATCCCAAGCAGGCTACACACTGTCAGCACAGAACCTCATGTAGGGCTTGAACTCACCAACCAAGAGATCATGACCTGAGCTGAAACCAAGCAGATGCTTAACTGACTGAGCCACCTAGGCACCCCACTAGGTCTCTTTTTAAAACAGGAGCCCAGAAAGGAATTTCAAACTTGGTTTACATTAAACAGAGCACATGTCCTAGAAGTCTTGCTGAAGTCTGGTATTTCTTCCTGTTTTCAACACATAGAAACTCCAGGGAGCTTCTCACTCTTGCACACTGAGTAGAACTTGTTTTCTCTCATCTTGCCATTACTTCCTCGGTCTCTCAATAGTCTATCGCCTCCTTGCAGCTGGAATTCTCCAACAGCGACCCCTACAGCAAATTCTCCTACAGCGACTCTCCTGCAGCAAAGGGTGTAGACTCCTAGGAGGATGATTCTCTTCCTGCACCACTGCTCCCCCCACCCTCATGACCTCAACTGGGATTCTAGGAAGAATTTGTCCAAGGAGACATTTGTACAAGGCACAAAGATAGGAGGATATGTATGAGTTATGAGGCAGAGAGAGGAAAGAAAGCTGGAACTCCTTCAAATACACAGCTTTTACGGGCTCCTGGGTGGCTCAGTCCGTTAAGCCACTGACTTTAGGCTCAGGTCATGATCTCACGGTTGGTGGGTTCGAGCCCCGCGTCGGGCTCTGTGCTGACAGCTCTGAGCCTGCTTTAGATTCTGTGTCTCCCTCTCTCTCTGCCCCTCCCCAACTCACACTCTCTCTCAAAAATAAGTAAACATTAAAAAAAAATTTTTTTTAATAAACAGCTTTTATTCTATCCCTCCCCAACTCACACTCTCTATCAAAAATAAACATTAAAAAAAATTTTTTTTTAAATAAACAGCTTTTATTTTATCACTAATCACATCTGTTTAGGCTTCAAAATGGTTTTGCTGTTGTTTTCAAATGGATGCATTCTATGTCGGAGGACCATATTTTTCTTAATGTTTTCTCCTGTGGTTGGCATTTAGAATGTTTGTCCTTTTGCAGAAAGCGCTACAATGAATATATTTGTGCTTACGTTTTTTTTTCTTTTTTGAATTAATAAGATTATGTGTAAGGGACCAAGCACAGTAAATAGTAGTTTTATTTTATTTCGTAGGATAAATTTCTAAAGCATTTATTACTAAAGTGTATGCACAATTTACTGGCTCTTTATTTGTGGGGTCACTTTGCTTTTCAAAAAGGTTATACAACAGTTTCAGCCACATTTTAAACATGTGCCAATCTAAGCAGTGTCAGTGCCTCAAGTTTGTTATGAATACAAGGAAGAATGAGCTTTGCTCCTTTGTGTGTATTTACTCTTTCTATGAATTGTCTGTTTACATAGCCTTGGCCTTCGTGTTTCTCTTAAAAATAGCAATGTTACTGTCACTTATATTAGTTTTATTTTCCATTAAACAAAACAAAGCAATTATTTTCATATTTGAATGTCAGTCTTATCTTTGTGACTTCTACATTTCAAGGATAGGAAAGTTCACATTCTCCATTGATCTGACAGTCATTCTGTTCTCTACCTGCTAATTTCTCAAAAAAATATTGTTCTATATTTATCTCTCTAATCTATCTGAGATTTATTTTCTTAAATGGTATAAAGTGAAAATTCATATTTTAATGGAATTTCGATTTAATTACCAAGACCATTTGTTCCATAATTCTCACTTATTTATAACATGCTATTTTATAATGTATTCATGTTTAAACAGTATAGTTGATATGCTTTCAATCTCTCCATTCTGTTATACTGAGCAAAGTGTGCAAATGACACTTGTTTTAATTTGTTGCTTTATATATATATCTATATCTATCTATCTTCTATAGAAATTGGTTATGTATCTTTCTTATTATGTTGTCTCCACTCAGACAAAGGCTGGACAAATTGTTCGTAGTACCATAATGTGTGATTGTGTTGAACTGTTATAATAATAAAGTTGTTTGGATTTTTATTTGTAACCTAGACATCATAAAAATGTAATTATTATGATATATTTTATTTCCACAACCTCTCTTGGAAGGTTTATTGGGTGGTGCTCTTAAATACCAAAGTATCTCCAATATTAAAAATTTCTCAGTTTCTCTAGAGCTTATGGTTTGAACGACGTAAAATTTTAGAAGTAACTGTGGCTTTCTCGTGTTTGCAACCTAATGGCCCTTTTTTTTTTTTTTGTAATATAAAGGACTCTGAGTTTTTTGTTTTGTTTTGTTTTTTGTTGTTGTTTTGTTTTTTAGAGAGAGAGAGCACGCACAGGTGGGGGCGAAGGGTGGGGCAGAGGGAGAGAGACAGACAGAGAGAATTGCTCCACACTCAGCACGGAGTCCAAAGCAGGGCTCAATTCCACGACCCTAGGATCATGACCTGAGCCAAAATCGAGTCCAATACTCAACCAACTTAGCCACACAGGTACTCCAGTCCTTTTGTATTTTTTAAGAATTTTAGATTGTCATTCCACTCCCCTATGGATATTTTAGAGATAATCGTGCATGTGTTTAACCAAATTTTGCTCAGAAAAAAGATTTATATATTTTGTTCCTGGTTTTAGATGTTTCACTTAGTGGTACCTTTAGTAAAAGGTAGAAAACCAAGCATTTACTTTATCTCTGCTCTTTTCCAAGATTCCACCGAAATTATAGAATAATGAATAACTTCATAATTGTACTGGAAAACAGGAAAGGTGACACTGTGTCCAGTGTGAATAAATGTAGGAAAATGCTCACTTCCATGTGTGGTTAGTAAGAGTTTAATTGCCTTAGTCATTTTTTGGAAGGCAAATTTGGCTGTAGGTGCCAAAATTAAAATGTATCCTTTGAATTGGTAATTACACTCCTAGAAATATGTATTCCAAAAATATTTAAACATATGTCCAAAGATGCATGTGTTAGGGTATTCAGCAACCTGAATGATCATCAAAACGAAAATCATTAAATAAATGCACAAATGTGTACATTCTGGCAGGTATTATTTATATGATTATATTTTATGAACATTATAGATACATTTTAGTGTGTGTATGGCATTAAATTGTTTTGGAAACATTTGCATACTAAGTTCTGAGTAGTGGCTACCATGAAAGGGGAGTGGGGTTTAGTTGAAGGGTTGTGAAGAAGGAAGATACACTTTAACTTTTTTTGCTGTATACTTCTGCACTATTTGAAAAATTTTCAAATGAACTTCAAAAGATTGAATGATATACCCGAGGTTTCCTCTAGCTAGTTTTGTTTTTTTCCCCATTAATCTGCCAACTCTCACATTTCTTTGCTTATTCTGATTATAGATGATTCGATCTCATGATTTTTTCAATTTGAAAATTAGTCTGACTCTAATTTTACGAGTAAATGGTTAGGATGACATTTTCTCTTGATAGCATGGTTTCTGAAAGAGTATAGACCATTAAAGACATAGTATGAGTTATTCTGCATTCTCTTGAGACAAAATGTTGAGCTAGAAACTAGGTTCAGTTTTTAAATAACACAGTGTTGTTTTAATATTTAAGTGTTCGCAGGACCCTAGGTGCATTATCATATGTAGAATAGGCATGTTGCGCATTCATTATTTCTACAGTACCAACCGAAAAAACACACAGAATGAGGAACCAAAGAACGAGCAAATGTATTTTATTTATTATGATAATCCTTCTCAAGCCCCCTCTCCCGCTTTTGATCTAGGTGAAAGCAAGCTGGGAACGTAATTAAACCAGTGCTGAGTGAGACAGGAGACAGGATGCATAAAACCCCCTGATCCTGACCAACTAGATTTTGAAGTTGAAGTTAATTAAGAGCAATATACAAATAATCTCTGCAAATGGTGACATTTTTAAATGCATTTTGAATATTCTGAAGCAGTTATGTAAATCACCAAGAGTAAGACTCTAGAGGAAATGTAAAACATGCAGGCTCACCTTTTAATACCTTTTGGTAATGTTTTCATTAGACTTAATGTCTGCCGGGGGACTGTGTATCTGGAGGAAATCTGATGACAGAAATGTAGCCCTGTGAGATGTGGAGCCATGAGGAGGGGGCTGCTAAGAACGAGACCTGTTGGTGAGGGTCAATGATAACAATAACAATAAGGAAACTAATAACATTCTCTGTAGTTCTGTGGGGGGTTTTGAGCCTGCTTGCAATGTAAGAAGCAGAAATAACAAAATGCTGAGGAATCAGCAGTTGAAAAAAGGGCATGGCCTTGGTGCTCATGAAAGTTCACTCCTTGGATGGGCTTTGGAAATGGGGATGACAAATATGGTAACCATGAAGCTGTATCATTTAAGTTACAATGACTTTCAAGGAATTTTAGTTCATGGATTTCAAGAGGACAAGTTGAGGGCATGTGGTAATTGCTGTTATTATATGGCTGGGGAAACAAATGCAGAATATTTAATGATACTTCTACAATCATACAATTGGTCAGAGGTGGAATAAGGAACTAATTCCAGTCATTCTCATTCTTACTTTTATAAGATATCTGCAGATTTTAGTGGTAGCACTTCTGAGATTTTAGGACTTCTGATAACACATTATGTGATTTCATCATGAATATTTCCCAGCTCCCCTCCAAACATTGGCCTCTCTGTCCTCCACATTCCTTCCATCTTTTTCCTCTTTCTCCTTTGTCATTGGCATTGGCTGACTCCTTATTAAGACTTCTTAATTTTGCGCTCCTCCATGATGTTTTTTTAAACATCTATTTATTAAAAAAGTTTGTGTGTGTATATATATATACTTTATTGTTTTGTTTTTTTCAGATCACTCTAGAAATCGTTAATTCTCTTACATCCTGTCAGTTCCATCCTTGTTGAGTATGGCTTTTTGGGGGTGGGGGGAG